>NC_134540.1:23735000-24053333 GCF_050624435.1 Tenrec ecaudatus | reverse complement strand
AAACGCTGCTAGAGTTTTCTAATACGTACAGACAGGAACTTGGAGAATATGTGTGTGAACAAATATTAATGTGTATAGAACATAAGCTTAGATAGGATTAAGTGTGAGTTTATTGATATGGGCCCACTAGGTACATATTCTTCATTCAGTGTTTCAACTATAGAGGTTAGGAGAGGATCTAGTAGTTTATTTGATTGGTTCACTGAATCATGAGCTGCAAGATTGCCTATAGTAAGTCAACTTGAAGTACAAGACCTACCTTGGTATACCTTAGGAGGAGTCATCCAAAGGCTTAGGGAACATGGAATGCTAGAGTGGCTTTATCAGGAAAAGCTCATAGACCCACAGGTACCCCGAGGATGTACCTTTTACCAAAACATTAAGAGAAAAATCTGTGAAGGGAGCCCCAGCACCTCTGAAGACTACTGTGATGGCTGTTTTAAGTCAGCCAGGCTTGACAGTGGGAACTGCCCTAAGTGAATACAGGCACTTCCCTGCAATGGGGCTGATTGGGCACCCTGGGGTAGGCAAATGGCAAC
Organism: Tenrec ecaudatus; assembly: GCF_050624435.1. Taxonomy (NCBI): domain Eukaryota; kingdom Metazoa; phylum Chordata; class Mammalia; order Afrosoricida; family Tenrecidae; genus Tenrec; species Tenrec ecaudatus. The sequence goes on along the minus strand of NC_134540.1, from coordinate 24,052,794 downwards.
ACTCAGTTGGCAGAGACAGGTGGGCATGGCTACTGTAATAGGCAGCAGAGTCAAAGCGCTAATCAGAATAGCCTGACTGGTATGGACGTATGGCATTGGCTACTACTCAATATTTAGGTTAGTATTTAGTAAATACTAAATATTTAGTTGACCTATAGAAGCAAAAAAAAATTCTCCTGGCTATTTTAGTCTCATATCTCAGATCCACAGGCCAAGAAGGTTCTTGGTGTACTTGGTGGTGCCACTGATCCTGATTACCAAGGGACATTGTTTTAGTATTGCATCTTAGTACGACCTTGGCCTGTAAATCAAGCCAACGGTAAGCTTCAGCACTCCAGTGGTTTGAGATGGCGCCATATCGATTCCCACCGTGAATGCACATGTTGACAGTCCCATCAGCAGTGTGTGAGGGTTCGAGTCTCTCCTCATGCTCCTTTGCATGTGGTTATTTCCGCTCTCCCTCCCTGCCCCCGCCTCCCAGCTCTACTGTCAATGTCTGTGTAAGGGGGGTTATTTGCATCTCTTAAACCTATTGGAGGAAACTTGAGTGCAGTAAGTGTGTTTTGATGGTTAAGAATGAACCTCAGCAGTGGTTACGCATTGGGCTCCAATCTGCATGGTCAGCAGTTCAAAACCACCGGCAGCTCCACTTGAGAAACACTAGCCTTTCTACTCCCATAAACAGTGACAGTCTCAGAAGCCCTCCTTGACTCGGTGGCAGCGAGTTTGGTTTGGATGGTTTTAGGTGTATTGTTTTCTCAGGAGAAAGAATGATGATCTTTACTCAAATTTGATAAAGGTTTCAAGCATTGTAGATAGTCTTGCAAGAAATCCTGCCAACTACCCAAAGGTGAGCAGAGAAGGAAAGTTGCTAATAAGCGTTGTAGCTAAAGACTCCTTCAGATGTAACTTAAAAATATTTTTTACTTCAAATTTTGACTCCAGATCATCTTTATTAATTAGTAACATCAATTACGCTGTACAGGAGCCTCATTTTGACATGAGATCTCTGTCAAACTTGGTGGCAATCACAGTGTCAAGCATGCATGAGATGGTTATGAAAAATTTCCCAGTTTCAAATCTAATGTACAAGTTATTTCATCAATATACATGATTGATAAGAAAAAGAAATACTCGCGTGACGCAAAAGTAAGAACAGTCTAGAGAGAGGCACCTAAATCATAGCATCCATACAGATGCTGACTTTCTTCTTCTGTTTGTTTTTTCTGTGCCCTCCCACACTTCACACAGAAGAAAGTCAATCACTTATAAATCATATAAAATGTATGGCTATCAGAGTTGGCGAAATGTATCGTAAGAAAAAGTCTTGTTTTAACAAGTTACGACTCTTGTTCTCAAAGCACTTGTGCTGCAGAACGTTATCGTCCTCAGAAGTTCAGAGGTGTTGCCTTGTGATGACCAGAGTGCTCTGCTCTGGCCCTGCTGTACCGTCTGCAGCTGGGCCTAGAGGAAAGGCGGTTGGGACTCGAGAGCACAGCAGGAGATCAGCCCTGCCAACCTGACCAACCAGAAAGCCAGGCAATCACGGATGACATCAGTTGCAAGAAAGCCTATGGGCTAGCTCTAGTGTAACACTCACCAACTAGGGGCAGGGAGGAAGCTGCTAGCAACCTAGCCAGCTGCTTTACACGCAGTCAAAAACATCCAGCCTGAGACCAGCCAGAAGACCCTTGCCGCTCAGCACTCAGTCTAGACAAATAGGAAGCTAAAGAATAGCCATCGGACACTTCAGTGACTATGAAGAAAGACTGATTAAAAAATAAGTAGAAAAACCCAAATATCCTTACTTCTCCCGTCTAGGGCTACCACAGTGAGCCAGCCTAAGTGATTACCAAGAAGAGCCCTGCTGGCGGCAGCCAGTGCAGCAGCCAGTGTCTAACTGTAGGCTTGTTCACGAAAACCCATTGGGGTAGGAGGCCTTCTGGGTCAAATATTTATGGGATGAAAAATGTTGTGGTACTGTGTTTGAAAGTAACCCTCTGGAAGTCTGCATAAATATTCGTAGCAACACTAAACTGTTTCTACAAATAAAGTGACAATAAAGACTACTGTACACTCTTGCTCCTGAGAAAGAGTCTACTTCCAGCTCTCCAGAAGCTGAAATAAAATTCTCCTAAATGAGTTTTGCTTTATGGCAGGAAATTGCGTTCTTAATTTTGTTTTGTGTTTCTTTCCCTAGTCTGGCTTTCTAACCTAGCATTAAGACCTTTTAATTGTAAGATTCTGAAGTGACAATTAGTGTTGCCCTAATTTCCAGAAATACAAAGTATCTCAATTGTTTGAAATTGAGCAAAACGTTGGGTAACCACTGTTTAGCTTTCTGAACATAGCTGAATATTATTTCTCAAAATCTCTCTCCAAAGCACAGTTAGTTCCTGTAACAGCTTGAACTTCAACAGAGTTCAGCCCCTGTATCTTTAACAAATGTCTAAAGGTCAGGCTTATGTTTCATTCTTTTTCAAATGTAAGATTTTTTTTTAATACCTGTGGTGGCATAGTGGTTATGTACTTGGCTCCTCGCCACAAGGTCGGCAGTTCGAAACCATCAGCTGCTCCTCGGGAAGAAGCTATCTGCTCCAGTAAAGAGCTATAGTCTCGGAAACTCACAGAGATCGTTCTACTTGCCCTCTGGGGTTGCCCTGAGTCAGACTGATGACATGGCAGAGAGTTTGTTTTGCTCAGGGTAGCTTCCTGCCCTTCCGTATTGCCCTTCTCAACTCATGCCCTTGGTTCTCTGGTTGTCATCCAGAGAAAAAGCTCAGTGTGAGATACCCCCCTGAGCCACAATCTATAATACCATCCTAAAGAATCAGCAAGGGATTTGTTAGATGCAATACAACTTGCATAAAGGGAATTTCAATATATAAATCTATCAATAGCCTTGTATCTTACTCTAACTATAGGCCTCAAACATACATATTAAATAAAAAGTTCCTCAAACTGTCTTTGAAATGTCTTAATCTCTTCAGAAAGAGAAGATGAGACTCTTTCCTGGTAAGTCCAGTCTATCTTAGAAGCACAATGCTTAAGTGCTCAGCTGCTAACCTAATGGGTGGCAGTTCAAGTTCACCCGGTGACGGTGGGAAAGACCTGACCATCCCTGCTGTGAAAGCCCTGTGGGGTTTTCTGTCACATGGGGCTGCTCTGAGTTACAATCAACTTGGCACGTAACAGCAGCAGCCAATCGCCCTGGTACTGTAGGGGGTTTGGATAGCGGAAGAGTTGGCTTGCGTTTGAGTATCAAGTTGAGATGAAAGCTCATAGAACTGAAATGACTCAAGGTCAACACTCCCACACTATGTCTTCTTCTGATTTTAAGGAGTATATTAACGGGAATTATTCCTGCTTAGACCTGTAGGTTTATGGGCAACAATTCAATGTCATGGCAATGATGGAAAATCCAAGAACCTTCTTTGGAAGAAAAATGTAGATTGTGGCTCAGAAGTTGTGCCTAAGCTACAGAGCCACAGTGTCCGTTGACTCAACATTACAACATCACCGTCCCTACCCAATATTTTTGTGTGATGAAGAAAACTTACACTGTTACCTCTGGACTATTTATAATGCTTACCTAATGTTTCCATAAAATGAGCAAATGAAAAAAAATCTTTGTGGATATTTTAAAGTGGCATATTTTTAAAAAATGATACACAAAAAAATCATTTTCCAGTAAAAGGTAGAAGAATCCTATTATACTCAATGAGCTATAAATATCCTGTCTTTTCTTTCTCTAAATTATAATTTCCATTTGTTAAACATCTAATTTAGTTCTATAAATATCCAATATCATTTTGATGTTTGCTCAAATGTGCCAAGTACTGACCTCTTTCTCAAATTAGGTCTTTTATCAACTCAGGAGAAACTAATCCACTGAATATCTTTATTATTTGTCTAGAAAGACAAAGCAGTTATTCTTTAAGATTTCTAAGCCTTTCTGAGATCTCTTGGCGTTTCTGGGCTTGACAATAAAAGTTGTTTAAACAATTTACTTCAAAAACACCTTCAAAGCAATTGCTTATAAAATGAAATGAATGAAAAGAATTGATTCTATAATTTAAAATGATAACTTCATTATGTCTTTATATAACTATTGATGTAATTAGTTAAGAATGTTTATATGAACAATTCATTTTCCCAAGGCCATTTATGTTTTACCACAGAAATATGTTGTATAAATACAAATAACCTTTGTGAATTATAAATATAGGACAAGTTCATTATGAAACGTTTAGACAACGTTTAGAGGGATAGAAAGTAAAAGTGAATCCCGAGATAACTACTATTAGTGTTATAATGCAGATCCTTTCTTTTTATTTCCATCCACAAACACACACATACACACCAACTATCCTTATTCCCACTCCCAACCCCCCAATTGGAATCGATTCCCACTCCCAGCCCCCCAACAGTATCTATGATACTATTTTCTAGCTAGCTTTCCTTTCATTACATAAACTTTTATAACATATCTACTTTAATATTTCAATAATTATTGTTGATTTTATGGTACAGATCCTAAGTTGTGAACAGCTTTATTTCCAATAAATATTGAGTTTGTTTCCTATTTGATAGAAAACCCGGAGATGTTTGCCAATGAACAATGACCTGGATTTTCCAGAAGGAAGGTTTGCATTCATATAGGAGACTGATTTATGTGAAATTCTTTAAGTCAATTTGTATTTAGTTTAAGATCAATAAGATTGAAGATAATCTGCTGTTTCGGGGACATGTCTACATATTTGCCCAAATAGTTTCATCTAACTTAGGACTCCACTCCCTCGGGTTTCACAAATGATGACACTGAGATCGACACTGAGAACAGTCAAGCATTTTCCTGTAGAAGTAACGTTTCATTTGTAGCATCTCATATTTACAGAGTGCATTTCAGTTTTCAAGCTGTGTGTTCACCTATTTTATCTTATTTAACCAATTTCCTCAGAAATGAGCCAGGAAAATGAAAGGATAATCACAATGGTGTTTTTAGGTACTCTGACCACAAACTAGGAGGCAGTTTTCAGTGTTACAGATGTTTACCTGTAATGTGAGGGATGTGAAGCACCTTGTCTCAGAGCGAGCAGCAGGACCCGTGTAACATGAACCCTTGTCCATCAAAAGGGAAGCTTGGCTGAATTGAAAAAATAATCAAAGTTACCACGAAATGTTTGTGTTCATCCAAATTAACCACAAAACATTTAAACTGATCATGAAACATAAAACTGAATCATAAATAGAATTTTCCAGAATAACAATCAGTTATTGATTATATAGATCAATACATCTTATATTGTCTTTATTTTCAGGCATGATAGGAAATGCATGACACACTAGAATACAAATAAGTCCTTTATGGAATTCTGGATCTGTGATCCTTTTTATGAACACCTCCTACCCCCACCCCTGCCACACACACAATAGGCACCTAAATGTAGACTTTAATTCCAGGGAATATCAACTTATCTCCAACATTGATGGGATTTTCTCACAGGAATTTTATGAAGCTATAAAAACAAATCCTTGGGAGTTAAGTAATACATATACTGAGATTATTCTATATTTTTATGCATCATAAAACACAGTAATCTTTGAATGATACGCAATGAGCTCTGATAATCATCTCTTACTTGCTTCTCATGAAAGCACAGGATAACCTTTCTTTGTCTGTCCCCAGGGATTGCTCAGGCAGAAGCTGGGATCTTCTTGAGGACACTAGTTCTCGTCCTTCCAGAAGGCCTATTTCTTGCTTCAGGATTTCTTGCTTTCCAACAGGCAGTCACATATAGTCCTTGATCTTTGCGTTTTTCAACCCGGCAGGGGACTGTATGAGATGGCTGTCTCATGGACCTTCCCTTACCTGCTTTATTCCATCTCTTTAACAGTGGTTACATTCTTTCAGTGGTGTCAGCAAGTTCCTGGGCTCCAGGAAAACTGAAGTGGGTGCTTCAAAGTTATTTATAATAAACATTCTTCCCTTATTTGGTGTCTAAACTACAAACCCAGCCACCACATGAACACACCTATATTTTCTGAATTCCTTGATTTAATGTTCTTCAGGTCACTGAAGACTATTATTCCTCCTACCCAACCCCCTCAAGAAATGGACATGAGATTCAATGTTCCAGATTGTCAACCTGATTTGTTTTCAATGGAGACTTCTCACCTCCCATGCCTTCTGTGTGAGGCTGGGTTGACTAGAGAAACAAATCCAGTGATACTCATATCTGCATAAGAAAAAGCTTTATATCATGATGTATATCAAGAAAACATTCTAGCTCAGTCCAACCCAAATCCTTGAGTCCAATACTAGTCCCAAGGTCCCTCTTCAGATGCATGCAGCCACGTTCACTGATGGGGAACGCAGGAAGACCACAAGGCGGTGGGTACAGAGTGGTGGGGCTCCAAAGTGGATGGAAACATGGCAGGGCTCCAGCAGCGGTCAAGGTCAGTGGCAGGGAGAGTGGGAGGTTCGCAGGGCTCGCCTTATGATAAGACTACATTCCCAAGGAGGCACTGTCATGCTGTGACCTGATTGCCCAGGTGGACACCACCCCTATGCTTTCATACATCTTCAAGTTGACATGAAATGATTGAACTCCCACACCTTCCATGCAGAAAACCTGGGTTTGGTCCCCATAAAACACACCTCATGAGTAACAATTACCTATGTGCCAGTGAGGGCTTGTCTGTGGTTCTGATACTGGGCAGGTTTCAGTGGAGATCCTAGGCTAAGCTAGAATTAGAGGTGGGGCAGGGTGGGAGATGGGTGGTTAAATAACTCTGTCAGAAACTCAGCCCATGAAAATCTTACGAATCTCTAAGAAAGGTCCAATGCACTACCTACCAGGAGCAGTATTCTCTTCCGTTGTGGAGGAGGTCCCCGTGAGGTGGGGGCCAACTTCAGAGCTGCAGCAACAGCAACAAATCATAGATGCATGGCACCCTCTCTTCTCTATGAACTCACCCACCACCTTACACGGGTCTCTCTTCTTCCAGAAGCTCAACTCCTTGTGGCTCATTCAGATATGCGACTCCCCAAGCAAGGCTCATCCTTCCCTTACACGTACTAGTCCTGGTAAGTGTGCTGTCCGTAGGACTGAAGAAGGAACTGAGGACATCTCCTCGTCCCGTTGAGTCGTGTATGCATTGCTTTGAAAGCAGGTACAATTGCAGTTGTCCTACCTCTTTAGGTCTGGCCACCCCACCCATTCTATCAGTAATTAGTTCTTACAATTTATACTGTTCCACAGTAGAAGTTTAAGCATTCACCTGCTAACCACAAGGTTGGCTGTTCAAACGCACCAGCTAATCAAAGCAATATGAGGCTGGCCGTTTTCAAAGCGATTATCAAGTACTAGACACCTCTATGTAGGGTCACTCTAAATCAGAATATTGAGGACAATGAGCATAGTAGAGTCTAAGGAGCCCTGATGGTGCTGTAGTTTATTCGTTAGCCTCTTAACCACGAAGTTGATGGTTCAAATTCACCAACCAGTCTGCAAGATCTAGAGACTGTTTCTTAACTATCTACAATCTCAGAGACCCTGCCTAGAGCCACTATGAGTCAGAATCGATGAGATGCCAGTGGGTTTGGTTTGGGGATATCAAAGAGTTCAGTGTAAAAGTTAATACAAAAACAGAAGCGTAAGCAGAGACCATAAAGTAATTAAGTAATGTATAACTAAAAACGGGCATCCTATCCTTCCGTGAGCTTGTTTCCTATTCAAATCATTTCTGTAAATAAATTTTAAACAAGCAACAAAGCTGATGTTTATATTTGCTTGGCAGTCAATGTATGTTCTACAAAAGCTAAATTCCCCACCCCCAAGAATACTTTATATTCCTTGACATTCACCTTAACAAATGGCACAATTGTGTCTTTTAAAAAAAAAAAAAAAAGGACAGAAAAAACCCATAATAAAAACCATTCACTATGCCAAATATGTCATTACATTCTTTTCCTGTTCAGCTGCCAGATGCATTGCATTGTATTATCAATTTGATAGATCTAGTGTTATTTCTACATTTACCATTTTACAACAACAAATAGAATATAAGGAAGTTTTGGTAACAAATCTTGCTTAATATGTATGTGAAGTCGACAGTTCATCTAAGAGAGAAATATAACTGATGACAGATTTCATTTCAGTCTGCTAGTGCTTATTAAGATGTCTACAAACAAAAAGCCATCGCTGGGTACATCTCTTTCTGCAAACAAAGGAAAGTTTTAATTGCTTTAATCAGGATTTGCATTGTCTTCCTAGTGACACAGAAAAACAATTCAGGTTTAATCAGCAAAAGTCTTCCACAGGAGAAATCTTCAGGTTCGACTTTAAGTGAACTTAATACATATTTCCTATAATTCTTGAATAATGTTGAACAATGTAATACTGTGCTGAGATCTATTTAAATTATCCCTAAGCCATTAATAGAAAGCTTGGTACTGTTTTTTGCCATGTCCTTATTAGGAATATCATTTTCAGGTATGAAACTGGTTCCCATAAAATGAAAATAGCAGACTGAGCAATCAACTAAAAGTGTCAGCATTTAAATTTTTCCCATCAAATATATTTCAATCATAAAAACACCTTTGCTTTCCAAGTCGTCTTTTCAAGTCAGTCCCTCGCATACGTATTATGCCCCTCAAACTCTAAATGTTACGGCCCAAACCAATCTCACTGCCATCAAGTGAATTCCAGCTCTTAGCAACCCGATAGCACAGGGCAGAACTGCCCCTGTGGGTTTCCAAGACTAACTCTTTACAGGAGTAGAAGGACGTATCTTTCTCCCATGGAGTGGATGGTTGTTTGAACTGCTGAAGGTACAGTTAGGCGCTCACTATGCCACCAGGGGTCCTACTAGGTGAGAAGGAAGAGGCCGGGTGACACAGTGGTTAAGCACTTGGCCGCTAACTGAAATGTCAGAATTTTGAACCCCTAGTTGTTATATAAAAGATAGATAAGGCAGTCTGCTCCCCTAAAGATCACCCTTAGAAACTTCAGAACCTGCCCTACAAACAATCTGTGCTGTCCTCGAGGCTCCTTGTGACGTGGGCTTAACTCACTGGCACTGATTTACATACTGTTGTCAATGCAAGGATATTGTTAGAAACTCAAAAATAAAAAACGATTAAGAAGAATTCAAGAACTCCACTGCTTTAAATAAATCTCTATCCCAAAGTGCTTGACTGAAACCATTTCCCAAACTCTAGTATTTCATTGTAAGATTAAAAAAAGAGACTATTGACAAAATAGGAATGTCATTACAACCTGCATCAAAGAAATAAGTCCTCCAATCCCTAAGTGTCTCGTGCAGATCGCTTGCATTCAGGAGCTCAGTGTTTCTAGGAATTGACGAGGAGCATGAAAAGTGGATCCCAATGGAGAGCAGGATGAAGTTAGAACAAGGTTCCAGCTGCCTTTGTTCTGTGTCATGTGAGTTGAGTAAGCACAGTCAACTCATTCCTTACTTGTCTATCCTTCCATTTATTCTGGTCAACCGCCTGAAAGAGATCCGTCTTTGTGCCCCTTACCAAGGAAACATACTCCACAGAATTTGGGAATTTTTGAACAATGTCATTATTGTGTCAAGTTTTTCTAAAGATAAAATAAGAAAGCAGTAGTTGTACGTAAACAAGGAGCCAATGCAGAAAAAGCCTGAAAAATAAAGGGTGTCACTGCTGAAGTCCGGCGGATCTTGACTAGAAGCAGAGAATTGTACAAAGATGTCACTTGTAATTTATTGACTAGGCAGAAGGTCTTGGCTGTGTGGATTATAGCAAACTATTGCTAACTGGCAACTAATGGGAATTTCAAAACAGAATTATACTCATGCAGAATCTGCATATAAACCAAGATAAGAGGCCATTCTTTGTACAGAATATAAGAGATAGTTAAACTTCTCCAAACTTACATCCATGCGGCCAATTCTTCTGCATAGTGACCCTAGAGGACAGTCTAGAACTGCCCTTGTGATTCCAAGACAGCAGCTCTTTAAGGGAGTAGAAAGCACCATCTTTCTCCCAAGGAGCAGCTGTTGATTTTGAACGGCTGACCTTGCAGGTAGCAGCCCAAGTCATAACCACTGTACCATCAGGGATCATTATGAGTCAGAATCAACTCAATGGCAGCAAATGAAGAGGATGCTGCATGACTTCAAATCAGGAAAGGTGTGGATCAATATTGCATACTTTCTCATACAATTCATTCTGTATGTTGAGCAAATAATCTGAGAATCTAGACTATGTGAAGAAGAATGAGGCACCAGGATTAGAGGAAGGCTTATTAATAATGTGTCATGGGAAGATGTCACGACCTTGACTGCTCAAAGCAATGACAACTTGAAGCACTTATGACGATCAAAGAGAGACTACAGGATTCATTATGTAAAGAAAACAGTGTAGAAGCCCCACGAAGGGAGATCGACTCTGCAGCATAGGATTACTACGTGCACACCAGCCTGTGTGATCATGAGGTGCTGAAGGGATCAGTTATCAGGCATCAAAGAACAAAAAATCATATCATTGTGTGCTCACCTCCATAATATGATCACTGAAGACAAATGGGTGCATAAGCAAATGTGGCAAAGAAAGCTGATGGTGCCTGGCTATCAAAAGAGATAGTGTCTGGGGTCTTAAAGGTTTGAAGATAAACAAGCTGCCATCTAGCTCAGAAGCAACAAAGTCCACATGGAAGAAGCACAGCAGCCTGCGTGATCACAAGGTGCTGAAGGGATCAGGTATCAGGCATCATCAGAATAAAAAATCTTACCTTAGAGAATGAGGCGGGTAGTGTGGAGTGGAGACCCAAAGCCCATTTGTAGGCCACTGGAGATCCCCTTGCAGAGGGGTTTTGGGGAGGAGATGAGCCAGACAGAGTGCGATGTAGCAACGATGAAAAATACAACTTTCCTCTAGTTCCTGAATGCTTCCTCTCTCCCCGCCGCCACCCCTCCCTGAAACTATCATGATCCTAATTCTACCTTGCAAGTCTGGCTAGACCAGAGGATGGACACTGGTACAGATAGGAACCAGAAACACAGGGAATCCAGGGCGGATGATCCCTTCAGGACCAGTGGTGAGAGTGACGATACTGGGAATGTAGAGGGAGGGTGGGTTGGAAAGGGGAACCAGATTACAAGGATCTACATGTGACCTCCCTGGGGGATGGACATCAGAAAAGTGGGTGAAGGTAGACGTCGGACAGGGCAAGATATGATAAAATAATAATTTGTAAATTATCAAGGGCTCATGAGGGAAGGGGGATTGGGGAGGGAGGGGGAAAAAAGAGCACCTGATGCCAATGACTTAAGCAGAGAGCAAATGCTTTGAAAATGGTGAGGGCAATATATATACAAATGTGCTTTACACAATTGATATATGTATGGATTGTGATGGAAGAGTTGTATGAGCCCCTAATAAAATGATTTTAAAAAAAGAAATTAACCGCACCCACAATTGAAAGAAGGTAAAATTTTCTTTTCCTCTTCAAGGTCTTTCTTGCCCCTTCCTTCTCAGGACTGGAATGCTTGCTGGGCTTCCCTTTGAAAAGTTAGCCATTGGGAGAGACTCTGGTCATGTTGGATAGCGGCAGTGGTGACTGTGTCCATCTTTCCTAGCATCCTGCGTGACTTTCTGCACAATGATAATACAGAGAAGACCATGGCTGTCAAGCAAACTTGATGGAAAAATAGATAATAAATAAATTAAATCCCGAACAAAATACCTGCTAAAACATGGTAGCATTTCTAAAAAACCATCTACTTGATTATCATTTCCGTGAATATGAAACACAAACATGTATAAGTCTGGGATGACAAGGGAAACAAATCAAGAGACACTCGGATGTGTATAAAAGAGAGCTCTATACCTAAGAGTAATTGTATATTAAAAACCTCCCAGCCCATTCCAGATCAAGTCTATGCTCAGATATTAGCTCATTTGTCTGATACTAGTTTATAAATTCCTCTTCAGACTCACACAACACATGCAGTGATGCCAAATGCAGAAAAATCACAGATTGAGGATTCAGTGGCGGAGGAAGCACTTCCAGGGCTCTGGCTGCCGTAGCTCCATGTGGCTTGTCAATAGGAAGGTGAAGTAGAGAGAGTATACATCCCACATCCAGGGAGGAAGACAGGAGTTCCCAGAATCCTTCGGAGAATATCATGCCCAGACCGAGGCCTCATTGACTATGACCTGATTGACAAACGAGACTCCACCACTTTGCTCATGTTGACAGGAACTTCTTCCACTAAACCCTTTTCTCTTCGTGTCCCTCAGGGTCTGATAATCCTCCTCAATAAACGTCTGCTGGATTGAATTGAATATATTAATAAGTATAAATAAATAAAGAAGTATTTGTGCAAATAAATTACCAAAAGGATGCCCTGTGAAGGCGTGATATCAGTGGAACTCTGGGACCCCCCCCCCTCCTAACAGTGGTAGATATGAGCAATCTTCAGCTTCCCTTTGTGAACCTCTGATGAGTCCATCAACTTGAAGCCACGCAGGATCCCTATAGGTACTCAATGGCATTAGGGAAGGCTAATTTACTTAGGCAGTCAGGGGAATTTACTTAATATTTAACACTCTTAATAGTGAAATGTTTCTGTCTTTTCATAGGCCACCCTAACTTGAAAGAATTTTTATCTATGAGTCCCTTCAAAAGTCATTGGGTCTATAATGAAAACAATTCTAACTAGTCCTTAAGCCATAACTCAATTTAAATCAGTTTGGCTGCCATAGAGTTGATTCCAACTCAGGGCAGCTCCATGTGCATTGGAGCAGAACTGGGCTCCAGAGGGTTTTCAACGACTGATTTTTGGAAGTAGATTGCCACGTCATTCTTCTAAGGCAACTCTGGGTAGACTCGAACTGGCAACCTTTCCATTAGCAGCTGAGTGTATTAACTGTTTGTGCCACCAGTGGCTTACTTCCTTTTGCTCCTATAGGATTACACATTTGCCTAAGTGTAATTATTCATGTGCCAATAGCTTGGCGTTTGAGGAAGGACATTCTCTCCTGCTACCTCCTACCAGCTTGGAGCAGAGGGTATCCTATTTATTCACCAACAGGAAGTTTAAATTCTGGGCTGGATCTATACAGGCTTTTCATGAAAGTTCATAAAAATTCCATAATTTTAAAATTCTATTTCTCATGAACTTTCTAAAGTCCCTCTCTCTGGGGTGTGACCTCTGAGCTATACACCAAGTTCTCGGTTTTGAATTATTTTATTTCTTACTTGGTCTGTTTTCCCTTAAGGGAATAAGTGGAAACTCCCCCTGCCCCCCTACAGCTCCTCCTATCTGCCAAAAAGGAGTTGACACTCCATGTCCCTTTTCTGAGATTGAAAACAGGCTCTAGCACACTGGTTCTCCACCTGTGGGTCAAGACCCCTATGGGAGTTGAATGACCCTTTCACAGGAGTTGCCTAAGACCCTCTGAAAACACATATTTCTGATGGTCTTAGGAACTTAGACACCACTCTTCTATCCATCTTCAGGCAGGTCCCCCCACATGCAGATATGCCCACATGCGAGTACCCAGCGTGAAGACCGTTACCCATGCTACACTCTGCTTCAAGATAAAGTTTCATTGATTTGTCATGAGAACTCAATATTTCACAATATATAATTACATATTGTTTTGTGATTAATCACTATGATTTAATTATGTTCCATTTGTAGAAATGAAAACACATCCTGCCTATCAGATATTTACATGACAGTTCATAACAGTAGCAAAATTACAGTGATGAAGTAGCAATGAATATAATCTTATGGTTGGAACCACCACCGTATGAGGAATGGTATTAAAGAGTCACGGCCTTAGGAAGGTTGAGAATCACTGCTTTAGCCCATGAAGGATAGAGTTTGTAATGAAAAAGAAATGTGATAGAAATCAAGATGATAGAATAAATGTGATAGAAATCCTTTGTCTCTTCAATTGTTCTGAATGTCCTATTTGTCCTAAATAGGAATCTCCTCATTATTCCTCTAATGTAAGAGTTGGATTGGCTGCATCAGCTTCATGTAGGAGGTTCCACTGCAGACTAATTTTCACAAGAACCCAGGTGGTGTGCATGCACATTAAAGTTCAAGAAACAAACAAACAAACAAAAAGTTCAAGAAACATAGTTCTCGGGCACACATATCCTCAGAGGATTGATTGGGCAAAATGCCCTGGGGGTGCAGTGTGACTGAAGCGTGGTAGAGTCACTTTCTGGTCAGACATCTAAAGGACTCTAAAGGATCTTTTGGGAGCTTGATTACAAAAGGAGGTCATTGTGCCAAAGGGAATTCTGAATGGTTACAGGGTTCATCTCTCTCCATGTTGGTGAGAGGTCAAGATGAACTCTATTGTTGGCTGGAGTTGTTAGAGAGCTTCATAAGCAGGTGAACGGTAGCAGATATGACAGGTGTGGCTATCTACTGAATGGATACAGAAGCAAGCATTTACATACAGGCAGAACCACAAGACATTGACTTCATAAATATCTGCCAAATACAAAATCTAAGAAGCCTGGGGGAGGTGTCTGTTGGAAGGTTATTATCAGCTGTGAGGAGAGTCGTAGCAAGTTTATTTTGTATTGGTGTTGAGTATACAGTACTTGGAAGAGTATAGCCCATGCATGTAGTATATTAAAGAAAGCCTCGTGTGTTGACTAATGAGGGTCATGTACCTTCTATGTGCATTAAAAGCAGATGAGAACTTTATATTGAAATATTTATCTCTTAACTGTTATTGAATAAAACTTTATGCTCTCCTGTGTGCTATTGCCAGCTACACACCTTTAACTGATTATCAGTCACCAACGACCAGTGCTGAATTATGCTGTCAAGTGTGAATCTAGGAACTTTGCACCTGCCAGTTGAAGCTGATTTCCAATATTGTGTGAAAATGCCAACAAATGACCTGCCAGTCTGGGTCTGTGACATGAGCCTGGTTCATATTGCTCAGTGGTTTGTAGAATGTATCTTTGAAGAATTATTTCATGGGGTCCAGTACATCTCACCATTCTATGCAATAATTATCTATTATGCTGGACTACAAATAAAAGCAGATGGGCATATATCACAAGGAATCATTTTGCCGGCATGTGAAAGTGTTAGGGAAAACTGTCTCTGACTTTTGTTTGTGGTTATTCAAATCCCAATAGTAAGGAGATATGTAATTTTGACTCATATGTATGACTGAAGTACCCCACAAGTTAACTCTACTTTCATGTTTGAGTGTCTCTTTAATAAATGATTATTTGTCAGAAACCTCAGTGGGAACGTTTTTAGAGTCTACTTCTAGAATCATCTCAGATCCCATCAAGGGGATATTTTTGTTTTAATAACGTTTGCTTTTCAATTTCAAAGCTAGATCAGGAGAATCAGGAATATAGCATGTGAACATTTGAGGGGAAATGATGAGTCAGGAGTCCTTTGCATGTTCTTCGCTGGAGTTTGCAACTTCCCTATGGGAGAAAAGAGTTCAATACTCCATCAAGACATTGCACGTGAAACCACCACCCCATTTGTCAGTGGAAGCTTATGATGCTAAACAGTCAAGTGTGGAACTTCAGAACTAAGCGGGACTAGGAAGAAAGGCTTAGGCACAATTCGCTTCTGACAATTCGCTAGTGAAAATCTCAGAGGTCCAAATTGCTGTCAGTCCTTGGGCAGGTGGGTGTCATACTGGTGAGTAGTATTGCATTCCCGTAGTCATGGTGTTGCCCTTACTCAGGAGCTTCTTGTCAGTAGCTAATAGCTACAACAAAGAGAACAAAACACTTCCTGATTCTGGGCCTTCCTCCCAATCCTGCTGTGTTCCAGCCCATCCTTTGTTGCAGAGACAGGCTCAATCCATTTTATTCTTTCATTTCTCCCAAGGTAACTCAGGTGCACTTGAACCACCAACCCTTTGGTTAAGCACACCCACGGACAGTATTTTCTTGCCTTTATATGGTGGACCAACATTCCCAGATCTTATGAAAGAGTACACAATGACGTGATCATACTTTCTTCTTTTACCCACCTGATGAATGGCCCTATTTGGTCCCTTGGTCGAGGGTCGTTTAGCCCTTTTTGTATCTCATTTGCATCCACCCTGGCAGGTCTCACCAATTTTCCAGATGCATCAAATTTGCTAAGTCTTATGGTGAGCGTAGTTTACATTCCAGCTTTCTGGATCACTGTTTAAAGAGGCCAAGTTTCCATAATGCTGGTAATGCAACAATCATAATGAAAATGCATTTCCTGATTATGTAAGGGCTGCTTATGAAATCCCAGTACATTTCTCACAGCCGGATTAAACATTTTATTGCCTTTATTTTTCATCAAATATGCAAATTCTTTTTAGCAGGTTTCATTTTTGATTTAAAACCATTTTTCATGAAAAACTAAATCATTTAGGGCCATATGGTCTCATGACAATGCATAGTTACCAAAAAAAAACAGTGCATTTTATTCAGGAAAGCCTCTTTCATGTCTTTTCAAGTTGAAGAAACATACTTTCGAGCCACGGAGTGAGGTGCTTTAAGAAATAAGATTAAACGTAATGATGATAAACATGTTCTGTGGATACTTGCCAAAGATAAAGGGTACAGTCCTTCCTTTTATAGAACATGAACTTATGGTTTAGTTCCTGGCATAAGGAGTCAAAAGAGAGTATTCCCATATGTTATTTTATATACGGAAGGTGGGGGGGGGGACAAGACAAGATAAGCAAGGCACACTATGAGGTGAGATCTGACAGCACAAACATGATCTGTTGATGTTCTGCTCTGATGTATTCCACATGGTTCCTCTCCCGGAATATGGAGTTCAGGAAAAACTACAAGGTCTGCCAGAAATAAAAATAGCTATTATTTAGTGAGAACCTACTATGCATTTTGCTGTCTTTAGTTAATGTCTTGGAAGTATGGCTAGAGTGCTCCCTAGAGGTCAGGAAGACAAGACTCTTGTCTTCCTACTTGGGACATAGTGCCTGAGGGACCAGTGACTGGAGAAGGACATCATGTTTGGTAAAGTGGAGGGGCCTCAAAAGGAAGGAAGGCCTTCGATGAGATGGACTGCCTAATGGGTTCAAGCATAGGAAATATTTTGAAGATGGCACAGGACAGGGCGACATTTTGTCCTGCTGTACACAAGTTATTCTGAGTCAGAAAGGACTTGACAGCACCTAACAGTAAGAGCTGATGTTAGTAGGCTTGAATTTATGGTGACCATATGTACAATAGAACAAACGTTGCCCAGTCTGTTCCATTTTAATAATCATTGGTGTTTCAGTCCTTCGCTGTGGCTATTGTGTCATTCCATTTCATCTGGCCTTTACTTTATTTTCATTGACCCTTGGGATATCCTTTAATCTCAATTAATCTTTCCTAGTGGTATTTAAAAGTAAGTGAGTGGACGCCTCACCATTTTTGCTTGGGCCTGCTCAAACATCTAAGCATTGCCTTATCATGTAATCCACTCAACGATATTCAAATACCTCACTAACAGTCGGATCCCTGGTGGTACAGAGGTCAGGAGCTCAATTGCTAATCAAAAGACTAGGAATTCCGACCCACCAGCCACTCTGTGGAGTTTTGTGTTGTTTCTATATGTCTTTAATTTTCCTCATTCTTCTTCGAAGAGAGACACCTAAAGTTGCACCTTAGATGGCTGATGAGAAACTTTTAAGGCCCCATTTATTACATAGGATGAAAAACATGGTTTTGTGAACTAATGTATGCCCATTAGCATTGATGTATCTCCAGAGGTGGGTCCTGAGGTTTCAAGCCAAGGTATTCATACTGCCAAGTTGTTTGGTTATATCTAAGAAGTTTTTAAAAATTTGGCCCTGGTGTCTTCCATCACACTCATAGATATAGTTGTAGTAAAGGTAAATAATCACGTGCACATAATCTGTCGAACATATTTGTATATATGGATATGCTCCCACTTTCCCTTTCTCACCTGCCCAGCCCGAGGTCTGCCCACGCACATACTCATCAATCCATGATATTTTCAACTGCCTCAAAGTCACATGAAAGCTAAATAATGAGTAGGGAAGACTGACAATTGATTTCTTTGAATAATGTATTGGTGAAAATGTATAATATACTATGGACTACCAGAAGAATGCACAAATTTGTTTTGAAGTAAGCATAGGTAGGTGCTCCTTAGAAACAAAGATCAGGAGACTCTGTATCAGGAATGTTGGGCATTGTTTTTTTATCAGGAGGGTTTGTCCCCTTTATGCTTGGGAAAGCGAAGAGTCAACGGAAACGAGGAAGGAGCTCCATGAGATGAACTGGCACCATGACGGCAGCAAACTCGAACGACTGCGAGCATGGCCCATGGCCACTCAGCATTTCAGAAGACACAAAGATATTGATCACAAGAACCACCAACTGAGGAGAGGAGGTGTGCCCGAGGGGAAGAGGTTTTCTTAAAAAAAAATGGAAAGGAAGAAAAGGTAATGACAAAGCTTCACGGGGGGAAAAAAAAAAGGGAACCACAGATGTAACATTAAGAAATAACTGAGCCCTAACTAAATAACGAGTTGAATGGATTAGGGCAGGTGTGTCAAACTGTGCTCTGAAATAAAATGAAAATAGAAAGAAATGTTAAGAAGCAAATAGCGCTTAGGGGAGATTGCGGCAATACGAAGGTGACCAGCTTTACCAATGTTAAAATCTGGTCACCTTAGGCAATGCCGCACACACACGGGGCCCAGTGCCTTTCCTTGGGGGCTGTGGATGTGGAAAAACACGCCGACTCAGTTCCGGGGATGTTTGGAAGCGGTATGTCTGCCACTCTCAGTGTCATGTAATGTAAACTGATCCCAACAGTGAAGAGGTTCAAAAGAGCACTCTGGGTTGTGCTGTTATGAATCATACCTAGTGGCGGCGCTAGTTAACATTTTTAGAAGGAAGTCATTATGATTGTGCATCACATTTGTCAGCTGTTCAACCTTTTGTGTGTTTTATTTCTTTGTTATATTTTCCGGTCACAACGTAAGAGGTAAGTGAAAACTAGTAGGAGGAAAGCGCTTGCAGGTTTCGTGTAAAAAAGAATAATTTTAATTTTACAAGTACATTAAATAAAATAAATGTTTAAATAAAAGCAAATATATAGTGTTTTAATTATTCTATCCATATTTCTGAATCCTCACTTCAAATTATGGGGAGGGGGTAGTGGTGGGGAATGGAAGAGGAAAGCAAAATGAAATAGAGGAAAGAGCTAGCAGGCAAAGGGCATTTATAGAGGTCTAAATAAAGGCATATACATATGCAAATACATTTATATATGAGGATGGAGAAATAGATCTATGTGCATATATGTATAGGTTTAGTATTAAGGTAGCACATGGACGTTGAGCCTCCACTCAAGCACTCCCTCAATGCAAGAATACTTTGTTCTATTAAACTGGCATTCCATGAGGCTCTCCTTTCGACACAATCACTGAAAACAAAGTGGGTGCATGAGCAAATGTGGTGAAGAAAGCTGATGGTGCCCAGCTATCAAAAGAGATAGCATCTGGGGTCTTAAAGGCTTGAAGGTAAACAAGTGGCCATCTAGCTCAGAAGCAACAAAGCCCACATTGAAGAAGCACACTAGCCTGTGTGATCATGAGGTGTCAAAGGGATCAGGTATCAGGCATCAAAGAAAAAAAACATATCATTGTGAATAAGAGGGAGTGCATATTGGCAACCCAAAGCCCATGTGCAGGCAACTGGAAAGGTGGTGGGTAGGAGACAAGCCAGTCAGGGTAGGAGATGAGCTGATGCCAAGTGTAGTGTAGCAATGATGTAACATATAACTGTCCTCTAGTTACTAAATGCTGCTCCCCCCCCGCTCCCCCACCACTATCATGATCCCAATTTTACCTTACAAATCTGGCTAGATCAGAGGATATTCACTGGTACAGATAGGAACTGGAAACGCAGGGAATCCAGGATGGATGATCCCTTCAGGACCACTGGTGAGACTGGCGATACTGGGAGGGTGGGGTGGAAAGGGGGAATCAATTATAGGAATCTATATATACCCCCATCCCTGGGGGATGGACAACAGAAAAGTGGGTAAAGGGAGATGTCAGACATGACAAAATAATAATTTATAAATTATCAAGGGTTCATGAGGGATGGGGGAGTAGGGAAGAAGGCGGGAAAAAGAGGAGCTGATGCCAGGGACTTAAGTGGGGAGCACATGTTTTGAGAATGATGAGGGCAATGAATGTACAAATATGCTTTACACAATTGATGTCTGTATGGATTGTGATGAATTGTATGAGCCCCCAATAAAATGATTTAAAAATATATATATATATATATGTGTGTATATATATATATATATATATATATATATATATATATATATAAATTTAACAAAATTTGTAAATGTGATGTGGCCCACGTGAATCTTGCCTGTTGCACCAAATAGCCTGTGTTTTAACTGAGTTTGACACCCCTGGATTAGTGGATCAGACAAACCTCAATCTCCATTACCATTTTGTGTGTGTGTGTGTGTGTGTGTGTGTGTGTGTGTGTGTATCTATACAAGATTGGCAGGATAGGCAATCCTCCAGAGACAGCAACAGGACCAATAGTTCCTGGGAGCATGGGAGAGGAGGAGGCAGGGGGAGAAGAGCAGCGAGCCAATAAGATGGGTGCAGGGGAAGAGTAAGGGTTGTAAAATTGACGGTGAGGAGGGTATAGCTTTTCTGGTCATGTTTGATCAATTGAATTGTATCTGACAGGCATCACTGAGAAGTGAACAATGGGTAAACATGATAGTGAGGTAAGAAGAAAGAAAAAAGAAAAGGAGAAAAGAAGAAAGGGGAAAAATAGGTATATATATACATAAATATAGGTGTATTTGTTTATATATGTATATATACATATGCAAATGCAACAGGAAGCAGATGGACTTTGGGTCTCTACTTAAATCTTACCTCAGTATTAGAACAGTTTGCTCTGATAATGTGGCATCATATGATACTCACCTTACTGACACTATTTCTGAAGACAAAATGAGTGCATAAGTAAATGTGGTGAAAAAAGCTGGTGGTGCCAGCTATTAAAAGAAATAGTGTCTGGTATCATAACGGCTTGCAGCTAAACAAGTGGACATCTAGCAGGGAAGCAACAAATCAGACAGAACCAGCATGTATGATCATGGAGTGTTGACGGGAAAAGGTATCAGAAATTCAAAAATAAGCAATCAAATCGATGCAAAACTCACCTGTAAGGAATGATAAATCCAGGATAAGTTATAGCACTGATAAAACATACAAGTATACTCTAGGTCTCTAATATTTCCTCCTCTTACTACTAAGGGTTTTATTTGTTTTTACCTCATTCATCTTGTTAAATTTGGGTATGTTCCTTTGTACAATTAAGAAGCTTCAGTACATGAAAGCCAAGATAGATAACCCTTCAGAAAAAGTAGCAGGAGTAATGGTTCCCTGAGGGTATGGGAAGAAAGGGGTGATGGTGGGGGAGCTGCTAGCATTGGTGACTGTATAACCCTACTCAAGGGACATGAACAACAGAATTCTTTGTGAAGAGATATTTTGCATGGTGTAAGATATGGCCAAATAAACAAAGAAATAAAGTTGTTGGGGGAAGGGTGGGAGAGGGCGGGGATAAGGCGAGCTGATATCAAGGGGCTCAAGAAGAAAGAAGATGTTTTGATACTGATTGTGGTAGCAATTGTAAAATACTGCTTGATGTGATTGAATTATGGAATGTTATGATATCTGTAAGATGAAATTATAAAATAAAATGATTAAAACAAATAAACTCATGTCCCTGATATCAGAAGAACTAGATGGGGCCCACTTACCACTATCATCTTCTAATAAAGAGGGTTTTATTAGAAGTTCTTGGATAAAAATGGAAGAAAAATGTGGGGAAAAAACTCAAAATCATACAAAAGACCCAGATTAGTGGTAGAAAAAAGACTGGGAGAACCCAAGAATATGGCCCGTGCTCACACTTCAGGTCTGGCACTGAACTCACCCCATGGCTCATTTTTTCTATAATAGGTCTATAACAAAGGGCTCAATTTTTAGTATAACAATAGGTAATATTGAGCTCAGGAGGTGTAGTAGTTACAAATTGGGCTTTGATCCGCATGGTCAGCAGTTCAAAATTACCAGCAACTCCAAGGGAGAAAACCTGGGCTTTGTACTTCCATAAAACAATCACCATCTCAGACACCCCCAGGACATATGAGTCAGCACTGACTTGATGGCAGGGCGAGTTTAGGAAAGAGTAACACGAGTGAGGTGTGCACATGTTAGAATAATCAAACTTAGAATAACCAACCGCTAGAGATGTTTAGATCAAAGGGACAGAATTTACCCAAGGACAAAATTCCGATCTGTTAGGGGAAAGAAGGAAAGGAGACAGGAAGGAGCCACAGGACAGGACTGAGATCCATGGAGGTACACTGGGGAGGTTGTGAAGAAGGTGATGAAACAATATGTGTATGCATTTTTTTCACTGTTCTGTAACACTAGGAAGTTTAAAAATGTGACTGTAACTCTTCAGCCGATTCACACTAGGAAGTTTAAAAATGTGAAAAGATGCCAACAAGAGTTGCAGAAATTGCTTAGATCACTGAACCTTAAGGCTTAGTGGTGATGCATCCGGCTGATAACAGCAGGGTTGGCTGTTTGAAACCAGTAACTGGGAGAAGGAGAAGTCCCACTCCTATAAAGTCTTGGACACCTACAGGGGAAGCTCTACCCCATCAAAAAGGGTCACTGTGGGTTGCAACTGACCTGATGGCAGTGACATGTGAGTGAATGACATAAAACTGAAGGGAAAGGAGAGAGGTGGGGAAGGAGGGGGTGGGAGAAGGAAAGTTTTGGATCAGGCACACGTCAATCCTTAAAGTGACATCTTGACCCCTGGAAAGAGCCTTTTTCAGGATATTTGCACAATGCAAGATGGCCTTTGGTTTCCCGACGGCTGCTTCAGCAGGCACTGATTGTGGTTGCAGGTAAAAGAACGCCGTGACCCTTTCCATTTTTCTTCTCTTTTTCATGCGGTTCCTGGTTGGCACAGCTGTAAGAATTTCGTTCTCATTAAGGTGAGCAACACTACAGCTCAGTAATGCACCCAGAAGGCTGCGGTCTCTGATTTTCCCCAACAAGCGCTTCACTTTCAGGAAGCAAAGCTGGGATATCTGCATATCGAAAATTGTTCGTCTTCCTAACCATTTTGTAATCTTTTTCATACAGTGGCATTTGTTAGATTGCTTGCTCATGCTGCTGAGAGAATGTGGTCAAAGAGTACCACCCTAATGCACACCCTTCCTCATCTGAAGCCATGCAGCACCCTCCTTTGCAAACTGTTCTTGGCCTATGTAAAGTAATTAAATATGCCAAAATTCCCATTCCAGGCAATGTTATCCATAATTTCTTTATGATCTACATAATCTAATGCCTTCACATAGTTAACGAAACATCTTTCTAGTATTCTCTGTTCTTCGCTAAGGTCCATCTGGCCTCCACTGTGATAGCGATCCTTCCACATCTTGAGTGCAGCTTGAATTTCTGAAAAGTCTCTTTCTATGTATGGCTTCAAATATATATATATTTAATCATTTTTTATTGGGAGCTCTTACAGCTCTTATAATAATCCATACATCAATTGTATCAAGCATATTTGTGCATATGTTGCCATCATTATTTTTTAAACATTTACTTTCTATTTGAGCTCTTGGTATTAGCTCCTCTTTTATTGCCTCCCTCTC
The DNA here is from genome assembly GCF_050624435.1 of Tenrec ecaudatus. Lineage (NCBI taxonomy): Eukaryota > Metazoa > Chordata > Mammalia > Afrosoricida > Tenrecidae > Tenrec > Tenrec ecaudatus. The sequence continues at coordinate 24,029,037 of NC_134540.1, read as the reverse complement.
CCCCACCACCCTCATGACCTCTTGATAAATTATAAATTATTGTTTTCATATCTTACACCGGCTGCTGTCTCCCTTCACCCACGTTTCTGTTCACCCCTCTGGGGAGGCAGGGAGGAGTTTGCATCAATCTTGAGAAAACTTTTACTTGTGTATGATATTTATAATGTAGTGCAACAATTTCCACCATTATATTCGAAATGTAAAATGTGCATAAATGTGGCTCTCTTTCATACAATTAGCAAGGTAGCAAACTTCCAAATTTCTTGGCATAGGCAGATGAATGAGCAACTCCAGTGCTGCACCCATTTATTCAACCATTCTGGTTAGTATTCTGTCAATTATCAGACCTTTGTTTTTCACTAGTGCTTTTATTATAGCTTGAATCTTCTTTTGTTTAAATAGCCTTATTGGCATATACTTCACATATCACACAGTTTAATCATTCAGCATATTAACAAGATTTGTGCAATCAATTTCAGAACATTTTCTTTCTTTTTTCTTTTTTTTTCGGGCAGGAGGGCCCTGACACTCACCCACTCCTCGCGGTGCCCAGCGTTGAGACTGCAGAGGGCGAAGCGGCCACATCACCGGGCGGACGCGTGCCGAGGAGCGAAGCCGCCATGAGCACAAGTTCAGAAGTCGCTCAGGCACCGCCTCTGTCCCGGAAGTGGCGCAAGTAAGCGTCGGCCTTCAGCCAATGAGGGAGCCCCGGGGAGGAGCGCGTCCTCAGAACATTTTCTTCTCCTACTTGTTAGCCCCCAATGTCCCCCTATTCTCTTACCATGTCCCTAGGCAATTATCGATTAAGTTACTCTCTCCACAGATCTACCTATCTTGGAAGTCATATACAGAAAATAATAAAAACACAAACAGGAAGCAAAATCAAGTGAGCAAACAGACACAGACACAACAGCAATCTTTAGACAAAAGATAGAAAAATCTCAATCAAAAAGAAAGAAAATATTAAAAACTGAAGCAACATTAAAATTGGTCAAAAGGGAGATCAGACAATTGCATCTTACTCAACTCCATCTTCCACAATCCACTTGCAATTCTCTCTGCTGGCAAGGCTAATCACACACCTCCACTATGGTCAGAGGAGATGCACCACGGCCGTAATCCCCGTGGAAACCTTTCCAATGGGTGTTGGGCTTCCACTGGCGTCCATAGCTTTCTGTTAACTGGTTGTTCACAATTCAAGCTCTGATACCATTCCTTCCTTTGGATTTGGATTTTATTAGTTACAATCCTAGGATCACACAGGCTGATGTGTTTCTTCCATGTGGACTTGACTGATGCCTCACTTAGATGGCTGCTTGTGTGTTTTTTGTTGTATGTTTGTTTGTTTGTTTTGGGGGTGGGGGTTGTAATTTTAAAAAAATTAGAAATAAAGTTTCCTTTTAAAAAAATCATTTTATTGGGGGCTCATACAACTCTTATCATAATCCAGACATCTATACCTTGTGTCAAGCACATTTATACATATGTTGCCATCATCATTCTCAAAACATTTGCTTTCTACTTGAGCCCTTGATATCAGCTCCTCATTTTCCCCTCCCTCTCTGTTCCCCCCTCCCTCATGAACCCTTGATAATTTATAAACTACTACTTTGTCATATCTTACACTGTCCGATGTCTCCCTTTACCCTCTTTTCTGTTGTCTATCCCTCAGGGAAGGGGTTATATGTAGATCCTTGTAATCTGTTACCCCTTTCTCCCTCACCTTCCCTCCACCCTCCAGGTATCACCACTCTCACTACTGGTCCTGAGGGGTTCTTCTGTCCTGGATTCCCTGTGTTTCCAGTTCCTCTCTGTACCAGTGTCCATCCTGCTTGTTTTAAGACAAACCTTTAAAATGCCAGAAGTTATTCTTTCTGATAGCTGGACACCATCTGGTTTCTTCATTGCACTATGCTATTTCACACATATCTTCAGTGATCTCTTTGTGGAGACAAGCATTGAGAAGGATCATGACATAAGAACTATTTGTTCTTAGATTGGGGCTAGGATTGAGGCAGCTTACACTTCATTGATTTTTCTCAGTTTCCACAATGAAGTTATCGAATGGTAGGTGGATAAAAATGGGTATAGGATCTGGGAAAGGAAGAAGAACCCAGATAGAGCAGAGAGACAGCCCCAGGGAAAGGTATCCCTAGAAATGAGTTAGCTGTCACAATGACTGGTTTCCAGAAGTCATGGAGACGTAATAACCGATGATACTATTGTAAATCTCCAAGGAGTCACTAATCTAGGAGGAATGTACAGAGCTCCGAGTCAGAAGTAGACGCCCCATTCAAGGCCAAGAACAAAATAGTGGAGGAAATCTAGGAACTTCCACTTTAATTAATGGCAGAGCCAACAAAAATGGAGCGGCTAAAAAAGGCAAAGGGACATAACTAAATGGGCCAAGAACCAGGAACTGGGGTTGATGGTGGAGATATATATCCTTTCCTTAAAACAATTTGAAATTTTAATTTCTCCTTTAGTACTTTATGCCTTTATAGTGTTTTTCCCATTGTATTTTCCTTTCCCACTCTGATCCTGGAGAGGAAATATTATACAATATGTAACTAAGGAGAGAACCTGGGAATATAAAATAACATGATCTGTCCGTTGTTATCAGATAAATCCTTCTATTTAAAGAAACAAACAATATATTAATAAAACTGGTATCATTTAACTTTCCCCTAGAAAGGGGGTGAAAATAGCTTTTCAGATGGTATAAATTCTGATTTTTAAGTTATATATGTGAATATGAATTCATGTGAAACAGCATTTGGGAATACTCTCAATATGATGACAAGAATCATAAAATCTGTTACAGCCTTTACTCTAGAACAGTTTTTTCCTGGTTTGTTAATCTAGTTTACTCAGCACAGAGCAGACAGAATAAATTGGAACATACTGTGTATTTCCTGAAAGAGGATTCTTAGTTAGGTTCATGAAAAGGTTGTTACTTTTAAATCATATATTATGCATACACATTGTGTTAGGTGGCATTTTACCTTCGCTAGCCAGGATCCTCAGTGTTCTGTTAGTTAGGACCTAGAAATCCTCCCTGAAGTGACTTAGCACAATGTAATCAACTCCGTAATGAGATCTACTATGAGCACCCAATCAGTAAGATAACAACTGATTACCTCAGGTAATACTCTTGCTGTACTTTAAAGGACTGTGGAAAAATTGTTTACATTATCCTGGGTCTGTTTCTTGCATTTGGTTCCTTGACCTCTCATTCTTTGGACTTGAGCCAGTAGGCTCGCCATTGTGCTTTTCCATTCTAGACCTCATCAGTATGTGACTTCCTAACCTTGGATTCATTCAAGTTATAAACCTGATTTGCTGATCTTGGATTTATCTGACTCTAAAGCAACCACCCTGCTGTCTCCTTACCGATTCTGGACTCAACACCTCCTGAAGAGACTTGAGTCACGAAAAGCCTTCAGCTTGCCATCTGACCTTTCAAACTTGGAAAGAGACCACATTTGGGCTTGTTCCATTTCTGCAATCATGTGAGCTGTTTTCTTGATACAAATTTCCTATCTATCTATCTAAATTGTAGAATGTGCACATTTATTGATTAAATGAATACTATTCTTAACAAAGCTTGAAATCCATCTGGATATTCAAACAATGTATGCCACTGGTTTTGCTTTTCTAGTAAAACCAGCCTAGAGCACACATGAGGTACGACATTGCTGTGAAAGCGTGACTTTGGACAACAATTAGAATGAAATATGATTTTAAAACACCTGATTTACCTCAGTTCCTACTGGGATGAGGAGGCTGCAATGTGTCTATGTTAAATGGTAAAACATTTTTTATTATTAGCTCATCAGAGATATCTTCCTCTTTCAGAAGAGATAGAGGTTTCTCCGAGAGGGGTGTGGCCCTTTCCAGACTTATTTAATACTCCACCTAACAGGGAATTTTCTGCTCCCTGAGCAAGAGAACCCCTCAAACTCCTTAAGTCCCAAAGAATTATTTGATTCGCTACTTGATTAGATCTTAAGCAAGAGATGTACACCTTTAATCAATAACCCAGCAGACAAACACTTGAGGTTTTCATGAGAAAAATCAGTTTTCAATGGGCTGTGATAAATAGTTTGCCAATGCTCAGTAGAAATGGTAATATTTGAAAGTGAACTGTCAATCAAGCTCCCCGACATCCATCGGTCCATGCTGACATGGCCTGAACTATGGGACAAGGTAGAGTGACCTCTATCAGTTTCCACAACTGTATTTCTTTGAGAGAGAAGAAAGTCCCAACTTTCTCCCAAGTTGCGCCTGGTGGTTTTGAACTGCTCACCTTACAGGAAGCAGCACAGGGTACCACCACAACATGGCAAGAAGAATAGTACTTGTAAAATGGGTGAGGAGGGCAGTGACCTAGAAAAGCATGGGAGAATCAACTCAAATGTAATTGTGAGGTTTTGCATCAATTTGACTGGGCAAAGGTTTTTAATAGACTTGAACCAGACTAGACTTATCCACTTCAACAACTGTGTGAGTTATTTCTTAATAATAAGTATCACTGGTTTAGTTTTCCAGAGACCTCAGCCCAACACTAAAACCATTGCAAATTCTACCCTGACTTCTGAACCTGGGTAATCAGAGTGACTATCGAACTGGATTTTTCTTATCCTCTCCCCTCCATCGGTCCACACCAGCCCTAACTCACCACCATTTCTACTGCCACTGATTGGAGAAAATACTACTCCTCAGTTTTGCCGGGGGCTGTCAGAACCCTGAAACATGGATTGTGTGGCCTCGCTGAGATTAATTTTAAAGATTAAACAACTACTACATTCTAAATAAAAATGAGGCCCAATAGCGACCGAGGGTACTTGTGTACAGAAATCAAAATGTCACTGTAGAATTTTTGCTTTGCCCTCTTCTTTATTCCACGGTCTTCCGGTAGGGTTCCCCAGCACCAGTTAGTGCAGGAAATATTTGAGGGCCATTGATCTGAGAGATGTTAACTTTCTATTCCCGAAAGTTCTCAAAATGCTGTGACTGACCTAGGTGAGGGCATCTGAACGTAATAGACCTGGACGATATGATCTTATTTTCCGGAAAAATGCCTCCGCTGAATTATGGTTTAATTTTATGTCCTCAACTTTTATAAAAGGTCATTTCTGAAGAATAGTCATCCATCCATTTGGAGAGCCATTCTGTATTTTTTGCACAAGCTAGTGGAAGATGATCAACATCATGGAACCTGCAATCTCTTGTATGAGCATATTCACGTGACGTATTTTTTCTATAATTTAGTGAGGCAGACACTTTCCTTATTATCTCCATGTAGACTTGAATTCTGCTGTTGACACAGCATCTGAAACTATACAATCCAACATGTTTTCTTTTTTCCTTGGGAAGTTAAAAGGTACAAATTCATTTTAGTTCTTTATTTTCAAAATTAACTCCTCCCTAAAGAAAACATATTTCTCTGGTTCCAAGATAAGAAATCATTCTGTTGTTCTTTCCTGAGTACTGGATTATTTTCCAACAAATGAATCGTGAATCCTAACCCATCATGTTTCTCTCTTCACGTGACCAGCTAGACACTTGCAAGCCAAGCGTATGACCATAGCCACTGGCAAGTAAAGGCTTAATAAGATGTACTTTGTTTACAAGTATCTGCTGGATCCACTTTACCTTCTTCCCCTTCTCTTTGCCTTATTCCACCTACTTACTTCTTACGTAGTATTTTGGATGATATTCTAAGTTTGCAATGTCTGGAGATATTTTTGGTTGTCAGTGTGTGGGTGAAGGATCCCACTGGTATCTAGTGGGTAGAGATCCAAATAGCTGATTTATATTTATTTAAATCTCTATATGGTACTCTTTGTCTCTCTTCTTTTGGGTGGGGAGGGATGGAGAAGAAAATAAGTGAATCAGTGAATAAATGAATGAATAATTTTGAATCCCAGATTGTTGATACACCCATTCTTCTTATAATTATTCCTGAAGTTTCATCTTTCCACCTGTCCACTGTAAATTCATATGCTTCCTTTATGAAAGGAGACACAGTATAATGGCACTTAAAAACATTCCAATAAAATAAGTGTCATAATAATCATGGGATTGAAAAGTTACAAAGTAGGGAGAAAGGTCCAGAGTTCAGTTTGGTAAGTCACTTGAGAGACTCATGAAAGTATCTGGTTCGAGCTAGAGAGAAATTGTGAAAAAATATGGGGGATACACAAAGCATGACTAATTTATATTGATGAGACCTTCACTAGTTCTCTCTTCCACCTGATTGTTCTCGCTTTGTCTTCTTCTCCCCCCCGCTTTTTTTGCAGACACAATTCTTTTGTTGAATCTCCAGTTCTTTCTCAATTCCTTCTTTCTTTAATCATGTCCCCGCTAATAAAAAGCACCCCTACACATGGCTATAAAGCACCTAGGCTCTTAGCAGCCCTGCAGGCTAGTAGAATGACCGCAGCAGGTTGCCATGGCTCGAATCTTACCAGATTCAGATCGCCATCTTTCCCCTCAGACAGAGGGGCACATGGTCCTAAATGTTAACTTTTGGTTAGCATCCTAGAACTTCACTACTGTTCTGTTCTACCAGAGCATCTTAGATGCACATATACTCAGGTTTTAATCAAGACAGCAGAGAGAGAGAATGGAAATAACCTGCATAGATGACCCATGCTTCCCCTTTAAAAGGGGAATCTGGGCACAGCACAGGTTTCAACTCGCTTTATTGTGAAGAAACCACTCTCAAAATCACGTGTGACGAAGGGAATGGGGATGGAGCCATAAGGCTCCCAGCACTGGAATGTAATGAGGACATATTTTAACATGAACCTGCACACAAATGGGACGTGTTAATGAGAACCCATGAAGATGGTGTGGGGGAGATGAAGATAAAGCCAAGAGGATTGGTGAGCAGAATCACCAAGCTGATTTGGCAGGGTTAAATAGTTCCTTAGGTTGTGTGTGTATTTGTGTGTTTCCCCGATTTATGGCTTCCTTCAGAAATATTATACTAACCTTTTCCTCTGCACTTTAGATGGAATTCTATAGTCGGCAAAATCTGGAGACAGTTCTGAGTGTCACCGAGTAGGTGGGAGAATGCTGGTGCTGATATCTAGTGAGAATGCCATCAGAGTTGCTTCTAAGCCTCCTGCCACACAGGGCAGCCCCACCACCGAGAATTACCTAGCCTCAGCGTCAGCGATGCCGGGGAGGGGAAGCCCTGCATCCCCTCTGCCTCTGGACTCGCAGCACACCCTGTGCGCAGTACCTGGTGGGAAGGAAGGCTCTTAGTTGGACAAAATACAGTCTGTTGCCTCAAAGGGCAATCACAGCGCCATCAGGCATATGATGAACGGACCGGAGTCGAAAGTGATAAGTACAATTAAAGTGACTTTTTAAAAAGTGCTGTGTGAATACAGCAGCCCAGAGAGGAGGCAGCCTTCCTTTGGCGAGGAGAAGGAAAACCTTCCTGTAGGGGTCAGGCTGTTAGGAGATCTGGTCACTTTACATACCTATGCTAATAGACAACACTGTTCTGTGTCACGCCCCCCCCAACCCCCCACCAACCACATGTTCCTTTCATTTCTAACACAATGATAAAACGCTTCCCTTGCGCAGCATTTCATTCTCTCCTTCCCCTTCCTTGTCCAAGAGAAAGTTATGCTGAGAAGGATCCTGTATTTGTTCCTTATCCTGCCCTGGAATTCGCTAGGACTCATTGATCCCTGGGCTGTTACCAATGACCATGCGCCACAATGAACGCCTTTGAAAACCACCTGTCCAAAGTGTGATGTTTGCCTTTCTCCGGAAAGCCCTCCTTTCCAATCAGCGGCAGGAGTCGCACTGAGAGAACCAGGTCTGCTCCCAGGTGGCCTGCTGGGTGCGCAGTGCTCGGCAGAGTCCATCTTCGTGAGAGTACACAGAGCATATTTTACTTTTTGTTCGGGGAACGCAGTAACGTAAATGTTTACTTGCAAGGACAAAATGTGTTAGCAGAGAGGAGCGACTATTTCTAGGCTTCTCATGCGATCGAAACAGCCGCCGCGTCCTTTCAAAACGGGAAGCTTCCGGTGGCATCGGCCTGAAAGACAGATGTCCCTAGGAGAGGCGCGGGCACGCAAACAGGGAAAAGACTGGTTTGGGGGCGTCCTTAGGAGCATTCATGAATGCAACGCTCTCTTTCTAAAAGTGTACTTTTCCAACCACCTTAGAAGTGATTGAAAGCACAATAAGGCCACCCCCTCGTCTTTTTTCCCCTTCAACACCGAAGTCCCTGATGACAGCATTCTTGTATTTTATAAACATGGTGCGGCATTATGAGGTAAGACTCACAGATGCATTTATAAAAATGAAAAGGTTAAACTGTACATATTTAAAGACATCTTCAAAGATTTCACATGCACCTTGCTTTATGAACCAAATGCGCCAATATTTTCCAAAGCTACCCTTTAATCCTAATAAAAAAATATTTTAAGTGGAAATGACATTGGGTCTTTCAGTGAAACAGTGAATCTGCTTTCAGCAGGCTCCCGTGTCAGCTGTTTCTAACTTGCTGATACAGGTCTGCATTCGAGTGTCACACCTCAGGTCAGAAACCATGTCGTGTTTGCTACCTCAGAAAAAGCAATAACTCTTACAACTGCTGGGCTAGATAAATATCTGATTAAAAGGGAAACAAACAAACAACCGAAGAAAACCAACCCTTAAAGAATGTGAAGATGGCTTGCCCTTATGGATGTCAAACCTTCCAGTCCCCGGGGAGCCCACGTGGACCACACAGACAGCAGGGCAAAGATCACAAACGCCTGTGCAAATGGATGGAGTTTCAAACTCTCAACTTTTCTGGGGTGTGTTTTTTTATATGTTAAATATGGTTCAGGAGATTAAAGTCTTCACTTTTAGGCGAAGAAAGGAAATAATGTTTCCTGTCCCTGTTTGCCAAACTAAGTGAGCAAGGAATGGTGCCTGCACAATTAGAATTGTTAATTGATTTGAAAACATGAGGCTTTGAAGGTGGAAAACTGCTGACATTCTTTCAATAGGGAAATGCACTCCTGAGAGAGCCAGCACCGCGGTACAATTTCTCTCCTTGTTTTGTTGAATCTACATCTATAAAAACACCGTGAATCATGCAGTAAAAACTGCTGTGCTGATATCATAAATCTCTGATAATAAAAATTTCATTGTTGAAACAATAAAATAGACTTTTATTATAACACAGAGTATCCACCTAAACATTGTCCTTTTAGCTTCTTCGAGTTAAATGTATGCACAGTTTTACAGTCTATAAACAGATCTGGAATAAAAGTTAATAAATGTCAAAATTTGCATTTCAAAAAATTCTTGCTGCATTTTAGGGAAGATCAATCTATGAACCTTTCAACATTATGTCAAATGAAATGCTAATTGTACCTTTAGGAATTTCAGAGACAGTGACAAGAAACTAAACGCTCCGCTCCTTTGCATCAGCAAGTGGAGGATAATTGTATATCTACTCTTGTGAACTTCGAAGAAAAAAAGGGGGGGGGGATAAAACTAAGAAAAAAGGGTTTTCTATTCTTTAACTCAGGAGGGTAAACTCCTTCAGCCACCCTCCATCAATCTACCTTCAAATAAAGTGCGTTAACATGTTGACAGTGGACAAATCACACTGTGCTGCATTTATTCATTTTATAATAGGTTTGTCAAATGAGCTTCAGTTAAAGAGATTTAAGGGTGAGAAAAATTTCCAGCCAGAAATAACCGACTTATTCCATTCAAATTGATGTAAGGTTTAAAGGTATACTTCTTAAAAGCCTAATCTTTATTTTAAAAAGCATGCGTTTTGAAGGCTAAGTCACAAAAATAAATACCGGCAGCCCCCAAAGTGCTTTTATTTTCCCTGCCCTTAAGATACATCAGCAACCCAGCCCTCCCCTTCTCTGCAATAAATCTGTGCACTGTATCTCTAAGAGATACAAATTATCCCCCATACTGTCTTACAAGTGTGAGTATAGATTGAACAGTGAGCAGCGTTGTCGAGAAAATAGCACTTAGTCTAAGGCCTCTGCCATTTTTAGGGGCGTCACCCTATTTGTGGCCCTGCCTGCATTTCCAAGTCAGGCAGTTGAAATATTTGGTGGGCCCACGCGGCAGTGACAAACATGGGTCTGAGCGCTCAGAAAGCGGCTCGCGTTGTTAACCTGCAGGGTTTTGGTCACTTATCAGCACTTTAAAATGAAGATAGGCATTCTTCCCCTCTTCTGATACCATTATAGATTGTGTGGAGTCAAAAGCAAAGATTGTTCCCCTCCACATTTCTGGATCTCCACATTTTATATTGATATGTATTAGGAATATGAGGCGGAACCACTTCCAGCGTTTAAAAGACTTCATTTACAGAGTATATTGCACAGGGCCATTTTCAGACTCCGATCAGACAGCTGATTTGTAATCCTGCTGCTGGGGAATGAAAGGCAGCCGATCTTTCTCACAGAACAATCACAATTTGATTCAGTAAATTCTGTGTTCTAGGAAATTCAGATGCAAATCACATATAGAGAGACAGATGTATGTATATGCACACAGATAGATCTTATTCTAATATATGGTACGACATCATGCAATCCCTAACTTGCTCGAGAAAGCATACTTTTCTGTTTTATTTCACAAATTTCTTTCTTTGTGAATATATTTTATTTCAAATGCTGAGGAACCTTAATAAAAATGGGAGTTCCTGACAACAACAACAACCAAAAATAGGTCCTTAAGGAAAACGTATAAATAAAGGGAGACATTCATAAACACTATCACGAAACAGCAGCGCTGCCTTACTTTGATACAGATAGCTTCTCTGTAGGGAGTGACACTTTGTCATGACCCCTCGCAAGCATCCTTTCCCACACGTGATTTGCAAGACTGGAGATGGCTTCGATTCAATTTCTGGATATAAAGCATAGACCGCTACACCTTTTGCAGTCATGAACAATAGGGGATAGAACGTTGTACGTGTTTGCTTCAAAGCGTTATCTACAAAGTGGTTTCCAGGCAAACATATGGTACCCAATAGGTCCAGTTGTCAGAGAACAGTGATATTTTACAGGGCATAATCATTTACAGAAATCTCCCAACCTCCTCTAATACAAATGATTGCCCCAAATAAACCCAGAACTGGCAACTCTTCAGAGCACCCTTCCAACACATTTCTCAAGACCAGCTTCGTTATTAATCATACTAATTTTGGTCGCGCTATATTACATTGTGGGGGGTGGGGGGCGCTCCACAGTGGACAAGCGTGCCACTAAACAAAACGCTCATCTTTTTCTTCAGATTCAAAACTGAAGGCTAATAAAGACCATTTAAAATAAAAGGGCCCATTACTCCTCCGTTTTATATGAGCTTACACGCTTTCATTGTGCAGAGTGTGTTATTAATTTAACATGCCAGATTCATAGGTTTCTGCAATATCAGGTTTGATGTATTCATTATCGGCACTCAGTACATTAATTCACGCTGAAGTCCGGTAAATCAAAATTATACCATCTGGCTTCCTGTTCTTAATGATGAATTTGATGTAGGGGTGATTAAGATTGTTAGGCTTTTGAATTTTAATGTAAAAATTAGGGGATTAAAAAGGCATTTAGAAATGACCAATAGTTAGAATAAACTTACAGACAGGATCTAATTTGTGTACTTGCTAGTAAAGCTCTGTTTTAATTAGCAGCCACAGTCTTTCAGCACAAGCTCAAAGAGACAGAAGTTTAGTGATTAAGAAGATGAAGCTGTTAAATTGATAAATTGACCTTGAAATACTTGTAACTGTGGGGGACGGCCCAGTAACTCAAATTGTTAGTGTGTTGCATTGCCACATGGGGAACTGACGCCAGGAGCGGTCCCCATGGAGAGAATTTTCTTCCTTCTTTCTCTCCCACTTCCCACACCATTGTCTCCCCATCCTCACTGGGAGGTAGGAATGAAGGAGCAGAGATAAACAAATAGAAACCCAGTATTCCTCCCAGTTGCCGCTGACTAGTAGGAAGGTGAAGATTCGATGCCTGTCCCAGAACTCCTTGACCGGGGGCAAGTGAGCAGTGTGTCGAAACTTGAAAGGAGTGTGTGGGTCTTTAGGTTTTCTGCTACAAGGATGCTGTGCACACACAATGAGGTATTGCTCTGAGGAAGACATCCAGGCAGTGAAATGTCTCAGAAAATATGGGACATGGTCACCAATAATCTTCCACTGGCACCGTATTTCAGAAGGCGAGCCACTGAAACATGAGAAATCCAAACATCCACAACACAGAGCGTGCATCTAACATGCCGTCCTTGCTCTCAAACTTGACAAGAGACTTGTTTTCCCTGAAAGACCCATCTGACATGGATGTTCCTTTGACAGTGACAATCACCTCCGGTTTTAAGGAAAGCATTTGAAATGATACACCGAACTCATTACACCTATTCTTCATAAAGAAGTCTAGTAGTTAAAACAAGTTAGGATAGAAGAGAATCTTCATGTACAATATAGTATTAAAATAATATATAGATACGTCTTCATTATTCCTCCCCCCCCCCTCCCCAGGGCATAAAGCTAAAAGTGCAAGAAGCCATACAACAGAAGCGTAAGACTTAAAACAGAACTGTTTGCTAGGAACAGAAACAAACAAACAAATAAAACCGACTACTTTGTAGCAGCTCATAAAGTCCAACGCTGTAGTTCCTGTGAAATTAATAACTGTAGTCACTAATGCACTGAAATAAAGTACAGTCAGAATGACTTACATCAGAACACAAGTACGTCTGTATATATCAACAATTTGAAGGATTCTGATTCCTGGCAAGTCAAGGAATATTTTAAATCTTATATTTTAGAGGAAATCGAATCTTGACTAACCACTGCAATTTATGTCATTTTAAATAAGATATATTTGAATAAGTATATTTTTCATGCCCTAAAAAGACTGATGTCTTCTTTTATAAGCTCATCCTGTGACACACTTGAGTAGGTAGGTATATTGATTTTTTTTTCTTTTTCTGATGGCAATGAAGTGTAAATGGAAAATATCAGACTTGGCAATCACTTAAACCATGTGAACATTTCACAGTGAAGGCTATTAGAGTCACTTTGTGATCTCCCCAGATGACCAGAGGGAGGGGGGAGGGAAAAAAATTTCTACATTTCTTCAGATCCTTTGTGTGACAGCTAAGGAGAATAACATTCTTTCTAATATGCCAGTTTTCGTCTCTAGTTGAGAATAACCTCCGTGCTTTCTTATGTCACTGGCTGAGAGAAGATGAAAGACCCAGCCTTGTGTAAATGGCTTTGTCTAACCATCAGTCTTGAGCTCTGCATGGCAGCTGTACTATTGACATTAGCTTGTGCACTGGGTGAAATTGAAGTGAGTTAAATGTGACCTTGGCTTAGTTGTTGAAGAAGAAATGAACTCTACTGAGAGTGGGGGGAAAAAATAAGACCAGTTCCTCTAACTTCATTTTTTCTTTAATGAGTTTAACAGCACTCTTAGGATTTGATACATTTTATAAAAATGCTTTTATTTCCTTTCTTATTATGCACGGAATAATCAGTAGTTAGTAAGATTAGCTTGCCCTTTTGGATGGAATCCTTGTTTCAGGTAAATTTAGATACCATATTCCTTTTTAAAATAGCACATCTACCTCTTATTGGTCATAACCCCTAAAGGTGGATGCAAGCTTCTCGTGCATGTGTGCTAATTGCTTTCAACAACCCACATTGGAGCACGAAAGCAAGTTTGAAAGCCCACTATTCCTGATGACATAGAACTGTCCATAGCACTGTCCACGATGTGGCATTTTATCCACCAGACGACCTGCTGGCAAAGCTGGTGCCGTGAAGATGTGAGACCCACAGGTAGGTGGGGGGCACAGGAGCACGTCCAAGTCTGCAGCGCTGTTGTTTTCCATGAGCAGTACAAACGGGCATTCATATCAAAAGAAGGTGGGCTTATATATATTTTCTATGTGGAAACTGGTTTATATGTATGTGTGTATACATATCTGTGCTTATCTGAACATGATTTTTACATGCCCATATTCTTTAGTTGATAATGTTGATGAGGCATGAACCATCACTCAGACACTACAAGACCTGCTTCTGTCATCAAATGTATCAAAGAAGCTCAAGTTGGGGCTATTCTAATTAGACTATCTAATATGATTTGTGCAAGCCCAATCTAATAACCTTACCTATTGCAGTTGATATTTCACCAATAATGCCTTTCTATCACTGCCCTATAGCGTTATTACAGGTAGGTGTTAATGCAGCCTGCACTCTTGGCGTGTTTCTTTCATTATCTTCATGAATAATGCTTCAAATGTTTAATGCTTCAAATGTTTCCTTCTCCCTGACTGCAATAGGTTGAATAATGGCGTCCCAAAGATGTCTACTTCCCCATCCCTGGAATGTGCTAATATTTTACCTTATGGTACAAAAGAGTTTTGAAGATGTGATTAAGATAAGATTAAGATAAGAGATGACCCTGAATTACCTGGGTGGGCTCGCTGTGGCTACAACAATAGGCTGAAAGGCCCTTTATAGGAGACAGGCCTGAGCACAGCTTCAGAGGGGGCAAAAACAGAGGGAGGAGTGATGTGGGACCATGAACCAAGGCAGGTGACAGCCTTTAGAAGTTTGAAAATGCAAGAAACAAAGAGATTATTCTATACATCCTTCAACAGTTGTGCCACACTGTCATGCTTATTTCCAATTTCTAATCTCCAGATTTACAACTAAAAATAATCCCCAAATGTTTACTTACTCTTTCATCCCTTCATGTTCCACACGTCTAAAGCTTGCTGAGGAAACAATCGGAGGAAGTGGCTATATGACCAAGAATGTGGGGACAACCGTCGGTATACGGAAGGACACCACCTTGCTGGTGGAAAGTGAGGAGGAGGATTTCACACACCTGCTGACGAAGATGAAGGATTGCATTATTCCATGTGGATTCCAATTCCCAGTAAACCCAAATCCTCACAACTGGACCTACTGGTAACATCACGATGAACTGAGGAAGGATTGACGTTATCAAGGATCTTCTCTTCCGTGGGTTCACAGTTCCTGCTCCCGGAAAGGGCATCAAGAACATCGAATGATGCATTGTACTACCGAGGTCTGCAGCACCAGAACTCCCTACAGTGTCGAAAAGCAAGGATGCTACTTTGAGGGTTAAGGTGTGCCAGGCGATTTTCAATGGCCTGATATGGATGTGGAAGTTGGACATTAAATAATGAAGGCTGGAGGAGAACCGATACCGTTGAATATGGAAAATGCCATGGGCTGCCAAAAGAACAAAAAAATTGATCCTGGAAACAGTACAGCCAGAATACTCCTTCGAGGCAACTATGGTGATACTTTGTCTCAGGTACTTTGAATCTCTTGGCAGGAGAAACCAGTCCCTGGTGGAGGCCTGGTAAAGTAGAGGGACAGAGAGGAAGAGGAAGACCCTGCATGAGATGGATGGACACAGTAGCTGCAACAACGGCTCAACCATCAGAACCACGGGTCTGGGCAGAATTTCATCCTGTTGGTCTCTGTGAGCCAGAATCCGCTCTGCAGCACCTAACAAGAGCAATAGAGTTTCAAAACAGTACATTTGCATTGCTTTAGGCCATGCCTTGTACAACAATTGTTACGGTTACAGCACCGATAGGAAACGAATACATTGCCACTGCCTGCGTCAGTTATCTGCACACAGCAATGCATCCACTCACATAGCTATCAGGAATTTCAGTAGTTTTATTGTTTACTCTTTCCTCAGACTTTAACATTTGTGCTGCAGGCGGGAAGCAGCAAATGAGTAATGATCATGTTCAGGCAAGAGTTCATCAACTTTATGGATTGCAGAGCAGAAATTAGCCATCTTCAGAAAGAGATTGAAATCAAAGGTCTATAGACAGCCGTGCATGTCTCCAATCATAAAAAGAAACTGCAATGGGCACCTATTGAAGGTCGGCATAGACATAAAAAAGAGTAAATTCTTCATTTCGATAAAGCATGAGGGATGATGCAACGATGGACAGCTAACAGATGCTATGGCACCAGATGGCTTAGGGAAGGTCTTTTAGGCAAATCCAAAGGAGGGTGAAGCCAGGAGCTTCCAGAGTGACAAAAGCTCACCTGGTGTTTACATGGGGCAGCAAGGGGATGGGAGGGGGGTCAATGAAGAGTGAGTGCCACCGGAAAATAGAGACAAACAAAATGGATTCTAACGATAGCTTTCTGTGTGTGCTTGCTATTTTGATCTTGCAGGCTCAATGAGGTGGCTTAGGCCATGAGACAGAGCCTGGACTTTGACCATTGGAACACCAACACTGGCCCTTCACAAGAGAGCATACGCCACTAAGGCAAGTACAAGGGCACTTCCAAAAGGTGGTGGAAATAGTCCCTTCTCTTTTCATTCCGTTTTTCCATGAACCGTCCCTTGGTCATAACTCTCATTTCTCTCCTGTAAAAACAAATGTTGTAATACCTACTTCATCAGGGTGAACAGAGCTGATATTTCTTTGATATGTACTTAATGCCAAGTGCTAAAACCAAATTCTGGTAGAAACATGGTCTTGATCTGCCAGCCTTGTCTTAACAGCCTAATGCCGAACACACAGTATCACCGTATTGTTTTTGTCAGGGACAGGAGCATGTATTCTTACCCAGGCTAAAACATCCTTTCCTTTATGCTATCTATGTGAGTAACTTCAGTGAAATATATATAAACATATATTTGAAATATATGTGACTTCAGTGAAATATATATATGAAGTGAATGGTTATGATATTTATAATGGTCTATAGTATGTTTTACTATTATGGGACAAGCCCACACTTGGTTTTGTATATTTTTACATCATCTTATGAGTTCATCCAATGGTAGAAAAACAATAGATATAAAATAGTGAAGTCTGTGAAAATTAATCATAGCATATATATTTTTAATGGTTTTTAAAGGGAGACAATATTATTGGAGTGCTGAAATATTGAAAACACAGATTGAAGATGGAACCACATGTGTAACTCATGAAATCATTTCAACATTACTAACATAATATAGATACCCACTTATGGTGCAGTTGCTAGGATGGAAAATGGTGAACGGATGTACGGATTATTCACGGATGACTTCCATAACTTTTCAGCTGGCCAGAATGAATCAGACTCCTGTCACTTTCACCCCACCCACACTCACATTTCACGCACACATTTCTAGGGATTATGGGACAATTCAAACAACACTCCTTAACCAGATTTTGGTCCCCTCTGCCAAGGAGGGCACTAGGAACACCGTGAAGGTTTTCAAGGTGCCTGCTATCCCAGTAGAAGTGGCTAAACTCTTTCTATGATGGGTACCTGTCTTTCAGGTGCCTAAGCTAATTCCCTTGGCATGATTCACTGTTTCTACTGAAGTATGTTGACATCTGGCTGGTGTGCGTAGGAAAAACTAGCTGAAAACCATTTTCTTAGCCAAGTATTCATTATTGTTGTTGCATTTGTTGGAAATCTACACAGCAAAACATGTACCAACTTGATAATCCTACATGGATTCTTGAGTGACATCGATTATGTCCTACGTGGATCCTTGAGTGACATTGATTACCTTTCTCAAGATCTTCTAAGTTGTTCCAGTTCCATTTATAAAGTTACTGCCCAACAAGTTTCTGTATAATATTTCTAGCTGCTCTTGTCAATGTTGCATACACACACGTATATATTTATTTACCAACTTGACTTTTGACCCCATATATATGTTGAGAAGATGACATTAAACAGTTAATCAATAAAATGTTTTTTTATATTTATGTATATATAAGTATCTTATTATGGCTTAGGTAAGAGTTCACAGAACAAATTAGCTATCCATTCAAAATTGTAAACATATTTGTTTCATGACAATACCCTTAGTTTAACAGAACTCTTCTTCTTGCCTCCCTGGTTTCAAATTTCCATCCATTTTTTTTTCCTACCATTTCCTGACCTTTGAGATTTTGGTCAAACATTTAATTAACTCACCCTGAATGTGATGGCTGGGAGCACTGGTCATGTAATTGTTACGTGCTGGGCTGTTAGTCACAAGGTCAGCAGTTCAAAACCACCAGCCACTCAGCGAGAGAAAGGTGGGGGTTTCCACACCCATCAAGAGTTACAATCTCAGAAATGCACAGGGACACTTTTACCTTGTCCGACAGGGCCCCATGAGTCAGAATCACTTGATGGCAGTTTGGCGTTTTGGATTGTATGACTGGAACTGCTTCTTTTTAGTGAGCCACGTGCTATTAGCTCATATAGACGGTTCCAAGACCCATGGGCTGGACGTTCCCCACCCCTGATGTGGAGCATTGTCTTTTGGGATTTTGTTAGGAGAACTTATGTAGATGTCCCCAGAAACTATGACCCTAGGCCCATAAGTCCAATGACTTATTCCCTAAACAATTTGGGCTATGGTTAAGAAATGTTTATTATATTATACCCTGTGTGCACTACTGTATACATAGATGTATTTGAAGTACATACAAATACATATGCAGCAGTATCTTCTGCTGAATCTATATAAACTACTGGGTATCTCATTTGCCTATACCTGCTTAGATTGCATATGGATCTATGATTCCAGCTCATTGCTGTTATTGCAGGATTGCTTATATAATAGTGCTTACTCTTTCTGTCCTGTACTCCGTGTGTCTCCCAAGATCTTCCTTTGTCTTGATTATGTTGTACTGACTTTTTCCATATTATATATTGCCTTTCTCTTAACCAAAATTACTATGTCTTTATACTTTAGTTCATAATTTTCCCTCTCCTTTCCCTCTTGGTAAATATCAAGAAATACTATCCTTTCTTGACATTTTCTAATAGGGGTGTCATACATATTTTCCTTTGTGACTGGCTTATTTTCCTCAACAGTCTGCTCTCCAGGAGCATCCATATTATAAATTGTTTACTAAATTCATCATTATTCTTTCATGTTGCATCGTCTTTCACTACATGCGTCATTGTTTGTACATCCATCTGTTCATTCCATTGACTCTCAAGTATGGCCATATTTTTGTTATTTTGGATGATGCTATGACAAATAAATGTATGGATATATTTATTCTTGTGGCTCTAAAGATTCCTGGATAACATGGTATTTTTAGTTCCACTTCTTTAAGGAAGCTTCATACTGTTTCCAATAATAGTTGTATTATTTCACAATCTCACCAGCAGTGCATTATAATTGAGGAAGTTGATATCTCATTGTTGTTTTGATTTGAAAGCTTGAAATTTTCAATGTTAAGATTTAACTTGAATCCACCATCTATGCTTACAGAAGTCTAGAAATAAAATAGCATATTACACAGGGCAAATCTGCTGCACAGGACGTCTGTAAAGTATTCAAAGGAAAATATTCATTTAGAGGACTAAGGTGAGTGGGGACCAAGCCATGGCATTTTCAATCACCTCATATGTACGTGAAAGCTGGAAAATGAAAATAGGAGAAAAACTGATGCATTTGAATTATGGTATTGATTAAACTATTAAAACTACCATAGAATCCAGAAAAACAAACAAGTTGGTCTTGAAAGAAGTACAGCCAAGATATTCCTTAGAAGTGAGGATGGAAAGACTTCATTTCCTTCATTTTTGGATATGTTTCAGGAGAGACCAGTTCCTGGAAAAAGACCTTATCCTTAGAAAGTCAATGAAAAGAAGAAGATCCTCACTGATATTGGTTGATACAATGGCGGCAACAATGGGTGCAAACACAGCAGCAATTATGAGGCTAACACATGTGGCAGTTACAGAAGCTCCTGTTAATTGAGAAAGGGTGGGATCTAGCCTGTCAACCAGGCCATAGCCAATGAGGCCTCTGTGTGGACATGACCTTCTCCTGAGAATTCTGGCAACTCCTGTTTTCCTCTCTGGAGGTGGGACACACACTCTCTCTCTGCTCGGTCTCCCTGGGAGAAATTCCTGTTGACAAACCACATGGAGCTACTCTGATGAAACCAGAGCCCTGGATCTGGAGGAAACACATGGAGACCCCTGCCAGCGCTGAGATGCTTCCGCAGACACTAGATCCACTAGACTTTCCACCCACTTGCCTGTAATCTTCCTGCATTCAACATCATTGCTTGTATTGTGCGAGTCTAAAGAGGAATTTATAGATTGGTATCAGACATATGGGCTAATACCAGACTTCTGGACTTGATCTAGACTTGGCTGGGATGTTTTCTCAATATTTAATTGCTCTTTGATATAAAGTTCACTATTACGCATATATGAGTGTCTCTAGATTTGTTTCTCTAGTCAACCCAGACAAACACAGTACAGGACCTGGTAGTTTTTTGTTCTGTTGTGCATAGGGCACTGTGAGTAGGAACTGACATCCAGAGCTTTATAGAATTGTGGTTCTTGTTTTATGACATCACAAATTTAGGTACAGTGTACCCTAATTACTTCTCAGTCCATGTCTAGTGTCAGACAATTCTGTGACACCAACCATCTGCTTCTTACAATGAAACAGGCAGCTGGTAGTTTTCCTATTAAGGGGATATCTTAAAATCAGAAGTCATGTCTTCTTTAAGCACTGATATCAAGTATGATGGCTAATCTGCAGACAATACCCTCAGGAAAGTAAGGATGATGCTTTTCATCACACCATCTAAAGTGAGGACTCAACATCTAGCTCACCTCAACTCTACCTCATTAGTGTAACAGACACCTCACTCCAAAATGTGCTACAATCATAGCCATAAGGTTAGGGCTTTTTAAAAATCACAGAATGGAGAACTGTTGCTAGAAGAACCATATGATCTAATCAATTACAATGCAATTAAGTCTTTTTTCTTTTACAGGCAGAGTTTATCCACTCTTGAAAGAATGTTGGTGGACATTCTGGGTATGGGCGGCATTATATCCACAGATTATTTTGGGTAGCATTGACATTTTCACAATGTTGAATCTTCCTATCTATTTGTTAAATCTTCCTATCCATGAGTTTCATGTGTCTATGAGGTCATTTTTATTGTCATTTATATCTTCTCTACTTTTGATGAGTTTCTTTCTAGTTATCTGGTCTTTCAGCTAAACTGGTGTGTTAAAGCCTCCACAACTATGGAGTGGTCCATTTCTTTGTTCAATTCTGTTTATGTTTGATTTATGCATTCTGGGGTTGTTTTATTTGGTATGTAATTTTTTATTATGCTATGTCTCCTTGTTGGATGTGGCATTTTTGTCATTATATATATCTGGATATAAAATCTCCTTTTGACTTCATTCACTCTCTTTCTTGCCTGCATGATTTCAGCTGAGAAATCAAACTTGGTCTTATTGGTTCTCCTTTGTGTCTCTAAGACCTATTTCATTTTCTCTGTGTTTCTCTCAGAATTATTTCTTTGTAATGTAATCCTGGTGATTTTCTTTGTGAATCTCTATTTGAGTTTCATTGACCTTCTTGAAGAGATATCATCACAACTTTTTTTCATGTTAGAAGAGTTATCTGCTAATAAATCATTCACTGTTTTCTCTGTGTGTATGTTTGTTTTATCTCTTCTAGCTCTAAATTCCAAATCATGCATAAATTATATGTTAACCCACACAAAGGTTAGACTTTATTCATATCACCACACATTTCTCCAATTGTCTCCCAATAGATTGGTGTCCTGTTTAGTGTTAAACTTTTAGATGTTTGCTGTTTTGGTATGATTTTTAATTGTCTATTTCTTTGCTTAATTTCCTTTCGTATTTTTTCAAGAATTCTTTGAGAGTTTTGTTGGTGTTTTCCAAGATTGAATCTATGGTTTCTTTGATCTTTTTTCCTTGATATCTTTCTTCATCAGTGGAATAGTTCTAAATATAATTCTTTACTCATCCTCAGGAAGAAGGTTTTCCAATTCTATGTTCTGATCAATTGCTTGAACCTCCTGTACTATTTCTTTTTATGATTGAAAGTCACCCTTGCTCTTGGAGACATCATTGTGTTAGCACATTTATTTGTTGGTTTAGCCCTGATTTTCTTTTGTTTTTATTTCACATAGCTAGGTGGGTAGTGTGGCTGTGCAATACTGCTTGCTAGTCTGGCCACACTTGTTCATGGGGTAGGAAGAATAGGAGGCTGTACGGGTATTGGTCTCTGCTCCTTAGTCTTGTACTGCTGCTGAGATTAGGTCCAATGGGCTTTTCTCACTGTCTGCTCTTTGTGGCATTTCCCACTGGGTGGGAAAATAGGTGTGGTGGTGGTTACTGCCTTCTACTAGCTTTGGTAAAATAAAAAAGAAAAGAAACCAAACCAAACCAAAAACCATAACAGAAAATTACAAAAAGTGGAAAAATTAAATAAAGCAAACAAGAAATTAAAAAAATATATACCCACAAACAAATGAAACACTTTGTGACAGTAGGGAAGAGTTCAATGTCACCAGCTACAGAGATGCCGGAATATTCCACACACTATGTGGAAATGTTCCACATGCTGCTGGGGAAGTGCGGCACCGGGGCCAATACATGGGTGTGGTGGGCCTGGCAGATGTCTAGACAGGGGAGGGAATGAGGTGTGGGGATTGGGAGGAGACATACTTCTACCACCACTGGGGAGGCATGTAGGGTTGGGTCACCATGTGAGCTCTGGTGCACTCCAGGGTGAGTACTTTTATTTGATGTTCAAAGTTACCTTATTATGTCTGTTTCTCTATCTGATTTACTTGCTGTTTTAGGTCTTTGTTGTAGAGCAGCGCTTCTCAAACTGTGGGTCGCGACCCCTTTGGTGGTCGAATGACCCTTTCACAGGGGTCACCCAATTCACAACAGTAACAAAATTATAGTTATGAAGTAGCAAAGAAAATAATTTTATGGTTGGGGGGTCACTACAACATGAGGATCTGTATGAAGGATCGCGGCATGAGGAAGGTTGAGAACCACTGCTCTAGAGGGAGGTATGAAATGTCTAAACAAGCTTTCATCTTATTGCTACCCTCTAGAGTTAGTTCTTAGAATAATACAATGCTTAAGCCAGAAACTTCTTACCCGCTAAGCTAAGCTAATTTTTGGCTTTAAGGTCTTCAGAAGATATTTTTGGCTAATTGTTGAAGTATTGTCTCAAGAATTAGGTTCAGAGGTTCAGTCAACCTTCATGGCTCTAAGAAGTCTGTGGTTCACAAGAATCACCAAGAATTCTTAAATCACCTACAATTATTACAAGAATTAAAAACAAATAAGGTATTTAGCAAGATATGAGCAGAAGTCAGGAATTCAAATGATGTATTGCATTGGCAAATTTGCTGCAAAACACCTCTTCAAAGTGTTACACAGTAAAGATGGACTATAAAATGCCCCGAATCCAGTCCATGGGAATTCTGATCACCTCCTCTGCAAGGGAAAGGGAGACTATAAATACGGAATAACAGAAAAGAATCAATGCTTTCGAGTTATGGTGTTAGTGAATGTTAAATATACTATAGACGTCCCGAAGAATGCAGGGCTGGGGGAATGTTTGGAAGAAGCCGAGCCAGAATGCTCTTGAGAAGGGAATGTGGCAGCTTGATGTCGTGTACTGGGGCATGCTGTCTGGAGAGACTAGACCCTGGAGATGGACACCAGAGAGAGAGAGAGTCTGTGAAAAAGAGGAAGACTCTCACAAGACGGAGGGACACAGCGGCTACAACAATTGGCGCAAACAACAATTGTGCGCATGTGCAAAGGTCCATTGTGAGTGAGAAGTGACTCAATGGGACCTAATAAGTATGGAGCACCAAGGTAACTACAAAATAAATCTTTTTTCTGGATGCTGTTACATCAGTATGGAGCCAAAAAAAGTGTCTGATTCACAGGCAGCATCTGATTTTGTTTGTTTATTTGTTTGTTTTTAAGTCAAGTTCCGTGGAGAGGAATTAGGTACAAGGTCTAAGAATAAGACCAATCACTAAACCAGTATGCAACCTTAGCGTATAAAGGGGTTTGACTTTCTGCTGAGTCGCATGGACTAACTGTAAAGGTGAGTTCCTTCTTGTAAAGGTGAATGTCCCTGTGCCCAGAGGTGCACCTTACTTGTTGAGAGGATTAAGAGTCCCCACATGCAGGCTGAGACTGACTCTGGAAAGGTAAAGGTGAAGGAGAGGGAATTTAGGCCTTTGAAGGGGTTAAAATCTAGGATATTTCTCTCAAAAGCCTTTATAAAATAACCTAATTGGAAGTTTTGCTAACCTATTTAACGTTGACCAGATCTCAGAACATATTTTTATCAGGTTTTATTATGCTCTGGGTCTTACTATGAATCTTACTTTTCACATAGATAAAATATATGTACTTGTGGAAATACAATGACCTTCTTCTGAAGCCTGAGTGACTTGCCCTGCTGTCGAGGTGGCTGCAGTTACAGCGCGATGAAGGGACTGTCACATGTTTGGTCTGAACAGAAGAGATGGTTCTCTGAAATGTGCACAGGTTGCCTGAGGGGTAAGGTACACGATTCTATAAATATGCCAGCAACTATATCGATAACTCTCTTGTTCTGAAGTTTTTATTTTAATTGCTATCCTTCCATATTAAAGAAGATATCTGCTGCATCATTTCATTCATTTAGAAAATCTATCTTCTCTCACAGGAGAGTGAGCTTCCTGAAGGTAGGGATCTCTGCCCTTCTGTTTATTCATGCACATTTGCACAGAAAACTCCTGGCATAGAAGCGACAATAAATAAGAGTTTCTCATCATCTTACTAAACAGGAGCCTTGGTGGCACAGTAGGTTAAATGTAGTTTGTAAACATAGGGACGGTGGTTCAAACCCAGCATCTGCTCCATAAGAGTGAAGTTACCTGCTACCATTCACATGTACTGTCTTGGAAACCCAAGGAGCACCTCTCCTCTATCACATAAGGTCTTTATGAATTGGAATTGATTCAGGGTCTGGTCTGATTGAGTGGTTTAATAATAACCAACTTCATGGGGATAACTCTTATTCTACTAATTCTGATCCAATTTTCAAAAAAAGCCATACAATTCTCCAAAAGAATTACAAAACACGCACGCATCCACTTTTTCCATATGCCTTAAGTCAGTTCTTCTATCTCTCCTTCCCTCCCTCTATCCTTTCTTCACATAAGCATTAATATTTGAATACTTATTAATATTTAAATGATTCAATTAATATTTAAATGTAAAGAGTAGACACGATGGGCTTTTATCCTCAAGTATTTTGGTGTGTATTTCCCCAAATCAAGAATGTATACACAGTACCTTAAGGCTGCTGCTTGGTACAAATGGTTTGTACTATTGACTCGATGGTGAGCTGAGCTTGGTTTGGGCTTACTAACCTAAAGTCTGCTGGCTTGTACCTACTCGGCGGTGCTGTGGAAGCAAGTCCTAAAGATCTGCTTTGGAAAGGGAATCGCTCTGAAAGCCATATTGAATGTGTCTCCTCTTTGATGCATAGGGCTGCCATCAGTTGGAAGGGACCAGACGGGAAAGCAGATAGACAGGCAATACGAGGATGGCAAAGACCAGGCAAGGCTTCACTCAGTTGAGCACAAGCTTATCGTGAGTCCGCACTCATTCAATGGCAGTCAGACAAAACCATGATCAAAATCATAAAACCATTAATACTATTTAATATGTTGAGTGAGTTCAAATTTCACTTGTGAAGTATGGTCGAATTTCTTTAAAACATTTTTTTTAGAGTGATGGTCTTATATAAGATCACAACACAAACACAAGCAAAACAAAACAAAACCTACTGCTATCAAGTCCATTCTGCCTCAGAGAGAACCTATTTCCAGCCCGTACACCTTTCCAGGAGCAGGCAGCCTCGTTTCCTCTTGAAGAACCACTGGTGGGCTTGAAGGCAGTGCTCGCCTGAGAGTGCCACTAGGATGGCCACACACGTAGTATACAAAAGGGCTTCACAATCTTAGTGGACAAATTGGATTACGTTTTTCTATGAAGTTCTTTGAAGCTCCTCCTATTATTGTCATGTCTAGTTAATCTCCTTGGATCAATACTGGTGATGTAAGCGATCTACTTGATATGGCTCTCCTATTGCCAGCCTCTGTAACTTCTACCAACACTGAGTGGGACCATGCTGAGTGAGTGTGCTTCCTCTCTTCCTGATAGCTCTCGGTAAGAGAAGTTGTGGGGAAATGCCGAGAGGATTCTAGAACTCAGTTTTGAGGAATTTTTAACAGCTGGTATACATTTGGTATTCCAACATGGAAATTGACTATTTTTTGCTGTTGTGTTGTATAGAAGCAGGATCTCACTACTATCAAGAAAGAAGACAATGAGTCCTTTGAAGCCTGCACGTCAAACCTCCTCCTCTGTCTAGGGACAGACATCTTTGGCACCAGCTGAGTGTAGAGGAACGACAGAGGACCAAAAGCAGGAGAACCCAGGCCAGACCCTGGGACAGCTCAGGGGTCTCCTAACACAGGAAGTGAGTAAAGTGGCGGACTGAAGAACTTGCATAGTATTATGCCTCCAAGAACTTAATTTTTCTGATGTGAAGTTAGAGCTAAGTCTTTCAGGCTGAGACCTACGGGGAGGTGGCAGCCCCTCTTTTGCTGCTTTGTTTTGATTTGCCTTGTTTTCTGTGCATATTATTATCTCTGCAGATAAGACAGGCCTCATAAACAATCTGGAGGCAAAAACAATGGATGACAGTTCCGGGAAGGACTTGGGAGAGAAGGAGGCGGGGGGAAGGAAGTGGGTGTTAACAAACCTAGGGACAAGGGAACAACAAGTGATCCAAAATTGATGGCGAGGAGGGTGTAGGAGGCCTGGTAGGGCGTGATCAAGGACAATGTAACCAAGAGGAATCACCGAAACCCAAATGAAAGCTGAGCATGATAGGGGGACAAAAGGAAAGTAAAAGGAAATAGAGGAAAGAATTAGGAGGCAAAGGACATTTATAGATGTCGAAATACAGACATGTATATATGTAAATATATTTATATATGAGGATGGGGAAATATATCTATGTGCATATTATTTATAGGTTTAGTGTTAAGGTAGCAGATGGACATTGGGCCTCCACTCAATTACTCCCTCAATACAAGAATACTTTGTTCTATTAATCTGGCATTCCATGATGCTCACCTTCCCGACACAATCACTGAAGACATTAAGCAAATGTGGTGAAGAAAGCTGATGGTACCTGGCTATAGATAGCATCTGGGGTTTTAAAGGCTTCAAGAAAAACAAGCAGCCATCTAGCTGAGAAGCAACAAAGCCAACACGGAGGAAGCACACCAGCCTGTGTGATCATGAGGTATTGATGGGATCAGGTAGCAGGCATCAAAGAACAAAACAAATCATGTCATTGTGAATGATGGGGAGTGCAGAGTGGAGACTCAAAATCCATCTATAGGCAACTGGACATCCCCTTACAGAAGTGTCTTGGGGAGGAGACGAGCCAGTCATGGTACAGTATAGCAACAATGAAACATACAACTTTCCTTTAGTTCTTGAGTGCTTCCTCCCGCCCACTATCATGATCCCAATTCTACCTTAAAAATCCGGTTAGACCAGAGAATATACACTGGTACAGATAAGAGCTGGAAACACAGTGAATCCATTCCATATAAACCCCTCAGGACCAATAATGAGAGTAACGATACCAGGAGAGTAAGGGGAAAGTAGGGGGAGATAGGGGAACAGATTACAATGATCTACCTACAACCCCCTCCCAGGTGTATGGACAACAGAAAAGTGGGTGAAGGAGACATCAGTCAGTGTAAGACATGAAAATTTTTTTTGTAAATTAGAAAGGGTTCATGAGGGAGGGAGGGTTGCGGAGGGAGGGGGAAAACGAGAAACTGATATCAAGGGCTCATGTAGAAAGAAAATATTTTGAGAATGATGGTGGCAACAAATGTACAAATGTGCTGGACACAATAGATGTATGTAAGCATTGTGATAAGAATTGTACAAGCCCCCAATAAAATGACTTAAAGAAGAAAAAAAATAGCATTGCCTGTGCATGAGATAGGCCAAGGAGTTGTGGAGCTGACAGATCAAGGACCAGGGAGAGGTTTTGCCTGCTGGCATTGCTGGGAAGAGGCTGATCTGAATGGAGATAATGTAAGATTTTGTTATCATCTTAATTTTGCTCTGCATAAACTTTTAAACTAAGCTTTTGCATCTCTAGATTCACTGATCTGAGAATACATTATCTTCCCAAGGTTGGCCATCTACATAAACTTAGGTAACACACCTTCTCATTTAGCTCACGTTATTTGTGACAAGGGTAACATGTGACCTTGTCAAGTTTATCTTAGAATCACATAACCTTGAAAAGGGTGGACATTTTAAAAGGACATCTTTCATGAAAACAGACAATGAGGTTATATACATTCAAAGAATTCATTTGGATTAAAATATTGCATTTATACCCGTACAAATATCAAAAAAGTTTCTGAATTTAAATAACATATGTTTTTGAGACAAAAGTCTAGAACAGAAGTGAGTCTATGATAAAAATTTCAAACTATATTCCCCAAACATTCTTTTTTTCTTACTGTTGTTATGGTGGGGCATTCTAAGGAGCAAACTAGTGTTTTGCTCTTAAATGAACAAGAGACCCATCTCGGCTGCTTCAGAACCATTTTACACAACAAATATTAAAAGTTGTGGGGAAAGTCACCAAGCAAGTAGAACACTAGAGTTTCCATAGCAGAAATTGTGGAGAAACAATCAAATCACATTATCTATTTGTTAATTTTTAATATAAAAATAAAATGAATTTCTATTTAACTTGCCCTTCATTAGTCTAACACAGAACTTACGGGAGGAAAGAAATCATTGTTCACCAATTAGAATTATCTCCCCACAAATTTTTGCATGTTTTTTTCCTATTATCATTCTGGATCTGTGACTTACAATGGATATTTTCCACATTTAAGTTTTCTCATCTGGAAAATGTGATATTAGTAATAGTATCTCTACCATGAGGTAGTAATTCTATCTGAAGCATTAGTTCTTCCTGAGAAATTAATGACTCCATGAATATAATAGGCTTAAAACTGTGCCTGATACAGATGCCATGCAATGCACATGTCAGCCAGCACAATTCGGTACCTTGTATTTAATTCCTCAGCCTTTTGTTGTTACATATGTAAGTTTCCAGTTACATCTGCCACACCAATTGAAAAGCAGCCTAATTTTTAGGTCTTTTTAGACTAGCGAGGTGTGGAAGATAAAGCCCCCACTACCAACAATGGCACTTGCAGGGGTGCAGCATCATCTGGAATCTGCACAGACAGAAAACTCAAGCACCGATGTCTGATGATGCTTATGAGGGTTATGGAAAAGCCATGCACCGAAACTCTCCAAACAAAGCGCTCAGCTACTGCGTCTGCGCTGGTACAATCAGAGAAGTATATTAACCCTCAATCCTAATGGAAGCATGTGCTGATGCTCATCAAAACTTTATGTGAAGTCAGATTTGGGCCAGAGAATGAGTTCCTGACTGTGACAAGTTTGTACCACGTGGAGGCGTAGAGGTGTGTCAGTCGGATGCACAGCAGTGTGGTGTAAGAGCCGCATGGTTAACGTGCATGACAATGTGCCACGGAGCAGTTTCAGGTTAAAGCATGTGTTTGCTTGTTGGTTTTACTTCTTGTGAGTTTGACTTCTCTGGGTTCCACTTCCCTCCATGGTCAAGCATCAGAGATCTTTGCTAAAATTTTAGGATTGATAAAAATTCAGTTGTTCTTCTCATTGACAAAGGTGGGAAGGGTAGATGAGATGGCCATAACCCGTACAATGTTTAAGCAATTGTCTTGAGATTCAGGGATATTTGAAATTTTATGAATGTCTCCACTTGACAAATTTTGCTCTGGGAAAGGAAAGTATTAAGAAGCGTGATGCACGCCTTCTGCCTCATAGCATGGACATTCTCATGCCTTATAGCAAGGAAATAGGGCTAGTAAACATATGGGGTGGATGTCAAAGGCAAGGTTGGTAAGATTCGAATCCCCTTCCCACCCATTGAAATGAAATTTTAAAATGAAAAGTGTTTCAGTAGCAACTCGTCCTCCCTTTCTATCTCTTGGAACAGCCAGTTGCTTTCTGAGCTGGGGCAGACCTGGTCATGCAACCGAGATATAAAGTACACACACTTAAATCACCGACTTCCCACTTTATTAGAAAAGTCATTTAACAATTACCAAGTCATTAGTCTAGAGTTTTTATCAGAAGCTCCCAAACCTCTCACACAGCATGTAAGGATTTAACAAAGTATCTTGGCTGGACAGAATTTTTACTTTGTAGGTTAAGAAATCACAAGATACTCAGAGAGCCCAGAGTAAAGCTGAGAGAATTGATGGGTGAGTAACAATTAGGTCTACAGAAAGTATGGAACCTACTGAGAAGAGGTACTGCTTCCATTCTGAGCAGAAATGTAAGATTGGTTTATTTGCAATTGTAGGTTATGCTTACTCTCAAATAATGATTAATAGACTAGGCATCTTGAATTTACCAACAAATGCATGAGCTACGTTTGAATAACATTTTGCTTTTTCAAAAGCCAATCTCATTCTGATGCATGCTAAAGAACAGACAAACAGATGAAAACCAGAACTTCTGACATTACTTGAATCACTTCGAGGAAAGAGAATGCAAATGATAAGTTAGCATTTTGGACAGTATGACTTCTAATGTCCATTTCATTTTTATATCTCTGAGAAATGCTAATTTTAAGAATCTAGCATCAAATTAACGATTGAAGTAGGGATTATCATGATGGGAAAATAAATCACTTTCAGGAAGTTCTACAAGGTTAGTGAAAATGAATTGCTACTAAACTTCTTGTCCATACATTGATGGACTTATTCCAAATAAAACATGTTTAGACATGTGTCTGTGATCAGTGGATGGCTTCAGGCATGTTGTCTCAGTCATATACTTGTCTTACAAGGATGCCTTAAAAATGTCCAATCAAAGCAGTGGCTTCTGAGGAGATCGGCTGAGCTTGTTAAATTCAAGGTACAGAGGGACACTCAGAAGGCCAGTAATTGTTTACTTTATTGGGATGCCAAAGGGGTACTCTTGATTTATTTTTTCAAACGACACAGTAGGATCACAAAAACACAGAGACATTTTATAAAAATTGAAAATTAGTTATCAGGCATCAAAGAACAAAAAATCATATCATTGTGTGCTCACCTTTTTGATGGATCGCTGAATACAAATGGGTGAAAAAGCAAATAGAAGGCTGATGGTGCCCGGCTATCAAAATATATAGCATCTAAGATATAGTATCTGGGGTCTCAAAGGCTTGAAGGTAAACAAGCGGCCATCTAACTGAAAAGCAACAAAGCCCACATGGAAGAAGCATATCAGCCTGTGTCATCTCGGGGTGTTGAAGGGAACAGGTATCAGGCATCATCAGAACAAAAAAATCATATCATTGTGAATGAGGTGGGGAGTGCGGAGTGGAGACATAAAGCCCATTTGTAGGCCACTGGACATCCCCTTACAGAAGGGTATTGGGGAGGAGACGAGTCAGTCAGGGTGCAATGTAGCAATGATGAAACATACAACTTTCCTCTAGTTCCTAAATGTTTCCTCTCCCTCCCTCACCCTAGCCACTATCATGATCCCAATTCTACCTTAGAAATCTGGCCAGACCAAAGGATATACACTGGTACAGAAAGCAACTGAAAACACAGGGAATCCAGGGCGGATGATCCCTTCAGGACCAGTGGTGAGAGTGGGAGGGTGGAAGAAGGGTAGGTTGGAAAGGGGGAACCGATTACAAGGATCTACATGTGACCTCCTCCCTGGGGGGCGGACAACAGAGAAGGGGGTGAAGGGAGACGTCAAGGGTCATGAGGGAGGGAGGAGTGGGGAAGGAGGGGAAAAATGAGGAGCTGATGCCAGGGGCTTGGGTGGAGAGCGGATGTTTTGAGAATGCTGAAGGCAATGAATGTAAAAATGTGCCTTACACAATTGATGTATGTATGGATTCTGATGTTTTGTATGAGCCCCTAATAAGACGATTTTAAAAATTGAAAATGGCTGTAGTGAGAGGAGAGGAAAGAAGCTGTACCAAGGTGTTTTGTTTTGTTTTTCACCAGCACGACAGTGCGCCTGTGTGTTGTTGAGGCCTTAGGGGCAGTCCTATGAGAATTTCACTGGGAGACTCACACCATTCACCCCACAGCCCTGCTCTTGCACCTTCAGCTCTTGTTTTGTTCTCAAAACTCAAACAACACTTCCAAGGAACAAGATTTGAGTGCCTTAAAGATGAATTGCTCTCTTTACCTGGTATACATACAACAGTGTAGATTTCTTTGGGAAAGGGTTACTGAGATGTAATCAATTAATATGGTCCTTCTATAATTCTTTGTGTGAGATATTATAATTCTGGGCTCTATTTTGTAGCTATCATACCATTTTGGATGGAGGGCTCCGCTATACTAATGGACAGGATTATGGTGGGATTTAGACTTGACCTTTGTAGAGAGTACAAACCAAGTCACACTCTTGGTTTCTTTATGGAGACAGTCTGGTAAAAGAGAACATAAAACAACATCTCCATTAAAGTCATTGCTTTGTTTGTAAGAGCCATGCCAGGCACAGACAGAAAGCCCAAGGCCACTGGGAGAAGAATTTATTTGCGATGTCTGTGGTAGAGGCTAAAACCAACCAGAAACTGTGGCGCAGAAACTATGGGACAGAGCAAAAGAGTCAGGTGTGGTTTGAATCGGGGTAGCCACCCCCCCCCACTAATCACGGATTTGTTAAGCACAATTGTATGGTTGAGATATATAAATATATTATAATAAAGTCATCGAGAGTGTGAGAGATAGAAGAGAGATTGTAATCATGCAGTCAGACACATTTCATGGTAGCAATGCTCACCTCAGCCTCACTTGGTGGTCCACGTGGAGAGAGGGGGAAGGGAAAGAGGACAAGGGGAAAGGGAAACTGGAGGAGAGGGAGCCCAGGAGAGGTCAAGGGAGGAGGATCAGAGAGAGAGAGAGAGAGAGAGATCTATTGCTAACCCAGGCCTATAGGCCTATATACCTAGGGGTGTGCAAGCACACTGATTACAGGTGAAGAAATACATCACAGGAAGGGGTTGCACTGTAGGTTACACAGCAGTGAGAGGGCTGGTCTAGGGACATACACATAATAGGAAGAGGAGGGGTTGGGGGTGTACAAGTGATAAGATGGGCGGATCCTAGAATCAGGATGACAGCTTAATTTTGGATGTCCCCAAACTGGTTTGATTGTTCTCTGGATCTCCATAGGAACCATTATCAGTAGGGTGTAAACCCCACCTACAGGAACCAAGCTAATGGTCACAGCCTTAGCCCATTGTCCCCAGCATCAGGGAGCAGAGCCTACCATAGTCTGGTGACTGACTGTCTTCAGGGAGGATGTCTGTAAGCCTCTGACCTCCCCCCACAGTCAGGCTGAGACCAGAGATTGAACAGAGGGGCGGCTCTGGTACTGGGAGTCAGAGACAGGAGGGCTTCCTAGTGCATCAAGGTGGAGGTCAAAAAGTCATGTGTGAGGCTGAGGACAGGCAGGTGACTGCTGGCTGGGGAGAAGTGTTGCTGTGAACCAGTGACTGCGTCCTTCCTGTTTACTGATCATGCCTTGTGGTGCCGCATTCACTCCCCTAATACATCCCCGTGTTTGTAAGTGTTGTCTGTGAGTTCTGTGTGGTCATCGTAACAAATGATCAAACCTATATTTCAGAATACAGGGAAGAGGGGTTGGGGCCAGAATTGGGTAAAGAAGGATGGAGCAAGGATGCTGACCTATGCTGCCTGGCAATACGGAAACCAGAGGAGGTCAGATATGGTCCTCTCCTTCACACCATTTACAGAAATGGAAAAGCCACCTTCGACATGTGTAGACCTAGGGAGAAAATATATCAAGAGGAACAATTGCTTCTAACTTGATATTTTTATTTAATAATCGTCTCTGTGGTTTTATAGCAATCCGTTTCGACTATCTTTGTAACTGTAATTGTTTCCAAAAGAGGCGTGTTAGAGCTAGACAACAAAACCACCACCACCAACAACAACAACAAAACCCAGCTCATCTCTTTCCATCATTGTCCATTGTTATTTTTGCAGTCAAATTTTTGTTACTTACATATCCCTCCTCTAAGCCTACACCTCTCATTAAAAGGGTTATGTTGAACTTGAAGTATTTGATAGATCATCAAAGTCACCCCCTTAATGATGACGGCTGTTCTTCAGAAACACATTTAAGAACATACCTCCTGCATTCCCTTTTGGGATCTCATGAAAGTTACTTCATCTATCAGCTGAGAAGCACCATGGAAGTGACTCCTCAGCTATGAAGTTCTACCAACATTTTTCATGATTCGTTGCATGTTTTATGATATTCAATCTTCAAGGATGTTCTCAAGACCAATTTGAATAAATGAAATTAACTGTAGAATATTGTAGACCATACATGTATCTCTGTTATTTTTAATGTCTCTATTATTGAAAGGGGAATTTGAGGACGGAGTTTCAGAATTCTGAAATACAACATCAACAATAATAAAACGAGAAAACTTAGTTAAGCTAGCTCCTATCCGTTACATTAATAAACCTCATATATCTGTTATCCAGGAGAGCCCCTAGTCAGCCATGCCCAGCTCAGTCTCATCAGGTATTTATGATCGCATAGATAATACATTCATGGAAGACATTATCTTCGACATCATGAGGAATTACCCAATAATACATTTCAGCTGTCTTTGCAGATTGGTCATGGAATTTTATATGTTCTACATCTTCAGTCCTGCTCAGGATCATGTATCCCAAAAGATGATAAGCATATGATAATTATTCTCTGTTAATTCAGGAATTCTTTGCTGTTGCTGTTATTGCTATGTCTCTAAGTCTTAATACGCCTGGAAGAAAACAATATAAGGTTTTGAAAATTCTATATGAACCTCTGTCTTACTTATAGAACATTTACACCAAAATCTACATGAAACTCAAATTTTAACATTCCAATTCCTCTCCTCTGCCTGCAGGAAAAAGTCTAAGCTATGTAACAACTTATCCTCACATTGAGCTTATCATCCTGATTATATCTCTATCTCCTTGTTTCAAATATCTACCTGTAACTTAAAATTATAATTTATAGTGTGAATGTTGAAGTTTTAACAGAAATGAGTAAATATTATTTTTCTAGGTAGAGACAAGTTTTAGAACACATCTGTGAGAATATGTGACTTGTTTAAAATATGTTCTAAAAGCAGGAACTATTTAGAAATTACACACAAAGGTAAGAAAAACATTTGAGAACTATAAAGGCTTCCCCTTGATATGGTTCTGGAGTATTCCATATGAGGTGGGCCCTAGGTCCAAAGAAAGCTGTGCTTGCTCACCCTCGGAGGCCTGGACTGCAAAGACTGAGATGCTTGGAGATGCTATCCGTGGAGGCTAAGCTAGTCCCATGCCAAAGAAAGAATGCAAGGCGCCGGGCAGACTTTTCAGGTTAGCTTTAAACTGGGTTGGACTTAGTTCCTAATGATGATTAATAACAGCTGTAAATTTCATTGTTGTATATTTGAATCTTGTCCTAAATCCTTCTTAATGCTTTGTCAAACATCAAATTCTGCTTTTTTTGGGAATGAAAGCACATGTCTATGTCAATGCTTGGGGCAAATGGCAGAAGCTTGAAGAAGCCATGCCGAGATGGGAGATGACCTGTGGGTGTGTTGTTGGCTATTGTGGCAAGGGGGCACCATGAAAGGGCCTGTCGAAAATGGAGCCACCTGTTTCTCAGACGTTGTTTGAGGTGAGAACTCCTGAAAGGATATCAAGTACATCTATGAGCACTTCAGTTAATTGGTATATGATCATGAAAATAAAATCGCCTACTGTACCCATTTTAAAAATCTGTCAATCAAGACATCTGTATTAAAGAAAGCATTTGAAGTCACAATGACTTGCCTCAGGGAACCCTGGGGGCAGAAGATAGGAGCTCCACCAGAAGATCATTGACTGGAATACACAAGTCATTCTCAGGGAGGAAGATGTGACCATTTACTTCTATGAAGATTACAGACTTGAAAATGACATTGGGAAGTTTTACTCTGTCCTGCTGGAACAATATAAATTATAATTAACCCATAGCATAGGAAACGGCATTCCTTTACCATTCATTTTTATCTGTATTTCGTGTGATCATAGCATGGTGACAATGTTCAATGCTACAGATTGCAGAAGGGTTCTCGGTGTTATCACATATTTTGTTTTCCATGTCTTGAAAGGGGAGTGAAATAGTTATGCATACACTGAGCTTTTCTATAACTGCAAGTCCCTCATCTAAGGTAAATTTTAAAATATCATCTCATGTCTTCCTCATCATAGTTAAAGGAGTCATGAATGTGGCTGTCAGGTGTCATTGAGTCAGTCCCAACTCATGGTGACACCTATAGACATCAGAAGAAAGCATTGCCATTCCTGCACCCACCCCACCGTGGTTGGACCAGAGCTTTGTACTGCAACCACCACATCAATCCATTGAGACTCTTGCTCTTTTTGATTAACACTCTACTTCACCAAGCATGACATCCTTTTCCAAGCGACTCATCTCTCTTGATAACATAGCCAAAGTTTCCCAATCCTCCTTTTTAAAAAATTCTATTTATTGGGGGCTTGTACAGCTCTTATCACAATCCATACATACATCCACTGTGTCATGCACATTTGCACATTTGTTGCCATCATCATTCTCAAAACATCTGCTTTCCACTTGAGCCCCGGCATCAGTCCTCATTTCCCCCTCCCTCCTCATTCCCCCCTCCCTCATGAGCCCTCTATCATTTACAAGTCATTATTATTTTGTCATATCTTACACTGTCCAACGTCTCCCTTCATCCATTTTTCTGTTGACCGAACTCCAGAGAGGAGGTTATATGTAGATCCTTGTAATCGGTTCCCCTTTTCTACCCCACCTTTTCTCCACCCTCCTGGTATCAACCCTCTCACTACTGGGTCTGAAGGGTTCATCCCCTGTAGTCCCTGTGTTTCCAGTTTTCCCATTTATACCAGTGTACATCCTCCGGTCCAGCTTGGCGCCATCTTAACTGGAACCCCCTCCTAATCCTCCTTTTTAAGGAGCATTCTGGTTGTATTTGTCCCAAGACACATTGCTGATTCTTCTGGCAGCCCACCATACTTTCAATATTTGTCAACATCATCATAACTCTTTGATCTTTCTTATTCGCCATCCAGCTCTCATATGCATATGAAGCCGTTGAAAATATCATGTCTTGGCAAGGCACATAAGGATGTTAGTCTTCAGTGGACATCCTGGTGCAATAAGCAGTTTGATTTCTTGATGGCTGTTTCCATGAGCACTGGTTGTGGATCAAAGCACTATGTAATCCTTTAACCAGTTATTGATCTTTTCTCCATTTATCATGACCTTGTCTATTGATCTAGTTATGGTGGTTTTGGTTTATGTACATATATATGTATATATATATGCATGTGTGTATACACACATATATATGCATGTGTGTGTATACACATAGTATATCCTCAAGCTATTGTAGGGCTGACAAGTATCTGTACATCTCACCAGCAGGCTGAAAACTCAAGAATGATGTAGCTTGATGGTCCACAATCTTAAGGGCAGACCAACATGCTTGAAACTCAGATAAGATTTCTAGATTACAATTTTGAAGCAGAATTTCATCTTCTTAGGGAAATGCCCGTTTTTATTCTTATGGCCTTCAATTGTTTTGATACGGTTCATCACATTATTGAGATTCTATCATTTTCTGAAAGTATATTGATGATAAATGTTAATAGCATATGCAAAAATACCTTCATGGCAATAGCTAAACTAGTACTTGACCAAACAATTGGGCACCAGAATCAATCAAATTGATATATAAAATAAACCATCACAGAGGTGCTTGCCAATGGGTATTATTAGTTGCTGGCAAGTTACCTCCAATTTAGAGTGACGTTGATGTGTGAAAAAACCTGTTCAGGTCTCAGGCCATTTCTATGATCCTTGGCATGTTGGAGCTTACTACTGAGGCTGTTGTATAAATCTCCCTTATTTGGGTTTTCCCTCGTTTGGCTGACCCTTTACCAATCATAGTGTCCTTTTCCCTAGATTGGTCTTTCTTAATGACAAGCCCAAAGTTGGTAAGGAGGAAGTTTTGCTATTTTAAATTCTAAGGATCATTCCTGTTGTATTTTTCTTACTTGTTCATTCTTCTGGTTGTCCAAGACATTTCTAATATTCCTTTACAACACTACAATAAGGAGCACCAATTCTTCTAGCTTCTATTTTTACTGTCCAGCTAGCGCATGCTTGTGAGGTGAGTGAAAAGATCGTGGCTTGGGTCAGGTCAATTCTAGAACTTCAAAGAGGACTTTTGCAACAAGTTTGTCCAATTTGACACATTCTGATATCTTGGCTGCTACTTTCGAGGATGTTGGTTGTGAATTCATGTGGAATAAAATTCTTGACACCTTCAATATAGTATTTATTTATTATGACTTAGCTTATTGGTACAGTTATACAGATTTTAATTTTCTTCTTGTTGAGGTGCAATTCACAAAGAAGGGGGAAGTCTTTTACCTTCATCAGGAAGTGCTTCAAGTCACCTTGATTTTCTGCCAGCACACATGTGCTAGCTGTACATCACAGCTTCCTAATGCGTCTTTTGTCAATTCTGATGTTCTCTTTCATGTAGTCTGGCTTACTGGACTATCTGTTCAGCCTAAAGATTATGTATGCATAGTGAAAGAATACAGCCCAGACACACATCTTTTCTCACTCAGAGTTGAGAGTATAGGATTTCTCTTTAGGTGATGAAATTTTTCTAGAATCACATAGTTTTCTTGGATGCAAAATCTTATGAGCATGTTAATGAATCATCCATTTTAAAACAGTCAATTCTAAGGTTGTGATTATGTTTCAACCAAAACAACAAGCCTATTTGAGCTTTGTATCTCTCTAAATACCTCTATAAGACTCTGTTAGAAATAAGATATCCTTCCCCCAGAAGCATTTACTTCAAAGGACAGCACAAAAGCTACAGCTCAGGGAGAAGGACATAGCTGATCACGGCACATAGGTGCAAGTGAAGGGAGAGATAGAGAGACTAGAGCACATCCTGACCCAGCAAGTCTTGAGGAGGATATCCATGCTCAGAGCAGCCAATGCACGGAGAGGACTATATGGCTGGCCCCCGCATGAGACACCACATTCCTCACTGACCCATTGCGATACTGGAGACAACACTGGAGATACAGTGTGGGAATTTCACCTGATCTGACCCCATCACACCGAGGTAAAACATTAAGGGTGTGCAACAGAATAGCAAGGGGAGCAGAGCAAGGAAGTCCCAAGGGAATACCAAAAGAGACTTTGGGGCCAGGTCATGGCATCCCATCAGACTCGACCAGAAAATATTCCTAAAGGTGAACAAAGAGACCTTGAACTATTTACAGGCTATTCTCTTTTTTTGGCATTGGTTTTTTTTGTTGCTGTTGTCATTTTTCCTTTTGTCTCTTTGTGTTGCTCTGTCTTATTTTTGTGTGCATATTATTATCTCTGCAGGTCTATGTAGATAAGACAGGCTGGGAAAACAATCTGGAGGAGAAAACAACAGAGCTGATGGTTACAGGGGGACATAGGAGAGATGGAAGTGGGGGAAACGAAGTGGTGTTTATCAACCCTGAGGCAAAGAAACAAGTTATCCAAAATTAGTAGCAAGGAGGGTATAAGAGGCCTAGTAGGGCAATGTAAGCTAGAGGCATTACTGAAACCCAAAGGAAGGCTGAGCATGATAGTGGGACAAGAGGAAAGGAAAAGGAAATAGAGGAAAGAACTAGGAGGCAAAGGGCATTTATAGATTTCTAAGTACATGCATGTACATATGTAAATATATTTATATATAAGGATGGGGAAATAGATCTATGTGCATATATTTATAGGTTTAGTATTAAGGTAGCACATGGACATTGGGCCTCTACTCAAATACTCCCTCAATGCAAAAACACTTTATTCTTTTAACCTGGCATTCCATGATGTTCACCTTCCTGACATGATCACTGAAGACAAATGGGTGCATAAGCAAATGTGGTGAAGCAAGCTGATGGTGCCAGGCTATCAAAAGATAGAGTGTCTGGGGTCCTAAAGATAAATAAGCGGCCATCTAACTGAAAAGCAAGAAAGCCCACATGGAAGAAGCACACCAGCCTGTGTGATCATAATGTGTCAAAGGGATAAGGTATCAGACATCAAAAAACAAAAACTCATGTTATTGTGAATGAGGGGGAGTGCAGATTGGGGACCCAAAGCCCATCTATAGGCAACTGGACATCCCCTTACAGAAGGGTCTCGGGGAGATGTGCCAGTCAGAGTGCAGTTTAGCAATAATGAAACATACAACTTTCCTGTAATCCTTAAATGCTCCCCCTCCCCGCAACTATCATGATCCCAATCCTACCTTAAAAATCTGGCTAGACCAGAGGATGTACACTGGTACAGATAGGAATTGGAAACACAGGGAATCCAGGACAGATGATCCCTTCAAGACCAGTAGTGAGAGTGGCGATACTGGCAGGGTAGAGGAAGTTGGGGTAGAAAGGGGGCACCGATTATAAGGATCTACATATAACCTCCTCCCTGGGGGATGGGCAGCAGAAAAGTGGGTGATGCGAGACATCAGACAGTGTAAGATATGACAAAATAGTCCTAATTTATAAATTATCAAGGGTTCATTAGGGAGGGAAGAGCAGGGAGGGAGGGGGAAAATGAGGAGCTGATACCCAGGGCTCAAGGAGAAACCAAATGTTTTCAGAATGATGATGGCAACAAATGTGCTTGACACACAATGGATTGTGATTAGAGTTGTACAAGTTCCCAATAAAATGATTTAAAAAAATAGAAACATACACCTTTCCTCTGGTTCTCTAATGCTCCCCGTACCCCTCCACCCCCGCCTAACTATCATGATCCCAATCCTACCTTACAAATCTGGCTAGACCAGAGGATGTACACTGGTACAGATTAAGACTTGAAACACAGGGAATCCAGGACAGATAAACCCTTCAAGACCAATACTGAGAGTAGAGATACCAGGAGGGTAAGAGAAAGGTAGGGGAGAAGGGGGGAACCAATCATAATGATCTACATATAACCTCCTCCCTGGGGGATGGACAACAGAAAAGTGGGTGAAGGGAGGCATTGGACAGTGTAAGACATGAAAAAATAACAATTTATAAATTATCAAGGGTTTGGAAGGGAGTGTGGGGGAGGGAGGGGAAAATGAGCTGATACCAAGGATTTAAGTAGAAAAAAAATGTTTTGAGAATGATGATGGCAACAAATGTACAAATGTGCTTAACACAATGGATGGATGGATGGATGGTGATAAGAATTGT
This sequence comes from Tenrec ecaudatus, assembly GCF_050624435.1. NCBI lineage: Eukaryota > Metazoa > Chordata > Mammalia > Afrosoricida > Tenrecidae > Tenrec > Tenrec ecaudatus. Next base: position 23,987,673 of record NC_134540.1, on the reverse strand, counting down.
ATGAGCCCTCAATAAAATAATAAAAAATATACTTTCTAACACTTCAACCACTCATTACCAATTTAACTTCTACCACTGTTCCTCCTTCTAATCATCAAATAAAATAATCTTAAACCCCAAATCAAACTCAATCCCAATAAACTTATTCTGATTCACACTGACTCTATAGGATTGGGCAAACTGCCTCGGTGGGTTTCTGAGACTGTAATTCTTTACAGCAGACATCTATCTACCAGAAAAGAAGTACACGTAGATACCTGTAACCATGTCATTATTTCACCTCACTCATATCTTCTAGCATTGTTGCTTTTTCCTGTCTGCTTAAAAATATGTTTGCTTAGCTCCTGTGACAAACACATTACACCTCTTTTCTCCATCTGATTCAACATGTATTATGTATACATTTTCTTTGGGCTATACCTAAAGTATGGATGGTTCTTAAGATCTAACCCATTTTATCTATTCCAAAGAAAACATTGTGTTCGTGTTTGCCTAAGTTCCTAATTGCTAGAAATGAAGTCCTCCAGAGTTAGCCATCTCTGACTTGTTATTGTGCGGTCCATTTTAACCTGCCACTACATTTAAAAGACCCTTGCAAGGTGATATTTATAAATACTCTTCACTCATTTTACACTGTCACTGTAAGACAGTTAAAATGTTGCTATAAATATTCTCATACATTTAACTTGGAGCAAAAGGTTTGTTAGGATATTTAGGAAGTGAAATTGCTGAGTCATAAGGTGTGCACATAATCAACCTAACCAGATAACAGAAAATTGGTTTTCAAAATTGGATAAACCAATTCACATTGCTATTCACAGTGTACATGAGAACGTTTTATTGATCCATGCCTTTCAGGTTTTCAAACAATGCAAATGGATACTGTCATGTTTCTTGCCAGTCAGGCTGGTAGGAAATGGAGCCTCAGTGTGGCTTTAATTTATGTTTCCTTTTTCTCCTGGTGAGGTTGAGTACCTTTTTAAAATACGTGCGAGTCATATATGTTTCTTTTTCTGTGAAATGCCTATGTGTACCTTTTGAGGAAGATGCTATTTACCTGTCCTTTCCTCAAACAGGTGTAGGTTTTTCAAAGTACATACTCAGCATACAGAGACTTCTCTCATTATAAGTGTGATAGAATTTCCTCCCATCATTTGGCTTTTTAGGCATCTTCAGGTGCTTTTAATTAAAATTTTTTACTTAATATGTTCAATTAGAATGTCTTTTCCTTGAATAATAGGCACTGCTGAGTGACCTTTCTGTTTTCTTTGTGGGAAAAATATTGAAATAACAATTCAAATTCATAATAATGAGACTATAATTGGATCTATTTCCATCTCAATTAACTTATTTTTTTTAATTATCTATTTCATGTAATATTTCAAATATTTGCAATAAACGATTTGGTACTTTCTTATAGTATTTTCATTGGTAAACAAGCCAAACCACCTGTGCGTCTCAGATGTCCATGCATGTCTGTAGCTCATGCCATTTGTCCCTTCATAGTGAGTGAATTACTAAAGACACTACTTTATAGTTCTGTTCTCTGGGAAGATTCTGAGCTTCAGACGTCTCAGAGTGGAGATGTGAAAAGAAGTATTGCAGTGCACTTGCAGGCCACTGCCTGTTATCAGTTTCCAGCATATCATGCCAACCAGCCGAAGCGTTCCACTCTCTCCTCAGTCATAGGAAATCCCCCCCTGCACCCCCACAAACACACTGACCCAATACAGTTGAAAGAGAGTAGTTCCTACAGCAGAAGTGACAGACGGAAAGTATAGGGCTTAAGGTTAAGTTTGTTTCATGGATAGTTTCAAAAAGCAAGAATTCATAATTTAAAATTGCTTAATACACACTGTAACAAATGATCATCAATGTAAGCAAAAGAAAATGTTGGATTTAACTTGCAGGAATTATCAGTCACAAAGTGAAAAGTACATATGTCTATGTCTATAAACCTGAAAGGAAGGTATGAGACCTGCCCTGTCTTCTGCTGGACATTGGCTTGATCCATTGTCCCTGCCCCGCTTTTGAGGTAACCAGCTCCCCAGTGGTGTGCCTTGAGTGTTTCCCACCTGAGCTAAGTTATGAATCTCTTGCCTTCTTCCTTGTAGCTTATTGACACCGAGGATGGAATGTTAACCAAACATACCTGGCAAACGTTCACACATAGGAAAGCGTTAGGGACAAGTTTTAACCAATCAAGGAAGAAAGCTCCCATTTTCACCCCTTGGGAGGTCAAGTCTAATGACTTTCATATGCAACTGCTCAGGACATCTCAGCAGGACCACGTATCTCTCTCAAGAAGATGTTGTTGTTCTGCTCACCCAGTTTCCATGGGCCTCTATCAATCAGGGATTAGTGGGAAAATATTTTTAGTAGTAAACACACACACACACACACAAAATGCATCAACTTTTTCAAAATCTTCATACGTACAATTCATTGACATCACGTGTGCGCAACATGACACATCACCATTATCAGTTACCACATTTTCCCCTCAGCTTTACCATAGGCTCAAATCTCCCTAAGTAATGGGTTCCTGCCCCTCTCCATTCCTCCCACATCTGATGACCACGAAAAAGCTTAGCTCTTTACACACTTGCCGATTCTAGCTATTTCATAGACATTGGATCACCAGCGTCTATATTTTAGTCTCTGACTTATTTTACTCATCATGTTTTCAAATTTCATGCAGGTTGTATGTTGTTTGATGTATGTATGTATGTATGTTTCTCATTATCCCAGCATGTGTGCATACCTGCACACATGTGTCACAATTTGTTAATTCATTCGTTGGTGGATATATAGCTTACTTCCATCTTTTGGCTATTGGTTATAGTGTTACATTGAGCATTGGTGTACATGTATCTGTTGGTGTTTCTGCTTCAATTTATTTCAGTAAACCTAGAAGTACAATTGTTGTAAACAAATTTTTGACCAGGGTATTTTTGGTTAATATCTCAATCACATTAAAAACAAAACAAAAACCAATCACTAGATTTTATGTGTTTCCACTAGTTGGCATCTAATGTGCCACCCTGGGAAAATAGTGCTCTATATGATCTGAACATCTGTACCAGCATATCTCACAGAACCTTAAGAAACGTCCTGCCTGGACCTACGCTCGTCCTGTTCCCTGCAAACTTGCCCCTTCTCTCATACTCTCTATCTTCTCTAGGGGCATCGCCATCGATGGAGCCACTCAGGAATCTAAAACTCTATTACCTTGTTCTTTATTTTCATAATACTGTGGCATCACTTCTTACCACACATCTTTTGAGTGTGCCCACATTCTTATTTTTCACTGACAATGGCATTACTGCCTTAATTAAGTTTTAAAAATTATTTTCCTACTGGAAAGTGGAACCAGACTTCAACCCAGTGCCGCAAAGTGTGAATGCAATATCCCGGCGTGGAGTAGGGAACCAGTGGAGAGGTCTGGGAGGCTGTTCCCAGCACCAAAAATTAAGTGGATTCCTGCCCCTCCCCCCAAAAGAATTTGTTTCAAAGGATGGCATTGATTCTGCAGCTACGGGAGATGGACATATCTGATCAGAGCACACGGGAGCAGATGAAGGGGGAGGAGGAGAGAGTGGAACACAGCCTGGCCCACCAGGCTGTGAGGATGATGTTCCTGAGTAGAGCAGCCAGTCCACAGAGAGAACAACATGGCTGGCCCCACTAAGAGAAATTATGCCCCTCAGTGACTAAGGGCGATACAGGGGACAGCACCGGAGACACAGTGTGGGAATTACACCTGACCTGATCCCACCACACCGAGGCAAAGCACTGGGGGAGTGCAGTGGAACAGCAAGGGAATGGAGTGCTGAAAGTGGACTTTGGGGCCAGGGCGTGGTGCCCCAACAGACTGGACTAGAAAATGCTCCTAAGGGCCAGCAAATGATCCTTGAACGAACTACAAGCTTTTCTTCTGTGAAGTGTTTTGTTCTTTGTCAGTGGTTTGTTTTTGTTGTTTTGTTGTCTGGTTGTATACTGTTGCTTTGTTTTCCTCTGTCTTGTTTTCGTACATGTTAGTGTCTCCACAGGTCTGCCTGAATAGGACAGGCTGGATGAACTATCTGGATGAAAAACAATGGGACCAACAGTTCCGGGGGAACTTGGGGTGGGGGGTAGGCGGGTAAGGAAGTGGTGTTAACAAACACAGGGACAAGGGAACAACATGGGACCCAAAATGGTAGTGAGGGGGGGAGTGGCAGGCCTGTTGGGGAATGATCAAGGGTAAGGTTGCGTAGAGAAGAGGTATAGCTGTAGCCCAGGTGGGGACGGAGCATGGTAGTGGGGCAGGAAGAAAGTCAAGGGAGATGGAGGAAGGAGCTGGGAGTCAAGGGGCATTTATGGAGGGCTAGACAAAGACACGTACATGCAAATATAAATATATATATATATATATATATATATGAGGATGGGGAAATTGATCTATGTGTCTATATTTATAGGTTTAGTATTAAGGTGGCAGAAGGACCTTGGGCCTCTACTCAAGCACTCCCTCAATGCAAGAATACCTTCTTTTATTAAATTGGAACTCTATGATGCTCACTCTCCTGACACAACTGCTGAAGCCAAAGCGGGTGAACAAGTAAATATGGTGAAGAAAACTGATGGTGCCCGGCTATCAAAAGAGATAGTGACTGGGGTCTTAAAGGCTTGAAGATAAACAAGTGGCCATCTAGCTCAGAAGCAACAAAGCCCACATGGAAGAACACACCAACCTGTGTGATCGCATGGTCCCGAAGGGATCAGTTACCAGGCATCAAAGAAAAAAAAATCATATCATTGGCTGCACACCTCCATGATAAGATTGCTGAAGACAAACGGGTGCATAAGCAAATGTGGTGAAGAAAACTGATGGTGCCCGGCTATCGAAAGAGATAGTGTCTGGGGTCTTAAAGGCTTGAAGGTGAACAAGCGGTCATCTAGCTCAGAAGCAATAAAGCCCACATGGAAGAAGCACACCAGCCGGTGTGATCACGAGGTGCCAAAGGGACCAGGTATAAGGCATCATGCAAAAAAAAAAATATATATATATATGTGTGTGTGTGTGTATGTATATGTATGTATATATGTGTGTGTATAGATATATATATAGATATATATATATCATAGTGAATGTAGGGGGAAGTGCAGAGTGGAGACTCGAGGCCCAAGTGTCGACCACTGGAGATCCCCTCATAGAGAGGTTTAGGAGAGGAGATGGGTCAGTCAAGGTGCGATGTAGTACCGATGAAGAACACAGCTTTCCCCCAGAACCTGGATGCTTCCTTCCCCCAAATACCATGATCCAAATTCTACCTTGCAGGACTGGATAGGGCAGAGGTTGTACACTGGTGCATATGGGAGCTGGAGGCAAAGGGAATCCAGGGTGGATGATAACTTCAGGACCAAGGGTGTGAGGGGTGATGCTGGGAGAGTGGAGTGTGAGTGGATTGGAAAGGGGGAACTGATTACAAGGATCCACATGTGAGCTCCTCCCTGGGAGATGGATGGCAGAGAAGTGGGGGAAGGGAGACTCCGGATAGGGCAAGATATGACAAAATAACAATCTATAAATTATCAATGGCTCATGAGGGAGGAGGGAGCTGGAGGGATGGGAAAAAAAAAAAAAGAGGACCTGATGCAGAGGGTTTAAGTGGAAAGCAAATGCTTTGAGAGTGATTAGGGCAAAGAGTGTACAGATGTGCTTTATACAATTGATGTATATATGTGTGGATTGTGATAAGAGTTGTATGAGCCCCTAATAAAATGTAAAAAAAGAAAGGAAAAAATAATTAGGACAAAGAATGTACAGATGTGCTTTATACAATTGATGTATGTATATGTATGGATTGTGATAAGAGTTGTATGAGCCCCTAATAAAATGTTTAAAAAATTTGTTTCCTACTGGACTATTAACATAACCAAATAAATATCCACAACATTATCATTTAAACTAAATGTCTTTGAACTGAACTAAATGACATTCAAATTAAGTGTGTCTTCAGGTTGTTACCATGTGAGATTTCCAACACCCATTTTTGCCATGACAATAATCTCTACTGTAATTAAGTTATTATTTGTCCTACAAAACATTGTCCTCATACCATACCATGACCTACCAGGTATTTCATCCCCCTAGCCTCTTTGCAGACTCTTCATTCTACCTAGAAGGTCCTTCTCTTGGCGCCTCGCATGCTTCATGCACTCCGAATCATTCCAGTCCTTCTCCTATGGCCTTGATGGACACCCTTTCTTTTATACTCATGTTACAGTTTTGACACACATACTTCTAGTTCGGCGCTTTCAACTAGATTCAGAGAATCTAGCTAAATGTCTGTCTCAACCACTCATCTACCTTTGAAGAATTTTTATGTTTCATGACCCCAACAAGCAGCAGAAGGCATGATATTGTTGTTGTTCGTTGATATCCAGTGGGTTTCAGTTCATGGGTGTGCAAGGCAGATGCTCCGTAGTGTTTTCAAGGATATGCCATTTCAGAATCAGATGACCACGTCAGTCAGTAGTCATTTGAAGCTCCTTGGAGTGCGTTAAAACTATCAGCAATTAAACCTTTGGGGCCACCAGGAAGTCATTAGAAGGGATGGATCATGATATATTTACTGTCTTTTGTAAATGAACACAGCATGAATGAGTCACAGTACTAATCATCCTGAAATCAACTCTGACAAACAGCAACCCCCCAGGATAGATGGAACGGTCTCAAGGGTTTCCAAGGCTGTAAACACCGAGAGAAGCAGACAGCAGCCTCCTCTTTCTCCTGTAGCGCAGCTGGTGAGTTCAAACCACCACCCTTCCCATGGCCGTCAAGCACGTTAGCCACTGTATTACTAGGGTTGCGTGGAGCCATGAATTGGCTTTATATTTCCTCTCACATCTAATTCTAAACCCGGTTGAGTAGTATAACTGTTAAAATAAATAAACAAATAATACAAGTATACTGAAAATTTAAAACAAAATACTAAAAATAACCCTTTCACCCCACTCATGCAACTTTGATTTTTGTTTTGTTTGTACTTTTAATTCTTCCATTTTGATTTAATCACATTAAATACTTGTTGTTTCAATGCTATCTAATGACGGCCTTGGCTTCTTGAAAATTATTGCTCAGTGTACCTTTGAGAAATTACAATGTATACTACCCAATAAAAACAACACTGGATGGAATAGTTTCACATTTATATAAGTTTAAATTGTTGCACACGGAGCAGTGACAGGCAATAATGTTCTAGTGTTATTTTAATGTATCACATTAAATGTTTCACTATTATTTCATAATGCAACTTACAAGTGTATACACAAGAAATATTCAAAATGATTTTTGCATTAAAATAATGCCAAAGCACTTATAGTTTGCAGTATGGATAATGTGAGTAAGCAATAATAAAACTATATGAGGTATTAAAACTGGTGTGTAGGTTCAGAAGGATAAAGAAGATAAAGGGTTGTGGAATTCACACATTATGGTTCACAATATTAATATAGAAGTAAACAAGATTTTTAAAAAATCAATGGCTAGGAAATAAGTTCATCATCTGACCTTAACAGATGTAAGTAAATCTATCACAAAGGTTGTTAGTTTATATGTAAAATAAAATATAAATCAATGTGACATGTAAAGAATCCACAATAGGGGTATGTGTACACATATGTGAGTGTGTATGTGGCCACTCATCTGGCTATGTCCTCTGGCAGCGTGATTTTTGCTGTACTACTGGAATCTTTGTCACTGGAATTTTGAATACCAATAGGGTCACCCATGAGGAACAAGTTACAGTATAGCTTCCACATAGAAACAGATCAGTAAGAATGGTCCGCTGATCTACTTCCAAATATCAGTCAACAACAACAACAACAGCAATTACAAAAACCTGTGAGAATTACAAAAGAATATTTTTAATGTCATCCTGGAAGAGTCTCCTATGTAGGGAGAGCACTCAGAATACACAGTGCCTGAAAAACAACCAGGAGCAGATCAGTGATCATGAAAGTGGAACAGGACAAAGGAGAATTTTGTTATGTTGTACAGCATTCACCAAAGCCAGAACTGATTATGCAATAGCTGATAACAATGTGTGTGTTCAGGGACAGTGAATTCCTTAATGTGGCTCTTCATACCAAATGATGGATAACCTTGTGAAGAATGGAAATTCCAGAGCACTTCACAGTGCTCATGAGAAACTTGTCCATGGATCACGAGGTAGTTGTGCAAACATAGCAAGGGGATACTGCACAGTTTAAAATCAGGAAGGGAGTGCATCAGGATGGTGTCTTTTCTATTTATTCAATCTCTGTGCTGTGCAAACTGTCAGAAAAGCTGATGATATGAAGAAAAGTTCAGCATCGGGTTTGGAGGTAGGCTTATGAACAACCTGCCAAATACAGTTGGCACAACTTTGCTTGCTGAAAGTGAAGATAACTTGAAACATTTGCGGATGAATATTAAAGATTATACCCTTTGGTATAGATTAAGACTCAGTGTAAATAAGACCAAAATCCTCACAACTGAATCAATAGGAACCAATATGATAAATAGAGAAAAGGTTGAAGTTGTCAAGGGTTTTCTTCATGGAAGTAGCACCCAAGAGATCAAAAGTTGCATTGCGTTAGGTAAACCTGCCGCACAAGATCTCTTTTAGGTATTGAAAAGTAAGGGTGCAATTGGCTGGCCCCAATCCCAACTATGTGGACAGCCTCCCCTCCCGCCAGAAGAATTCACTTCAGAGGACAGCACTGAAGCTATAGCTCAGGGAGAGGGACATGTCTGATCAAAGCACACAGGAGCAAATGAAGGGGGAGGGAGAGAGAATAGAGTACATCCTGGCCCACCAAGCCCTGAGGATGATATTCCTGCTCAGAGCAGCCAAGGCATAGGACTGGCCCCACCACGAGCTATGGCATCCCTCCCTGATGCATAGCACTACAGTGGACAACACTGGAGACACTGCAGGAATTGTGCCCGATATGACCCCACCACACTGAGGCGAAACACTAAGAGTGTTTAACAGAACAGCAAGGAGAGTAGAGCAATGAAGTCCCCGGGGAATATCAAAAATAGACTTCGGGACTAGGGCATGGCACCATATCAGACTCGTCCAGAAAACGCTCAAAAAGGTCAACAAACAGACCTTGAACTATTTATAGCAGTGGTTCTCAACCTATGGGTCATGACCCTTTTGGGGGTTGAATGACCCTTTCACAGGGGTTGCCTAAGACCATCAGAAAACACATTTGTCCAATGGTTTTAGGAACTGAGACATCCCTCTGTCTATCTGTCTCCAGGCAGGACCAGTAACACATGTGTAGAAAACAGCTACTGTGTAGAGAGCAGCTGCTCTGTTGAAAGCAGCTACTCTGTTAAAAGCAGCTAATGTGTTGAAAGCAGCAGTACTGGAGGTAAAACAACACTTCATGAATTATAATTTCATATTGCTTTCATAATTAATCACTATGCTTTAATTATGTTCAATTTGTAATAATGAAAATACATCCTGCATATCAGATATTTATATTGAAATTGATAACAGTAGTAAAATTACAATTATAAAGTTGCAACAAAACTAATGTTATGGTTGGGGGTCACCAGCATATGAGGAGCAGCAATAAAGGGTCATAGCCGTAGGAAGGTCAAGAATGCTGCCTCGGAAGGATTAGGCTGTCCACCTCTGAGGAAATTGGCCACGGAAATGCTTATCATGAGCAACAGTGCATTTTCGTATTCTGAAATCCTTGTGAATAGCAATAAATAGAACATTGTAAGAGAGAGTGCCAGCAGTTACTCCTGATCATGTCAGAAGACACTCAAAATATGACTGAGGAAGAGCTGTCTTCCCAAAGCCCTCCTAACGATGTGAATGGGGTAGAGTCTCTGGGACCTCTGTTTACTGATGGGCATGAGTCAGAATGAGTGGAAACACCTGCAAATATCTGTGAAAATTGGAAGGTGGAATGTACAAAGTATGAATCTAGGAAAACTAGAAGTAATCACAATGGAAATGGAACAAAAATGTATTGTGATTGACCATTTGGAAACCGCCATCCCTGTGATTTACTATGCTTGGAATGACAAATCAAAAGGAAGATATGTCTTCATGAAAAAAGACATTTCAAGATCCATCTTGAAATATGCTGTTATGATAGGATAATGTCTATACGCATATAAAGAAATCCAGTCAAAACAAGTATTTCTCAAATTTATACACCGACCACTGAAGCTAGAAGGAAGATGCGGAGCGTTTCTATGAATGTCTTCAATCAGACATTGGGCATCAAGATGCATTGACAATTACTGGCAATTTGAATGCAAAGTTGGAAAGAAAGAGGAAGGAATGATAGTTGGAAAATATGGCCTTAGTGATAGGAAAAACACTGGAGATTGCATGACAGAATTTGGTTAAACCAATGACTTTTTCTTTTTTACAAATGACTTTTTCATAGCAAATGCCCTTTTTTCAACAATCTAAATCCAGATGGAATTTACAGAAATCAAATGGACTACATCAGTGGGAAGAGATGGAGAAGAAGCTAAATATTGGAAGCTAAACCAAGGCCAGTAGCCAATTGGGGAACAGACAATCAATTGCTCATACGTAGGTTCAGGTTGAAGCTGAAGAAAATAAAAACAAATTCATGAGAATCAAAATACTGTAAGAAGTCAAGGGAGGACAGTGAGTGGATCCCACAAGAATTTTGAGAACATCTCAAGGACAGATTTGCTGCCTTGAACATTAATGACAGAAGATGTGATGACCCATGGGAGGATATCAAGAATATAATTCATGAAAAAAGATATGAAGAAAGAGAAGGGGAAAAGTCATAAAAAGGACAGCAAAGGGAAAAGAAAAGATCAAAGTGGACATCAGAAGACACTATGTAACTTACTCTTGTAACAGAGTTTTAAGACAAAGGAAAGAGATGATAAAATAAAAGCTGAACTAAAAATTTCAAAAGGCAGCTTGAGAAGGCAAAGTGAAATTGTATAAAGAAAGATACAGAGGGGGAAAAAAAGAAAGATCAGAGACTTAGAGGTAGAAATCAAAAGTGAAGAACACTCAGCATATCTTAAACTGAAAGACCTCAAGAAAAAATTAAAGCTCCAAGTTGCACGATTGAAAAATTCTAAGGGCAAAATATTGAATGATGCAGGAAGCATCAAAAAGAGGTGGGAATATACACAGAATCATTGTGTACCAAAAAGAGTTCATAGACAGTCAAGCATTTAAAGAGGTAGAATATGACCCAGAACCAATAATATCGAAGGAAGAAGTGCAAGCTAAACTGAAAGTATTAGGCAAAAACAAGGCTACAGCAATTGATGGACTGCATATGAAATGTTTTAGCAATTGGATGAAGCAGCGGAAGCACTCACTCATCTACACCAAGAAATTTGGAAGATGACTACCTGAGTACAACAGATCTGTACCTGTGCCTATTCCAGAGAAACGTGACCCAACAGAATGAAAAAATTATCAAACAATATCATCGACATTATATACAAGTAAAATCTTGCTGAAGATCTTTCAACAGTGGTTGCAGCAGTATAGTGACATAGAAATTCAGGTCAGATTCAGAAGAGGATATTGGATTAGGGATTTCATTCCTGAATTCAAATGGATCTTGAGTGAAGGCAAAGAATATCAGAGAGATGTTTAGCTGTGCTTTATTGATTATGTGAAGATATTTAACCTGTCGGATGATAACAAACTGGATAGTTTGAGAAAAATGGGAATTCCAGAACCCTTCGTTGTGCCCATGTGGAATAAGTGCATGGACCAAAAAACAGTTGTCTGAACAGAATAAGGAAATAATTCATAGTTCACAATTAAGAAAGGTATTTGTCTGGCTATTATCCCTTCACTATATTTATTTAATCTGTATACTGAGCAAATAATCAGAGAAATTGGACTAGGTGAAGAAGAACTCAGCATCAGAATTGGAGGAAGGTTTATTAACAACTTTTGACATACAGTTGATGCAACCTTGCTTGCTAACAGTGAAGTGAACTTGAAGCACTTGCTGATGAGCAGGGATTGCAGCCATCATTATGGATTACAACTCACTGTAAAGAAATCCTAAATCCCCACAACTGTACCAATAGCTAACAGGAAAATATCAGAGTTGTAAAGGAGTTCATCTTACTTGGCTCTACAATCCATGCTTATGGAAGAAGAAATGAAGAAATCAATGGATGCATTGCATTGGGTAAATCTGCTGCATAAGACGTTTTTAAAATAGCAAGCATGCTATTTTTAGGACTATGTTATATATAGCCCAAGCTACAATATTTTCATTTGCCTCATATACATGTGGAATTGGTTCTATCTTGGGCTTTCTGCTTCTGTAAAGATGGACAGTCTTTGAATCCTCCAAGAGCACTTCTCAAGTACCCTATAGGGTCCCTATGAGTCAGAATTGACTAGATGGTGGGGACTTAGGTTCATTAGTTGTATAATTATACAGTATGTAAAAATTATAATGTTGCATAAACATTATTATAGGATTTATCAATCTAAAATTGACTAGAGTAGGGAGAATGAACAAATAAGTTACCACATGTAATTGTATAACTATATTAAATATTACTGTCTGATTTATTAATTCCTAGAATTGCCTAGCATAGAATCAACAAAATTCATTCTTCATATTACCTTTTTAAAGAAACCCTGATATGATCATGGTGAAAGCAGTCACTTTGGTCAGGTATTTGTCAAGTTCTAATGAAGTCCCCACTTCTCCTTGGTACTTACTTCATTGTCAGTTTGAAAGGGCTGGAAGAAACCCTTCCCACAGCCCCCTCCATTTAGGAAACTTACTGAAATAGATATCCATTTACTTGGAGGAATTACATTAATGGTATTATTAGAGGGATCATAGAAATATGTTGGAATTATTTCCAACTGCTTACTCTTAATTGATTTTATATTATAAATGGAAAATAGAAAGGACAGAAACACCATTCAGCATTTTACCAATTAGACTACACTACCCAAGAGAAAATTAAAAACATGCATTTCTTTTATGTTTTTAATTCACTATAAGTGGTATTACTATTCAGATATCCCAAACCAGCCATAAGTCAAACAATCCTTTATATTTAAGAATGGAAGGAAAACTCTTAGAAGTTCATTTTTAAAAATAAAAAATATTAATTCAATTCATCCTCTCAAAATACAAATACTTACATATTTAGGTAAAATAACTTCCATGTACTCTACCGTAACCCTGATATTTTCAATCACTTCATCTGCATGTGCAAGCTGGAGAGTGTATAAGGAAGGATCACTGCATTTGCATGACAGTGCTGGTGAAGAATTTTGAAAGAGCCATCGACTGCCAGAAAAATAAACAAACAAATTTATCTTGGCAGGAGTTCAGCTAGAATGTTCCTCAGGGTTGAAGACACTGAGACTTGTCTTATATACTTTGCACCTGTTATCAGGGGAGCATTCCCAGGGAAATAATATCCTGCTTGGTCAACCAGAAAGTCAATGAAGAAGAGGGAGACTCTCGAGTTGGATTGCCATAGTGACTGCAACAATGGGCTCAGGTTAAGGACAATTGTGAAGATGGCACGGGACACAGGACTGTCTCAGATTGTTACCATCGGGTCATTATGAGTAAGAGCTGACATGATGGCACCCAACAGAAACAGCTTTCCTACAAACACTGTTCCTTGTGGAAAGCTAAGGTGCCACACCATGTTACTCTTCCTTTTAAATGCACACCACTCTGAGAGCATTGTGTTTGTCTGAGTAGAGAATCAAATTCATAGATGCTCATATGTGTATAGCAAAGGGCTTTATATATAATAGCAATTGAATATTGAGAAAACACCTCAGCCCAGTCCAGATCAAGTCCATAAATCCACTATTCACCATATGTCTAATATCAATTTATAAATTCCTCTTCAGACTCACGCAACACATGCAATGATGCCAAATGCAGAAAGATCACAGGCCAGTGGGTGGAAAGTCTTGTGGATCCAGTGGCAGTGGAAGCATCTGAGCACTAGCAGGGGTCTCCATGTGGCTCCTCCAGCTCCAGGGCTCTAGTGTAGCTCCATGTGTCTTGTCCAGAGGAATGTCTCACAGGGAGTAAGCATGTGTCCTGCCTCCAATGATCTCCTTAGTGCCTCCAAATGAGGTCACCAAGCTGTGACCTGATTGACAGGCTAACATCCACCCCTTCACTCTTAAGTCTCAAATTAACAACAGACTATTCAGCCACCACAAACATTATGACTCATAGTTACCCATACAAAAGAGTAGAACTGCCTCTGTGGGTTTCTAAGACTGTAAATCTTTATGGGATTAGAAAGCCTCATCTTTCTCCAATGGAGCAGCTTATGACTTTGAACTGCTGACCTTGTGCTTCACAGCCCAACGGGAAACCACTATATCATCAATGCTACTTTTAAAATACTTTGGTTAGATTATTTATAAAATTATGACTAAGCACATTTATTGCATTTGTTCATTGTAAAATTCCCAAGAATCGACCACAAATTTCCTTTCTTTGGTTGTTCTAAGATTCTTCTCCTCCCTAAAACTATCTATCTCGAGAAACACTTATTTTCTAAGACCGACAACATCAGGACAAACACTCCCCAAATTATTACCTTTTATTGTTTTATTTCTGTTAAACATAATGTAATTCAGGAAGATTTTCTATGAAATAGATATCCATGGTGATAGTTTGCTAATGTAGCTCTTCTTTATGTGAGTAGAGGATAAAGCTAAAAGGAAGGAATTTGAATGTTCCATTAAGATATTTAAATGAACATAATGAAACAGTCATGACGGCCTTAGTTACAATTGATAGCAACATGTGAATTCAATGGATTACATCTATGAGGATTGGTGGAGTATTAACTAGTTCAACCGGCTGAGATGAGAATGGGAAGATACCTAATACTATCATCCTCTTCCATGTCTGTCGTCACTCCCAGGCATGTTGCTGTCACTCCTCACAACCTGGTTTGATGCAAGTAAACATTCACTCTCTGTTCTGGGACAAGGGAAAAGTGGGGGGAAGGGAGGACTGGTAGGGAGTGACCCAAGGGCGAGGTAACTGAGAGGAATTACTGAAACCAGAATGAAGGCTGAACATGGTAGTGGGACAGGAGGAAAGTGTAAGGAAACAGAGGAAAGGAGTAGGAAGCAAAAGGCATACATATAAGCCTTTAATACAAACATGTACATATGTAAATATATTTATGAATATGGGGAAATAGACCTATGTACATATATTTATAGGTTCAGTAGTAGGGTAGCAGGTGGACATTGGGCCTCCTCACGCATACTCCCTCAATACAATAGCACCTTTCCCAGCTAAACGCTCAATCTATGATACCCACCTTCCCAACATGATCACTGAAGACAGACATGTGTATAAGCAAAGGTGTTCTAGTGAATGACACAACTCCCCATCCATTATTATTATTTTTTAAATCTTTTTATTGGGGCTCATAAGGCTCTTATCACAATCTGTACATACATCAATTGAGCAAAGCACCCTTATA
Source organism: Tenrec ecaudatus (assembly GCF_050624435.1). NCBI lineage: Eukaryota > Metazoa > Chordata > Mammalia > Afrosoricida > Tenrecidae > Tenrec > Tenrec ecaudatus. Next base: position 23,972,135 of record NC_134540.1, on the reverse strand, counting down.
CATTCGTTGCCCTCGTCACTCTCATAATTCACCTTCCACTTGGGTTCCTAGAATAACAAAATACTCATCCTTTTAAATCTTGTCAACTTCAATTCCATGGCCTATTGACCATGACTTTACAAATATGATCAAAAGTAAGTTTTAAACTGTTGGATGAGTGAATGAAGTTGAAATGCACTTCTAGAAACATTCCCCCAACATACAAGATATATGAATGGGCATGCCAGGTCAGAAGTTTGAACATACACTCATCATTTCTACATGTTACATGAGTATGAACAGTACTTATGTGGGCACGCTCTTTGTGAAGAAACGTGCTATGTATATAAGAGGACTTATCCAAGATTGCCCTTTTAATCATTGTTTATAACAGGGAAAAGTTTGGAAACAATCCATATTTTTATTAATAAATCTTTTTATTGGGGCACATACAACTCGCATCACAATCCATACATGCATCAATTGAGCAAAGCACCCTTATACATTCGTTGCACTCGTCATTCTCAAAATTAGCCTTCCGCTTGGGTTCCAGGAATCAGCTCGGTTTCCTTTCTTTTGCCCTCCCTCTCCCTCCCCGCTCCCCCTTACCCTTGCTCCCTTAATAGTTTATAAATGATTATTATATCTTATCTTACACTGCCTGGCGTCTCCCCTCACCCACCTTCCCATTGCCCATCTCCCAGGCAAAAACCCATATTTTTACCATCAAGAAAACGAATCCACACGTGGTAAAGTGGTAATATATAGAATGCTTACACAGCAGGGACTTAGCACTGCTGTGAATTTATTATTATAGAGAAGCTTCTATGCTCATATTGAGCCCAAATGCTACACATGGCATATACAATATTTTAATGTAGTTCTTAAGTTATTCAAACTAACCCTATGTATCTGTAATGCCTATGTAATATATGTGATAAAACACATATGAAAAATATAAATAACAATTTTGCATTAATGGATACCTATTGGAAATACAGGAAATGTAATCTGAGAGGAATGAGTATAGGCTTTTTTTTAATGTGGTATGAGAGTATCCAGATGTTCATTAAACAAATCCAATATATTTTACTATTTTGTCTGAAATATATCATACTTTAATAAAATAAAAAAGGAAAGTTTAAGTGAAGCTTGTCTGGGGCAAGAGAGATACAGTGGATTTAAGAACAAGTTGATTACCTTCATGTAGAACTTTCATTTTAAAAGGAACTTCATATTTTTTCCTTGTGCTTTAGAAGAATAAATAATTCACATATAGAAATAGTCTACGTTACGCTAATTCCAGATGGCTCTTTAAGCACTGTCCCAACACACAGGTATTTTAACAGCAGACGGCTGGATACAGATCAAGTCGAGCTGCAGATCATGTCCAGTCCAAGCTGCAGCAAATTCCTGTCTGCACCTGCCTTTTGTAGTTATCAAAGCAACCTTGTCATGATCTTTCTTCTTCAAATATAGTTCAAATGATTCACTTGAAATGTTCATTTGTGTTGTAATCAGTGCTACTGATTCTTCTGTTCTATAGAGTCTTCTGCAAAAGAATTCTGGGACTTACTCAGTTTTAAATAGTCCTAAATATGTCTTGAAATGGGTCCATTCAGACATTCAATAATAAGCATGTTTTCTTGAAAGAATAAAGTAGAAATACATAGTAACTATCACTTACACCTACCTCCCACTTCTATCAACTCAAAACCTACTCTGCAGGACAAGGCAGACCTGCCCTATGGGTTTCCAAGACTTTCACTCTTTATGAAAGTAGACAGCCTCATCTGTCCCCTGAGGACAGCAGGTAGCTTCAAACCTTCAACTTTGTGGTTAGTAGCCCCACTTGTAACCATTATACCACAAGGGCTGCTCAAACCAACCTAGATATAAATAAATATAATATTTACTGGTTATCAAATTTGCTATCCTTTGACATAAATTGATCTGCAGCTCCGGGAGAGGGACTTATCTGATCAGAGCACACGGGAACAGATGAAAGGGGAGTAGGAGAGAGTGGAGCACATCCTGGCCCACCAGGCCTTGAGGGTGATGACCCCAACTAGAGGAGCCAGTCAACAAAGAGGACCACATGTCCAGCCCCACTATGAGACATGACACCCCTCACTGACCCATGGCCATGCAGGGGACAGCACTGGAGACACAGTGGGGGAATTGCGCCCAACCTGATCCTGCCACACCGAGGCAAAGCAGTGGGGTAGTGCAGCAGAACAGCAAGGGAATGGAGTGGCAAGGTCCCCAGGGAATGCTGAAGGTGGACTTTGGGGCCAGGGCGTGGTGCCCCAACAGCCTGGATTGGAAAATACTCCTAAAGGCCAACAAATGATCTTTGAACTAACTACAAGCTTTTCTTTCTTGTGTTTTGTTTTGTTCTTTGTAAGTGGTTTGTTGTTGTTGTTTTGTTGTATATTGCTGCTTGGTTTTGCACTGTTTTGCTTTTGTGCATGTTATTATCTCCACAGGTCTGCCTAAATAAAATAGGCTGGATGAAAAATCTGGAGGAAAAAACAATGGGACTGACAGTTCTGGGTGGACCTCGGATAGGGGTGGTTGGGGGAAAGGAAGTGGTATTAACAAACCCAGGGACAAGGGAACAACAAGTGATCCAAATTGGTGGTGAAGTAGGTGTGGGAGGCCTGGTAGGGCATGATCAAGGGTAATGTAACTAAGAGGTATTGCTGAAACCCAGGTGGGGACTGAGCATGATAGTGGAACAGGAGGAAAGTCAAGGGAAATAGAGGAAAGAGCTGGGAGGCAAAGGGCATTTATAGAGGTCTAGATAAAGACATGTACATATGCAAATATATTTATATTTATATATTAGGATGGGTAAATAGATCTATGTGCCTATATTTATAAGTTTAATATTAAGCAGGAGGACATTGGGCCTCCACTCAAGTACTCCCTCAATGTAAGAATACTTTCTTCTATTAAATTGGAATTCTATGATACTCACCCTCCCAACACAACCACTGAAGACAAAGCGGGTGAATAAGCAAATGTGGTGAAGAAAGCTGATGGTTCCCGGCTATCAAAAGATATAGCATCTGGGGTCTTAAAGACTTGAAGATAAACAAGTGGCCATCTAGCTCAGAAGCAACAAAGTCCACATGGAAGAACGCACCAGCCTGTATGATCACGAGGTGCCAAAGGGATCAGGTTTCAGGCATTAAAGAACAAAAGTCATATCGTTGGGTGCACAACTCCATGATATGAAAACTGAGGACAAATAGGTGCATAAGCAAATGTGATGAAGAAAGCTGATGGTTCCCGGCTATCAAAAGTTACAGCGTCTGGGGGGTCTTAAAGGCTTGAAGGTAAACAGATGGCCATGTAGCTCAGAAACAACAAGGCCCACATGGAAGAAGCACACTATCCTGTGCAATCACGAGGTGTCAAAGGGATCAGGTATAAGGCATCATCGGAACAAAAACATTTTATCATAGTGAATGAACAGGGGAGTTCAGAGTGGAGACCCAGAGCTCATTTGTTGGCCACTGAAGATCCCCTTGCAGAGGGGTCTAGGGGAGGAGATGAGCCAGTGAAGGTATGATATAGCACCGATGAAAAATACAACTTTCCTCCAGTTCCTTAATACGTCCCCTGCCGCCCCACACCCTTCCCCTCTCCACTATCATGATCCAAATTCTACCTTACAAGTCTGGCTGGAACAGAGGATATACACTGGTACAGACAGGAACTGGAAACACAGGGAATCAAGGGCAGATGATACCTTCAAGGCCAAAAGGTGTGAGTGGCAATACAAGAGGGTAGAGGGAGAGTGGGTTGGAAAGAGGGAACCGATTACAAGGATCTACATGTGACCCTCTCCCTGGGGGACAGACAACAGAAAAGGGGGTGAAAGGAGACATCAGACAAGGCAAGATATGACATAATAATAATTTATAAATTATCAAGGGCTCATGAGGGAGGGGAAAAATGAGGACCTGAAGCTAAGGGCTTAAGTGGAGAGCAAATGTCTTGAGAATGATGAGAGCAATGAATGTACAGATGTGCTTTACACAACTGATGTATGTAAGGATTGTGATAAGAGTTGTATGAGCCCCTAATAAAATGATTTTTTTAAATTTGCTATCCTTATACATATAAAACATATTAATATAATTTCTATTGATATGGGATAAGATGTAGTTTTTATTCAAGTTTGACCAGTTACGTGTATGGCCAAAATCTAATGCTGCTTGAGGACCATTTTGGCGCATACATTTTGTTCGTAAATGTCTAGCATGTTGTGGCTGTTATTAGGTACACTGAGCTCATTTTTGACTCACTGAGGACCCATGTGAAAGGGTTGAATGGTCCCATCGGGCTTTCTAGGCTGTAATCTTTATGGGAACTGATCCCTAAGCCTTTCTCCCACAGAGTGGATGGTGGACTCCAGTTAGCAACAAAACTCGTAATGCTTTTGCCACCAGGGCTACTTCTTTCTGGCGGACGGATTGACAATATCGCTCATCTGCTTTCCTCTCAACAGAGGACCTGACACACGTTAACAGTCAGACATCACAGTCGTGGTCTCCTCTCTGACAGGGCAGCAACTGAACACTCCTTACCTTGAAGATATCAAAGCTCCTTTCCCCCTTCTCTTCTTATACTATAGAAGCTTAAACACAGAACTGTTTCCCTGCAGGCTGTTCTCACAGCTGGGCCATGTCACTGATTTCTAGCCAATAAACATCAGCAGGTGGGCAAAATTCCAAGAAGGACTTTTTTAAAGGGCCCATCTGAACTGAAGGACCCCGTTGCCCCTCCTACCTTTCATTTTAATCATTTATCATGTCTAAAGTATAAAGTCGGCACTTGGATTCTCGGGGATGGTCTGGTCAGCATGAGAGAAAAGTTTTATGGTAAGATGGTTGGCGAGAAAAATAAAATGAGCTGGTATCTTTGATGACATCTTGAGAGTCTACAGAAGTCCTGACTGGGCTTCTTCCTGACTTCTTCCTGCAGAAAACAGGCAATAAACCCATCTTTAAGAAAAGAGGGAAAGATCGTAACCCAGCCTTCACCTCATTTGCTGCTGAATGTAGTTCTAATTAGTACAGCTAAGATAGGCATCTTAATAGTGCTTTTGACCTTGGAGAAATTGTTCAGCTCAGCTGCTCCAAGCCTCAGTTTCCCAATTTCTCCTTGACAGGTAATAAATTTACACTCAAGATTGTCAATTTCTTAATCTCCGTATCAAGGCCAATATGTTCTAGTCATCCCCTTTCTATCATATAAGATTAATTTCTTTTTTCTTTTCTATCATTTCCATATGTATGTATGTATGTATGTGTATATATATATATATATATATATATATATATGTGATTCACAACTAGGACCATATTATACCTCAGAGAGGCAGTCGCCGATGACAGGAGACAGGCCAAGGAGCTCCAGAGGTATGGGGGCTATGAATTGGGCTGCTAACCACAAGGCGAGGGGTTCAAACCTACCAGCCATTTTTAGGGAGATGATAGGCCTTTTGTTCTCATACAAGTTTATAGCCTTGGAAACCCACAAGGCAGTTCAACTCTATCCTGTAGGGTCACCAGGAACTGAAATCAACTTGAGGGCAGTGAGTTTTTGTTTGTTGACAGTCGTGTTGGTCCTTATGGAAGGTAGAAGTAGTAATCCCAGCTAGTGGATAGAAAGCAGGAATGGAGCTAATCAGCTGCCATCAAGGATATTCTGCTGTCTAGAGGCAGAGAGGAGTTACTCCACTCTACTTCAATGCTATGACCTTCTGAAAACAGATAACCAGACTGTTCTTCAGAGGTACTTTTGAGTGGATTTAAACCATAGTCTTTCAGGAAGTAGAGTGTCTATTTACTTTAGTCACCCATGGGCTTACACAAATAACCCCCACAAAGAATTACAGAGACCCACCTATCCAGTGTCGAAGATTAGGAACCCAGGCTCCATCGAGATATACCCAACGCTCACACAGCTCTAGAATGTGTGCACTTGAGTTCTCTCCCTTTCTCACTTGCACCTGCTTGCCTAGTCCCCGGAGTAGTAACACTTGGGAAGGTGTTGCTCATGTTCAAGTCATTCCTCCCATGGATCTCAGTGCTCTTTGCCGATGCCTTCATGCTCACATCTCCCTTGAAACTGTCCCTAACAAGGCCATCCACAGTCTGCATCCTGTATCAATTCATGATGACCAAGAATTCCCTGTGCACTACTCAACCTCCCTGCATCATCTAACATGACTTTAAGTCAAAATGGGCAAGGTGACAAGGAGTTGTTTTTAAGATCCGGTCTTCCCTATAATTCCATGACATTGTATTCATCTGCTTGATCCATTTCCACACCAATTCACACATAGCATCTCTGTGGCTAAATCCAATCTCCATCTCCTCGCTCTCAACCTCACTTAATCAATCAACAATAATGATCATGGTAGATGATCGTTTGTCTCTTCGAAGAACTATCTTAATTTGACTTTCAAGCTAGTATACTTTTGTGGTCCTTCTCTTAATTTACTGAGTGCTGATTCTATTTGGCGCCCCAATCTTCCTGGCTATGTGCTCATTATAAACAGTGTGTTCCTCCCCTGAGTTTATCGAGTTCAGCTGCTCTACATGCTGATGGAAGTCCAAGGGTGGCACAATAGTTAAAATGCTTAGTGACAAGTGCAAGAGTTGGTGGTTAGGGTCCCCGCAGCAGAACCTTCAATGAATGGTCTCATGACCTACTTCTGACAAATAAGTAAGTAAATAAGTTAAACACGCATTGAAAGCAGTTTTACTCTACCACAGAGGAGGTGGCCCAAGTAAAACTGACTCACTGAAGACCAAACTCACAGACATCAAGTCGACTCCAACCCATAGGCCCGGGTAGAACTGCCTCTGTGTGTTTAGAAGACGATGACTCTTTACGGGAGTAGAAAGTCTTGTTTTTCTCTCTTGGAACAGCTGGTGTTTCTGAACTGCGAACCTTATGCATCACGGCCGAATGCTTAACCACTAAGCTAACCGGGGAAGCTCCTCACTTATTTGTTTTAGGAATCTTGTTTGTTATTTGGCTTAAAATGAGTAATGTATGGCCTTCCCAGAGGGCCTCTATGAGATGGATGGACATCGTGGCTTCAACAATTATGAGGATGGTTCAGGCCCATGTGCTGTTTCATCCTGTTGGACATTGGGTCACTATGAATCAGAACCAACTCCCTGGGCATAACAACAACAACAACAACAAACTCTGGACTGCTTACCCCATGCTGTTCCTATTGACATATATGATACCATCAGCCTCCCAGTTACTCAGGTTCTAGGGAGTCATTCATGATTCCTCTCTTTCTTTAAAATTTCTAATACATTTCAAGGTATTTTGGCTCTGCCTTCAAAATATGTTCTGAATATGAATATTTTTCAACTAACTCTACTACATAAATCTCTTTTATAGTCACCAAAATGTATCCCCTGCACAAATAAAACAGTTTGCTAAATGTTTTCCACATTCCACTCTGTACATTTAACGAGTGCAATCAATGGTACATTTCTAAAACTTAATCAGATTATGTTTTTATCCTACTTAAGATCATTCAATTGATGTTTAATAAAAGTAGAATTTAATCAGAATCCTCTACTATGGTCTAAGAAACTACAATATTGTCCCTATGTATAACATTGAGAAGAATGGTGTGTTAGTCTGAAATGACTAGAGAAACAAATCCAGGGAGACTCATGTGTGTAAGAGAGAGTTTTATATAGAAGATTAATTGTATATTAAGAAAATATTCTGGCCCAGTCCAGATCATGTCCGTAGGTTCTATATTAACCCATATGTCTGATACTACTTCATAAATTCTTCTACAGACTCACAGAGCACATACAATGATGTGGAATACAGGATGATCGCAGGCCAGTAGGTGGAAAGTCTTGTGTATCCAGTGGTGGTGGAAGCATCTCAGTGCTGGCGTGGGTCTCCATGTGCCTCCTCCAGCTCCTGGGCTCTGCTTCTACCAGGGGTCTCCATGTGGCTTGTTAGCAGGAAGACAAGCAGATAATCTGTGTGTATCTGGCCTCCAGTCAACCATTTATCTCCGTCATGCCTCCAAATGAGGTCATCAAGCTGCGACATGACTGATACGCTAGACTCCACCCCATTGCCATTTGACAGGATATTATGTGACTACCACAAATGAGCATTCTAAAACGTTCAATTGGTTCATGAGAAAAGTAAACATAGACCAAGAGGCAGTTGTTCAAATGAAAGATGGTTTAAATTCAAGAAAGACATGTGTCAGGGTTATATCCTTTCATCATGCTTATTCAGTCTGTATGCTATCGGAGACCAGCTGTCAGGATGACAGTCACGGGCAGTCCTGCACAGAAGTCAGGGACTTGTGTTACCCACAAAGCCAAGGATTTGTGTAACCATCCCTTCACAATAATAATTGTCTATATGACAAACAAACAAATCAGCTAATACAATGTTCTGGTTTAAAATCAATGTATCCTGAAGTCCTAGGAACAAGGTACGAATTAATGTTTCGTATGTCAAGTTTCTCATACAGATTGAATATAAACCTTGTAATAATGTTGTTGGAGACTGATCTCTCATCAGACCTCCCTATCCCATCCCGTCTCTGTTTCTCTTTTTTGCATCCCTAACCCCCACTTTCAGGTTCTCTCATTGTACATTCTATTGGCTGATTTGTTTGCTTGTCATATCCGTGATACACAAATGACACACCTTGCTGGTAGAAAGTGGGAGCAATGTGAAGTACTTGGTGATGGATATCAAACACTACACCCTGCAGTGTGATTCCAACTCGATGTAAAGGAAATACACTTTCTGACAGTTGGACCAAGAGACATCATGATAAGTAGAGAAAAGATTGGACTTTTCAGGGATTTCACTCTACTTGGGTGACCAATCAACAATCAAGGAAGCAACCACCGAGAAATCAGACATGTTACATTGAGCACACCTGCTAAACAAGACCTCTTTAATGCGCTAAAGAGAAAGAAGTAACAGGGAAGACGAAGGTGCACCTAACTCAAGCCGTAGTATTTTCAAAATCTCATAAGCATCTGAGACCTGGACATTGAATGAGAAAAACAGGGGACAAAACAAAACAAAACAAAAATGTTCGGTGCTGGTGAAGAATTGGTGCATTTGTTACCGGTGGAGACTTCCGGACTATCAGACAGCAAACAAATCTATCTTGGAAGAACCACAAGCAGAATGCTCCTTAGAAATGAGAATCGTGAGACATTTTCCCAAAGTTAAGACAATCAGGAGAGACCGGTTCCTGGAGAAGAGTATCATCCTTAGTCGAAGAGAGGGTCCTCACAGAAGAGTAAGACCCTCAGTGAGCTGCATTGGCAGAGTTGACGGCAACCCTGGACTCAACCATAACGTGCTTTGTGTTGTTCTGTTTGTCAGAGGGTTGCCAATAGATGCAACAGCAGTCACGGTCCAAGGTGACCTCCAGTAATTCTTATCTTCTTATCTTCATATATTTGTACAGACCATTGACACATTGCATTGGGGCTGATCTATGTGGCTGACAGGTCATAGCAACAGTCGCACGTGTGTGTTCTAAAGGCAGGTAAAGTCATAAAAGATGTTGCCACTTCTATCTTTAATCACTGCCTCTGTGGGATGCCAGCCACCATTTCATAATGACACTTAAGAAGCCCTACCAGAGGGGTTGATGTGGCAAGAAATAGAAGTTTCCTGCCACGGGTAGCACCGACTCATCAGCCATGGGAGTGAGCCATCTCAGAAGAAGACTGTTGAACTCTGATCAAGTCTTTGATGGTTGAAACTCTGGCCAGCATCTTGACCTACCCTTCCAAAGTGACTGTGCTAGAACCACTTAGCTACGATGCTCTTGAATTCATAATCCACAGATAGAATGTTAAATAACAAATGTCTGTCGTCTGGGTTTTAAGCTATTAACCTTTGGAGATATTTCTCATGCAGCTATAGGAAATAATACAACTAGTCTCAGCTCTATGATATATCCATTTTCCAAATCTCCACATGGGGAAACAATATGTGAAATAATGTCCGGCTTCTGCTTTTGTGCCTTTCTCCGTCTTTTCCCACTTTGCTTCCTAACTGTAAGCACACCCTTGTCTGACACTCCTCTCAATCCCTGACGTAAGAGACCAGCGAGGAGGGTCTGCTAGGTGTCTGACATCTTTTCAACCATGTCACACAAAGCCACACAGGCAGCAGAATGCAAAGGATTGGCTAGCTTCTTGGGAGGCAAGAATTAAAAATCACATAGAAAAATAAATCCAATTTAACCCATGTACAATATAAACAAGAAAAAATATCTATAGTTATAGGTGTTTTGAGGGAACAAATGACCGAATTCATGCAAAACATTCTGCATCTGTAGTTAGTGTGAAATAAATATTGGCTGTTATTATTGACTTTTCTTTTATCGGATTCTTTTTTAAATATGTAAAGGCTTTTCACTCACTAAAACAGATTAGTAGAAACATTATAAACTTCTCACACTGCATAGCAACTGATGATTTATATGAAAGAAGTGTTTTCTGAAAACTGTTATAAATTGAGGATAGACCTTTTAATACCTATATTTTCACCAAGTGGGGAAAAAAAGGTCTGGAAATTAACCAAAGGCTGTGTTTTCTAAATTATCATAAGAGATTGTCATCTTAGCATATTGAAAACACAAGACTTTAAAATGTGGTAAGAAAAAGAAAGCAGTGAGAGACTGACTGGATGTCATTGTCTTACTGCCTTTTGGAATGCAAGAATGCCTTGTTTCTCATATAGGTACAGCACCGAGAACCATTTGGCAGCAAGGTTCTTTCTTAATCCACATATAAGTGCATCTCATACGGAGGCACGTTGGCAGACACGTGGTGGCGACATTGTCCATTTTCCACTGGAATAAAGAAATGCAGTTCTTTTACAAATGCATCAGTCCAAAGATAGCCACCTGCAGGAAGAGCGGAAGACTTATTTGACGCTAGATCCATAACCAGCGATTATAGTTCTCACTTGAAATTAGTGAGACTTTTGATACAAGCTTAAGAGTTTTTGAGGGACGATGCTGGGAGAGTGGAGGGTGAGTGGGTTGGAAAGGGGTAACTGATTACAAGGATCCACATGTGACCTCTTCCTTGGGAGAGGGACAGCAGAGAAGGGGGGAAGGGAGACTCCGGATAGGGCAAGATATGACAAAATAACGATGTATAAATTACCAAGGGCACATGAGGGAGGGGGGAATGGGGAGGGAGGGGGAAAAAAAGAGGACCTGATGCAAGGGGCTTAAGTGGAGAGCAAATGCCTTGAGAATGATTGGGGCAAGGAATGTATGGATGTGCTTTATACAATTGATGTATGTATATGTATGGATTGTGGTAAGAGTTGTATGAGTCCCTAATAAAATGTAAAAGAAGAAAAGAGAAAAAAATGATTAGGGCAAAGACTGTACAGATGTGCTTTATACAATTGATGTATGTATATGTATGAACTGTGAAAAGAATTGTATGAGCCCCAATAAATTGTTAAAATTAAAAAAAAAAAGAATCACAATGAAAAAAAAAAAAAAAGAGTTTTTGAAGAGCAATTTGGAGCCGGAGGGCAATGGCAGATGAAGCGGAAAAGTTAGAGAAAGAAAAATGCTCTTCTCAGCCCATTCCTGAGTTTGGACTTAAGGATTGCTAAAGCTGGATATCTCATGGACAGATAGCTCCTGGAAGCACAGATGTATTCATTGATTACTTTTTGAAAATAGACTAGGTAATTAAATTAAAAAATCATTTTACTGGGGCCTTGTACAACTCTTATCACCATCCTTACACCCACCCATGGTGTCAAGCACATTTGTGCATTTCTTGCCATCATCATTCTCAAAACATTTTCTTTCTACTTGAGCCCTTGCTATCAGCTTCTCATTTCTCCCCTCCCTGCCCCACTCCCTCCTAACCTCCTTCCCTCACAAACCCTTGATAATTTATGAATTATTATTTTTTCATGTCTTACACTGACCAGTGTCTCCCTTCACCTACTGTATTTAATTAAATTATCTTCTCCAACCAATTAGATAGATCCTTAGCCAATGAATAAACTTATACATTTTCCAGGATACCAGAAGTAGGGGTATTGCTCATAAAATCCAGACAACCACATTCTGTATCCCTGAGCTGAATGCTTAGTAACTCAACAGGAGAGGAGTGGTGATTACCACTTGAGAGAAGGATGAGCCTTAGCTGTCTGTAATGAAGGCACCACATTAAATTGGCACACACAGGGGGCATTGGTGAAAAAAGTTATCTTCATTCTTTAAAAACAAAACACACTGAGAGTCATTGAGAGTTCATATCCATTTGAATGAACTACTGAAGCCAATTGGGAAATGGAGGATAAGATTCTTAGGGGATCTGCAAGATACAGGCTATATAAATAAGTTGCTATTTCTGAAACATGGAGAGGAATTCTTTTCCCAACTTAAAGGTGGAGAAGAAAGAAAAGTGACACCGGGTCTTCAAGGAGAGACTGATCAAGAGAGATGGTCTTGCGAGCCATGACCCGCCTGACAAGCCTCTAGGGCTCAGCAAGGTCAGCCCTCCTTGTAAAACATTGAGTGGATCAATATGCGAGTGGGGGCTGAGAAAGGGCTGTCAAGGATAGGGGAGTGCATTGAAGAAAGGACTATACAAATGTAAACCACAGAGAGTCTCTTACGAACGGTCAGAGGTCACAGAACTGAGAACTTTGGGTATGTTTCACATCAGTGGGAGGAAAACAAGTGAACTAGGGAATGGGGACATACCAGTCTGAAGGTGTGTACACCTTCTAAAACATAGCAATACATTGAGAACACAGTCATCAGTGGCCAGTATCGTATGTGATAACCAATAAAGAGCTATTTTCCTTTGCACCCATGATCTTTTATCACTAGGTGAACAATTTTGTTTTGGGTTAGGATGATTTGCAAATATCAGGTATCTTGTCTATAATTATATACTTGGACACAACAGAAAATGTCTTGAGAAGGAAATAAAAGGACAGATGATAAACAAACAAACAGGAGGCAAGAGGATATAGAAGGAGCGCATGAAACAATTTTCCTTTTTTACTTCTTGCTTGTTCTCCCGGGAGACTCCTTCAAACCCTGCTTACACTGCCTGCAAGCCCCTCTGCTGTTTACACGCTCCTGTCACTTCTATGCATTTTCCTTCTTACTGTGGAGCTCCTGTGTCCACTTTGTCTCACCTCCTTTTGCTCATGTGTACACGCACCAAGCCTGCTGGGCCACACAGCCCGGATACCTCCTTTCTGGGAGAAAAGAAAGCATCTATCTTGGCAGCATGTGAGACTAGAAAATTCTGTGGCATGGTTGGCGAATGGGAGGATAGTATTTCAGAAGACAAATGCTAAATAACTAAATATCAAACAGCCTCTGTCCCCAAGGACTTTGGCACTTTGTACTTTGAGCAGAGATCCTGAGTGTTCAGAATCATTGTCTCTTCAACCCCTCTGCCTTATCAGCTAACCTTTGCTCCTCCCCCTGACGTTCAGCTCCATTCCTGATGTGGAACAGCCTAGCACTCTGGTTGTTCTGGAAATCCCTTTCAAGCCATAACCGGAACCCTTCCTATCCAAGCAAGCCCAGCTACACCAGGTCGATTATACCAATCACACAGGGTAGAACTTCGTTTTTCAGTAGCATTTCCCTCCCCTTGACATGTATCTCTCCATAGGAACAATGGGAAGGGTGTGCGTTTTTAGCACGTTTCCCTTGACTTCTCACATTATAGCATTGTACGGCTAATGAAAGCTTCAGAAAAGCTGTAATAAACCTGAGTAACAAAGTTTTAAAGAAACACAAGTTTTAGCTAACCCCACCCCCACCCCACTGCTGCCCCAACCAGCTTACCAGGGGATAATCATTTCATTTAATGCCCCCCTTTCCTCATCTGCTGAACGAATTCAAAATGGCCACGTTCTATGTATATTCCAGTGCATTGTTTTGCGTAGCAAATGCAATCATATCAGTAGCATCCTTTTTACGACACAGAAATCGCTTCAAACATTGGACGGTACTAAACGCTATCTTCAACACTGAATAAATATGTAATGTTTACATACTTAGAAGGCTTGCTTATGTCAACATACAAACACAGAGTAATCAGTAGAATCCTGTAGATAATACATACTAATTTATTTTATTAACATGAAATAACAAAATGTGTAATATGTATGTAAGATTATCCAGGGGCTTACAAACTGTAAATAAATGCACTCATCTAGAGATGTGAACATTGAAAGGTGACTGGTTCAGTACTACATCTGCTAATCTAGGAAAATATCACCAGAGAGTGTTAATCTCACACTGTACCCACAAAAATCCCAATTTAAATCTCGCTACTTCCAAGACAAAAAAATGGATTTTTTTTTCATGTAAAACATGAAGTCAATGCAGGCATCTGTAAATTATGAGGACAAACATATTAGGATAATCCTCAGAGAATACAGTTGATTCTCCTTTATTTCTCATCCTGAAAAAGCATATCTTCAGCATCCGTTGCATTTTATTTTGGAGATGAAATGTTTTGAGCCTCGCATGATCGTTTCTTTAATTCTCCCTTGCTCTGTATTACAAGGTGTCTGCGAAGGACAAAGCTGGAATTCTATGGGCCCATCATGGCATTTATCTAGGTCTCTGGGAAAAAACGGGGAGTTGGGGGTGGAACCGATCCACGATTAATCATGGGTGCTGATGTCTTTATTGGCTACTGACCTTGCCACGAGTCACATGAGTTATAAGAAGGTTCTCTGTTACCCCAATCCCTATTTTCTTGAAGGAGGGTATAAATCACAGGGACCTCATGAATTTCTCATATTTACCAGGTCCACTCCCAAATTTTCCACAGGAGATGCCGGGTAACCACTTATTTTTCCAATTTAAAAAAAATAATTTTTCAGCTTGTTCAGATGTCACATAAGGAGGCTGATGATTGAGATGACCTGGCTGAGAGTGACCCGGGGATCCAAGGTGGCTGTCAGCTCGAAGGCCAGGGAGAGGCAGACAGTTTCCATCATCCACATGTTTGCGGTGGTTTGCAGTACTCCTCTCTAGCCTTATGCTCGAAGCAACAATCATGGTAGATTGCCTTATTCTGTTCCATTAGGATCTGAAGCATGCAATAAATCAAATTCCAGAGTGACATATCTTGCTTCAGTGGCATGATGAGTTGCTTCTTGGCTGAAATTCAGATGAAGAATATCCGGATTTTGTAAATATATTTCTCCATATTCTCTTGAAACTTAAGCTTAAAATTTAAGTACTATATGGTACCTGAGGGAAGAAGGCAGACAAAAGCAGAGAGAGGAGAAACACAGGCTTTGGAAATATCAAGAGATTTCTTTGGGAACGACAGTAGTGTAGATTTAAAATTTGTATCATGTACATATTTACGACTATGATGAAAAATTGGATAGCTATTTTAGTTAATCCCTGCTTACAAAAACTCAGTTTATTATATCCAAATGCCCATGATGTAACAAATAAAATGTATTCTCTGTCATGTACAAAAATACAATTTAACCAAGTTAAGATTTCTCTGGAAACCCAGTGAAAAACCTACATAAATAAAGAACTTCTAATCAAACATCAAATTTTCAGGCTACAACAGAGGCGTCTTATCACAGACTAACCAGCATTCACATAGCAAAATATATTAATTCAAATAATTATCAAAGATCTTTCATGCAATTTCACCATGGGTGAGTGATCTTTGGATACACTGAGGGCCACAGCAGTCACCTGTCACTAAGTTTTCAGACTCTCCCAGGGATGATAGAGTCCTTTGTGCCCAGAACTGTAATTCACGGCAGGTCATACTCTGGTAAGTTAGAGCCTAGTGCTTAGTTTGATAACCGTACTATTTTATAACTAGTAAGTATCTGACACGGGTGGAAGAGGAGTGGCCGTTTGATATGCAGACAGTGGAGGACGCATCGCGTCCTAAGGGTGGCTGGCAAGATCAGCACAGCGATGGCGGAAGGAATGGCGATGCCGGCATTGGTTCGATGGCAATGAGTTTGACTTTTGAGTTTTTTTGATTGAGTATTGGTGGCTGGTCCTGCTCAAAGAATGTAAATAAAGTTTTAATTTAATAAATTTCCATTCATTTTATTCTAACACAAGCCCCAGAAGGTGGAAGCTATTATAATCATCCCCGATTCAACAGAGAACCAGCTGAGACACAGACCGTTTAAGTAACTTGCCGAAATTAGGGAGCGTGGCATTGGTAGTCAAGCCTTGTTATTTTCCACCAATAGTCCCTACGTCAAGCGGATTTTGAGAGGCTAGTGGGACAAAATGAACCAAAGGCTTTCTTGTGGGTGTCTTGTGCTCTCACCAAGGAGGCACTGAGAGCTTTGAGCAGACTGACCGACAGTGGGCTGAAAAGACTTCTGTGAGAGCAACCGGTTCGATTCGATTTAGAGATCAGCTTGTGTAGCAAAAGACTCGTAAGAAAGGATTGCAATTATGAAAATATCGTGGGAGAGTGAAAATGCAGTTGTGAAGAACAATAGATAATTCCTAGTCCAATCTTGTTTTCTCCGTTTAAGGAGAAATTTGCCTCCTGCCCCTGCCTCGGAGTGATCTTGACATGCCAATTATAGCAAAGCCCGTCTATCAAATAGCTTATCCAGTCTTTCCTAGGAGCCAAGCTGCCTCTTTTGTAGCTTCGATTAAGTTACAAAAACTGAGAGATCATTATTTAGTTCCAGAAAGGTAATAATTATAGCAAGGTGAAGGCCTCGTGACCTGTAATGCTGAATGCGCCTTTGAAGTCTTAACTGAGAGGTTACACAAAAATCCAAACATTCCATGAAAACACAAGCATTGTGAGTAAATATGTCCCCAATGTCAAAAATATGACCATGGTTTAAAAACATTAAAAGAGCAATCGATCATCGATACCTTAGAAATATCACAGCAATTGATCTTGTGCAACTCCTCGCTTTGAAAATCGAATGCCTCGTGGAGTCCTTCTGACATTTTTATTCTAACATGCATATTTTTGAAGGTTCTCTGACTTGAGATTTTTGCTCACATTTTCATTTCATTTTGCTGGAGACCACTTTGATAAAAGTCTGAATTTCACCGGTTGGTATTCCGTGCCATCTGTGTTATTAGCAAAGAGAAACTAGCCGTAACTTAAAACAATGCAAGAGAAAACTATGCAAAATCAAGCTAAAACTGTCACAAAGAAACTGCTAAATTTCACAGAGATCAAATTCCAGTACACTGAAAATGTTTCTTGGGCCTGCCTAGAATTTCTCACCTCATTAGGTGTGAAAAACATAAATTGAGCACTGTTTTTGCGTTTGTTTTTTGCTTTTCCTTCCAAAGTGCGTCCATGGTGGGAACAGTTGGAGAAAGAATACACTCTGTGGTAGGCTCTCGGACTGTTATCTGGAGGAGAGAGAGAGTGATTGAAGGCTGGACCCTTTTAGATTCTGGGCACTTGCTCAGTGATGGGGAATCTTCAATTTGCTTATGAAACAATTAATTCATTCTCACATTCCCACTTTTTTTTTAAAGGATGAGTCATTAGCATTCCTGCTGTAAAGAAAGCAATGGGAGACTTCCAGCCAGAATACCCGGTCAAACCCAGGGCCAGAGGTCCAGACTCGCTTGCTTTCTGAGTCAGACTATGCCAGCCCAGGTATTCCGTTTCCTAATCGTCCCCACTTCTTTACATGTCAAGAATACCTGTGTGCGTGTCAGGCGTCTAGGAAGGATTTAGCTCTGCCTGCATACTAATACATGCGATTTATAAAGGTTGAAAACTCTGACTCATTGCCCATCAAGTTAAAGCACAAATTCAAGATTTTTAAGTACTTAATCTGTACCGTGTAATGAGATTTATGTTACAAGTTGAAAAAGAAGTACACTTAGGATATGGTCCAAAAGAAAACCATCTAGCATCAGTGTGGCAGTGTACTTCCAAACTCTTTCTTTATCTCCTAGGCCTTGTCCCTAGTACTTGCCAATGGAGGAACTCTGATTTCTCCCCAACCTTCTGCTCCCCTAATTGCCACTCATAGGATGCAAAATTCTGCATTACAGCATCTCGGATTGGACGTGATTTTAAAAAAATGTGTAAGAGCAATTTGGAACTCCTGTTATTTAGTTCAAACATTTCTCCTGCCTTACAAGAAGAGTAGGACCACTGCATGTACACCCACATCGAAACATATCACCGTCCTACATTTCCATGGCAACTTGTGCTTTTTCTGCAAAACGTGAAGAAGGTCCCAAAGAGAGTGAAACAAAAGGTCATCTAATCTTCCAGCACCCCAAATATTTTTACTCTCCCTCCTCCACACGCCTACCCTCAAAGCAAAGGACTTTGAAGATTGCAATAATAAAGAGTAATTATAATGGACTTTAATGAAGTTGGATACTAAGGTATTTTATAATAGTGAGTGTGTTATAATTAACCCCAGTAAATGAGACCAAAATGTGTATTTCAGTTTTCACTATTTGAGACAAAAATCTGAAGGGAGAAATCACTGTAATCATGCTTTCTTCCATAACATAAAAAGGGGAATAAATCTCTTTTATTACTCTGAAGATTGAAAATTAAAAACAAACAAACACTGCCAAGCAAGTGCTATCCAGCGTAGTATTTGTGCAGAAATAGCAACTTCCAGCCAAGGAGGTTAATGTGGATGGTTAATGTCCTATGGATATTTCAGGAGACCCAATATTGATCCATTGTCTAATAATTTGGCTTCCCTGGGAGGAAGAAACACTTAAATGGGTATCTTTTTTTGCTAAACAAAACTATTTACCTTTATCAACTGGAGAACGGTATGACAGGAAGCAAGGTATGATGGGCAGGACACACATGCATGGCCAACAGGGCAGCTGATACTGAGAACTGAAGATGCATTTCTTGATTACACAGTTACAAGACTGTGTGAAAGAGCACCAAAGGAGTTCCTGTCCTGATGGAGTTTGTAGAATACATGACCGTGCTGGTGGTTCGCTGCTGTCGGATGGATTTACCGTCATGGCCAGCCCATGTGACAGAGTAGAACTGTCCCCCTGGGTTTTCTAGGGTGTAGAATTCTAGGCCCACCTTGCCCAGGTTGTCTCTGGCGGCGTAACACTTGAGCACTCAGATGTGAACGTAAAGGCTGATGGTTTGAACTCACTACTAAGACTTGCCTTTCTAGCACTTATGCTAAACACTATTGGCAAGGAAGTTCATCTCCAAGATTGGAAAATATTTAAGATGCATCTGATGAACATGAGTTAGAGCCTTTACTCAACAAGATGGTTAAGCAAGTGCTTCTGCCTCCGGTTTCCTGGACGAAAGGGTGTTTGTTGAGCCCAGGATCGTAGTCAAGGCAGCGAGCTTCACTCGCTCATTGTCATTTTACAGCCCTGCTAGAACATATGTGGAGACTGGAAACTTAAACAAAGGAGCATCATCTTATATTTTTGATTGCTTGAATTGTATATGATGTAGAATATGCCCTTCTTCAAATACACTCATCGTTTTGCTATTTATATGTGACTTACGCCTAGGGGTGGAAGCAAGAGACTTGGCCACTTGCACAAGCTCTCACCCCTCAGACATATGCCACGAGAGTTGCCACTTGTAGCTTTTCCTCCCCAACTTCTTCTGTATCGGAGAAATGCACATTAAAAGCACGAAATGTAGTGTCTTTCTCATGCAACAGAAAGAGTTCAAGTATATTTTCACAATGCGTGCTCAGTTTACACATCTATATGTATATAACTATCTCACCCACTGCCATCAAGTCCATTTTGACTCACAGACACCCATTGTGTGGTTTCTGAGGCTTTGTAACTCTTTACAGGAGTACACAGCTTCATCTCTCTCCGGGAGAGGCTGGTGGGTTTGAATTGCCAATCTGATGGTTACAAGTTCAGTGCATACCAAACACCACCACCGTGGCTCCCCACACAGGAGGGTGAAATGCATTGGCTTTTCATTCCTATACCAAACTAAATTCAATGCCATTGAGTCAATTTTGACTCAGGGTGACCCACAGGCAAGATGGACCTGCCTTTGTGGGTTTTTTCAAGACTGTAACTCTTTACACGAGCACAAAGTTTCATCTTTCTCCTGGGGCCTGAGGGTTTCAGACTGCTGACCTTGAGGGTCAGAGCCCAGTGAGTAACTGCTCCTTTCATGTCATATACATAGATTTGGATCCATATATTTAGCTATCTAGATGTTTTTTTATCAAGTTTATCCAACTTATAATTTGTTAGGTCTCTTCTATCTCTTTTGCCTGCAGCTCTGAGAAAAACATTTTCCTTTCTTTGGAGAAGAGTGAAAAAGATATAGTCAATTCCGTGGAAACACACAGAGAATTTCTCTCTTGGATTTCTACATGAATTTGAATTTGGGTGGTCAGTCAGTGATAAGGGAACTCTGATATAATCTAACACCAATGTCTCCATCTTTTCCAAAATCGTCTCATGACAAATTGTCAAATATATTGTTTACAATACTCCCTTCATCTTCCAACCTAACAACAATCTCAGGAAGGAAATGAGCCTGGCTTTTAATCCAAACTGCATCATCAATTTGAGAATCCTAGTGGGCATCAGAAGTAGATCTGGTGGGGAAGTGGGTACCTGAGTTAAAGGTGGTGGGCTCACAGCTACCAGTCATGAAAGAATGCATCTTTCGGCTTTTATATTGATCAGGGTCCTTTAAACTCGATGGGACAGTTCTATTCCATCCCATAGGGTCACCATGAATGAGAATCAACTGGATGGTAAAAGGCAATACGGATAATCAGCTGATCAACTGTAGACTTAAAAAAAACTCCTCACATATATTATTTTCAAAACTAGAAAAATTTTCTTAAAAATGATCAGAAGTAACATTGAGATACTTAAGAAAAGGTCTTTAGATGTCAGAACGTCATGCTATAGACCCGGAGCCATATTAGATAAGACATGATTCAGGAAAACAGGGATATTTCATACTCAAAATTCTGCCATGGGAAATCCTGTCAGAATACGGTATGGCAAAGCCTTCCCACCAATGTGCCTGAGGTAGGCTTTTCCACGGATCATATGCCTTCACTGTCCTCACTGAGTTCATCATTCTACCATCTTCTCATTTTCGCCTCAGTTCCATGGTTGTGATGGTTAGAGTCCAAGCCAACTAGACACTTCTGGGTGACAGTGGAAGTGGAACCCAACCCAGCAATCAGGTCTCAGTCGATGACATCTCTTTTGGGGTGTGTGGCTTTTTTTATATGAGAGATCCTGAGCCCTGAGAGAGATCCTGAGTTCTCCTTGTCCCATGCACCTTCTCCTGGAACTGGATTCTGGGCCTGGCTTATTGATTTCCTGTTGTGCTACCGCCCATCTCAGGCAGCTGATGGCCACCCTTGGATTCGTTCATTCACCTCTGCATCCATCAGACTGTCGCCCTGCTTCCCGGTCATCATCTTTCAAACTATAGGAGTCAGTGAAGCCTTCAGATCATGTATGAAGGACAGACTCGAACCAGAGTCAACTTAAGAACTTCTATAACGATGTACGCCATTTCTTGATCTAAACCTCTTTGTATATTATACACACATAAAAATGTCATTGGGTTTGCTTTTCCAGAGAATCCAGCCTAACACAGTATTCTTTATGGCATGTGCTAGAACCATTTTTAGAAGGCATGTTCTAAGATTTTCATGTAGATGAGCCTGGACAATACCTGGTTTACTATGTCAGCATGTCTGAGGAAAGAAAATACAATGCTACCCTGAAGAGGGAGTGACTTCAGTAGCCTTAAATATCAAGAAAAGGAGAATGACAGAGTTGAACATTGGAATCACCCACTCCAGAACTGC
Organism: Tenrec ecaudatus; assembly: GCF_050624435.1. Lineage (NCBI taxonomy): Eukaryota > Metazoa > Chordata > Mammalia > Afrosoricida > Tenrecidae > Tenrec > Tenrec ecaudatus. The sequence goes on along the minus strand of NC_134540.1, from coordinate 23,950,256 downwards.
TTTGAACATTAAGAAAATTTTGTTCTCCATTTGGATTCAATTATCATGGTTCCCTTGGTATTATCATCTAGCCAACTAATTGTTCTTCTTTGCATCCAGTATTGTTTAGGAACCCTCTTAAGATCTTTACTTTCCAAATAATTTATGTACTGAGAGGAACGCATTTAAACATATATATTACATGTTGCCAAATTAAGCTCTCAGTCTTGAGGACTTAACCAATACCATGCCTGGTTCTAAGTGCTTCTTGAGCATCCATTCCTTTAATCCTTGCCACGCTCCTATGAAGTAGCTATAATTGCTTTTCTTCTATTCCTGTTAATCTCCTGAAAGTCCAAATACTCTTTTAAGCAAGTAGTTGAACATTCTTGTTGGCCAATTCCATCTCCAATTGTCCAATTAGCCTAATGCGTATTGACAGTAACTTAGGACAATTGACTTAAACTACAGGACAGACTAGGAGGATATGCTCAATTCCCTCTGCCACTGTCCTCATATGTGTCCCTGTTACAAATCTGTCCAGTGCAGTCTAGCACATTTCCTTCCATCACTGGCAAGGACCCGGACTTGATTTATACTCATGTTTGCAGTTGTTTCCCTCTATGCACAGTACCATGGACAGAGTTCTCAGTCCTAAGGGATTCTAGCCTCTGCCTCCCACATCACCCGATCTGTCCTCCCGATTAGGCTCAGGTTACTGGAGTCCAGCGCATCTTTCCTCCTGGCCGCTGGAATCTCAGCCTCTCTACACAACGCCAATGACTTTCCCTCCCTGCGAACCTGGATTTCAGTGTTTTTATTTAACTTCTGTCTCTCTCTTGATATTTAGTGTGTTCTTTATACTTAACCAGTCGATTAATTGATTTCAATTTCTTACCCAAGAGACAAAACCTCTTTTTGTTTGTGCAGTAGTAAGCGTTGACTCGATGGTGGTGGTTGGTTGTTGTTGTTTTTGTTTTGCTTTTTTTATGACTCATATTTCTTGTTCTTAAGAACAGAGGTGAAGAACCAGATTACCATTGTATGGAAATCAGGGGAGCATGCCTTCCTGTACCGAATCCCGGTAACATGCCACATCTCTCTTCCCTCAAGGCCATCTCGTCTGTCTCCAATGTTCTTTGCCTTCCTTCCTTGGGCTTGGTCTACTGCATACTTGGCTTGAAGACCTCAGCTTCACATCACTTCCTTCTCAAGAATCAGGGAAAATGTACTTATTTTTCATAATTGGTTCCCTGCTGCCTGGTGTGTTACCTGGCACAGGTAGGTTATTAGTCAAATGGTGTGAAATGGCCTGTGAAGCCAACAACAAAGTGTCTCCAAGCTGTGCCAACTCAAAGGTTCTTAAAGGTTCCAAAAGATAGAATATTCATTCAATCCCACCTTTCCTCTACTTTTGGTTACTGGATGTTATAATATGTATGATCAATGACACACCACATGAGTTCAAGTTAGATCACATCCCAGTTCCTACCTACAAGAGTATTTAGGGGATTAAACCTCATGAATCTTTTGGTTATCTTATCACCTTACCCCCCCACCCCAAAAGTACAGTACTTTTATGTATATCATTATGTATTGACCCATATATTTTTCTAAGTACAATAGCATCTTAATATCAATGAGCATTTATATGATTCCTTTTTATCCCACCCAGGCATTACCATAATACTGTATACAGGAGGCATACCATAGACTCTGGAGAATGTCTTTATGAATTCATTCAGTAAATTAATTGAATTTATTGAGGAAGTAGGAGCCTAGTGGAGCAGTCATTAAAAGCTTGGCTGCTAACTGAAAGTTCAGTGGTTTAAACTCCCCAGCTACTCCCCAGAAGAAACCTGCGGCAGTCACCTTCGGTATAGATTTATAGCTTTGGACACAGCATTGCGCAACTCTACCCTTTCCTATAGAGTTGCTGTGAGTTAGAATATAGGTACTTGAGAACAATGAATGCTTGGCTTTAGCCAAGACATACCAGGCACTTGGGATACAGTAGAAAAGAAGACATGATTGTTATTCTAGTGGTAGGTATGGAAAATACAAAAGGAAAAAAAGTCATTCCATTAGTAAAACGCATCTGGACTACACTAGTAACATGTTTGCGTTCAATCACACCACCTTGCATGTACAAATGGGATCCTCGTCTGGGGCTGGATTTCTGAGTTGAATTTGACAATTCTCCCTTCCTCTTAGCATTATCCTCAAAGCAGCCACAACTTTCATTGTGTTCCAAGTACTGATGGGCCCTTATTTGTGCAAATAAACTTTGCTTCTTCAAAGAAGAATGAAACCGAAATATTATTTTTAAGAATTAATTATAATTGAACATAAGCCAAAAGTACATAAAGAAAAAAGCTCTGGCATCTGACACTGCCAGAATGGAAATAGATTTTGGACTTCATTCAGTTTCTAGTAAATGAATGTCCAAAAGCAAATGTGCACGTGTGTGTACTCTCAGCAAAGAGGCCAGGAAGCACACAGACCTTAGAATTTCATCCTGGTGGTGGAGTGATTATACACTGGGCTACTAAGCCCAAGGTCAGCAGTTTGAAAACCCCAGATAGTTGTCAGGAGAAAACTGAGACTCTTTTCCCATAAAAAGTTACCGTCTTGGAAGCCTGCAGAGGCAGTTGTCCCCTCTCCTGTAGGGTCACTGTGAGTCACAACTGACTCCGTGGCTCCTCCAGTGAATTATCCTATCCATGATCTCCATTGCATCTCACTGTGGTGCTGGAGAAGGATGAGGAAAGCACCAAGGACTGCTAAAAGGACACACCATCTGAACTGGAAGAAATAGAGCCGGGGTACTCCTTAGATCGAGGATGACAAGACCTTGTCTGGCCTATTTTGCACATATTCTCAGGAGAGACCAGTCCCTGAAGAAGGATATCATGCTTGGTAAAGTGGAGTGAGGGGCGAAAAAGAGGAAGGCCCTCCGTGTGATGGATGGACACAGTGGCTGCATCCATGGGCTCTGGCCTAGGGACCATTATGAGGATAGTGCAGGGCCAGGCACTGTTTCCTTCTGTTGTTTATATGCTTGCTGTACTCGATGGCACCTAACAACAATGTGGACTCTATATCATACCTGCCAATTATGAATTCACTGAAACTCCTTGAAATCTGCTGTTTTGGAGTACACGTCTATTATTATTTCTGAGAAGTAGCATATTATACTGGGTTTTCTATAGTGAATTCCAACACTCGGTAAACTTGTGCTTGGCTGATAAAGGCTGGATGTGTTAGCTGCCCCTGATGTGCCTCAGCAGAAAGGCCTGCTGATCTACTTTTGGAAAAGCAATACTGAAAACCCGGAGATCAGTTCTACTCCAACAAGGAGTTGACCATGTGTTGGAATGGATTCAAAAGTAGTGGGTTTGATTCTCTCTCTCTCTCTCTTAGCGTGAGTGTGAGACACAATGCCTTCAGATGATTTACTCCCATGTCAACATGGAATGCTGAACAATTGATATCTACCCAAAGAAGTATATCCATGTACATATTCACTGCATCTTACAGGTGGCTACTATGTGCCTGGGATTGTACTCTGCTCATAATCCAGTGGGATCATAAAACCTACAAATAATTTCAAATGATACAGACGGTTGTGTGCAAAACTGAAAGTGCAAGCAAGAACCCTAGTGGTGCAGAAGCTAAACTCTTAGCAGCTATAACTGAAAGAGGGCCAGTAAGACCGCACCAGCCCCTGGTCAGGAGAAGAGAGCTCAGGCAGCTCCCGTGAAGACTCGGATGCCTGGAAACCTTGGTGGACAGTTCCATTCTGTCTTACGGAGTCGCTAAGGGTCAGAATAGACAACAGAAATGTAAAAAGTTTGTCTGTCTGTCTGTCTGTTTGTTTGTTTCAAGAAATGTTAGAGTGGAAGGTGTCTTAACTTCACTAACTCCAACCTATATGAGAGAAAGGCGCTCCACTTAACTGGTTTGTCCCCAAGCAACAACTAACAGAGTAGTGACACACCATGAGAATGCTCACTCAACTCCTGCTCTCCAATCCTGCCATTGGCTGAATGACCCATCGTGCATTTGAAGAACAGCAAATCCATTTAAATGTGTAAAACCAACTTTAAGAAGTAGCCACATGGGAACAAATTACTGTTAGTTTTCATAGATCCCAAGCTGTGATAATAAATAATGCTCTTTGAGACAGGAGAGGCACTATACTATCTGGAGCTCCTGTCTCATTTCCTGAGCCTTTCTGCTGTGGTGGCTTCTGCAATTTATTAAATTAACTTCAGGGTTTAGCGCCTACGGAGTCAGACCTAGGAGTGCCTGCATATAAAGCTGCTGTTGGGTAAAACAAATTATTGTTCTTTGGTCATAATATCGGCACACACATCTATGCAATGTTTCCCCCAAATTGAGTACCAGAGTTTCAATTGTGGATTTGTAATCTTCGTTTGCATATCTAGGAAACACACACACACACACAATACATATACATAATGGTCTTCATTATTCAAAGCCTGGTGTGTAGATGAGCAACCTTGACACAAGTGTGTATGCACATTGTGTGTGTTGTCAGGCCCCAACTCTATATGTGCAACAGGATTTTTGTTATGTTTTCTAAGAAAGCCAACACTAAATTGACTGACTGTTTATAAGATAACGACTATACTGTTGCTAAATTAGATTTATCAATGCAATTTTGCTAATGCTTCTTTAAATAAAACACTAATGCTTTTGGATTCCTTCTGTGCTTACCTTTTAATGAAGACTATTTTAAGATGATTGTTTCGGGTTTAAGGTCCTTAGCCCCTTATGCATTTGTAAAGCTTATCCAGCACTCCCAAAGAGCCACGCACAGAATGCAGACCGCACAGCTGCCACAGTCGAAAGAGCAAAAGCACACATCAAAGCACTTGTTCTGTACATAAAAACACACATTGTGAACTTAACCACTGGTCGACAGTGTCCGCTTCACATGACAGTCGTCTTTCAAACATCATGATGAATTCCAAAGGATGTGTTTAAAAGGGTAGACTGAACTACCGAAATTAGTTTACCATCCTATTAATTCAAATCAAACTTTTTTTCGTCTCATGAAATATCCAGATAATTGGGGTAATTTAAAGAAACTTTTTTTAATGACCTGGGAAATTGCCTCCATCTCCGACCTCAATCTTCTCTGTTTGCAGATTAAAGAGTCGTTTTTTTGAAAAAACAAAACAAAAACTAGTGCTATTTCCTCTTGGCATGCCTTTGGGGTCCTTGTCAGTTCCCCATGGAGTTGTAAGATGAATGGTGTCTGGGGAACACAGGAGATGCCCAACTTCTAAATAAATCTGATTTCCAAGTGATTTCCTGTTGTAATCAGGTAATTACCATACCAAATCTCCCCGAATTCAGTTTCCCCAAACCAGGGAAAACTTGGTCTTTGTCACAGCAGTGTCTTCAAGTTATCTTTGTGTTGTCTCAGAAAACTAAAGTCTCTCTAAACATTACAAACAGGAGCATGGAAAATGTGAGTGGCTTCAGAAAGTCTGCGGGAACATGGAGTTAAAAGATAATAGAACTCTCCCCCATCTGAAGGCCCCTCAGGTACGTGTGTGTGTACATATGGAGCATATATGTGTGATCACATGTATGTGTGCATGTACACACAACACATACATAGGATCACTTCTAAGTTAAAATGGCTCCGTTATAAAATCCTTGAAAGACTTATTCCTGACATCTACTTTTTTTTTTCAGTTCATTGGGACAGAAAAGGAGCATTTTTTAGGAAAAGACACATCTGTAACTATATAAGTGATATAATTCTAAGCCATAGTTTATCTGACCTGCATATAAAACCATTCAAGTATACTGCATTTATCATATTAAAATGCATCATTAAAATTTAAAAGCAGGTGCAGTTGCTCAATAAGCTAATGGCATAGTCTGAAGACTCCACTCAAGATTGTATTGTTAAATTCCCAGTTGGATAAAGAAGAAAAAGAAAAGGAAGCACACACACACACACACACACACCATGAGGGAGGGAATTTCAATGACCTTGCGCCAAGGTGGTAGGGCTCTAAGATGCTGTGCTGTAGGCTGTGGTTGAGCTCCACTCTGAGGATCTTTCCTGCACTGCATTCTGTCAGCCAGGAACGAGAGCATCCTCTGTGCACAGAGGAGCCCCAAATCACTCTCTTCACCCCGTGAGTCTGTGCCTGCGCATGAGTGTGAGATCCTGCTTGTAGTTATGGGCTGTTTACCTGTGAGAACCCATGAATTCATACGTGTTAGAGAACATGCTGTAGAAATGGCATTCAAAAAAATCTAACTTCACACACAGACTCACACTATCCTAGTGGAAGAAAAGATAACATTGATATGCATCCTGTCAATCTATAACTCTTTAATGATCACCTTTATTACTGGCTGGTTTATTCACCTCACATCATCTTTTGAAGGCAAGAATCTGGAAATCTATTAATTAGTTTCCTCTTGCAAATATTAACTCAGAGAAATCCTATTCTTCCATGAAATACATTTAGAATTATACATTAAAATATTGATATCTATATATCTGTTCCATGACTAGGTAAACTTATCTTGTTCACCTTTAAATTATGTATGTTAAAATTGTAGATACAATTTTATACCATTGAGTGAAAAACTTACTCGATCGTTCCTCATATTCTTTCTTAAACAAATTGTGCACATCTAAAAGTATTATAATAATGAACAAATGGACCTATTCATTGATAACAAGAAAACACATCATCATCATTTGGGGGAAATACGGACAAAGAGTAGAAAGTAACAAGAGGAAGATAAAAAGACAGTGAAGTTGGCAATCACCTCCTCACTCCGTGGCTCCTGTTGTAAAGTGATGGCAGTGGAATCGGACAGCTGGGAAAGCTACAGTTTTGTGGAATGCCACTTTCCTGCATTGACACTGTCAGCATTTTGTGGACAAATGCATGTTTCTATTCTCTCTAATACAATGATGACAATGAAGAAGTCCAAATCTGTGAATTTGCAAGGAAGCTGTCTGCTTAAATGTGCCTTCCCAATTGCCTGTTGGTTTTGGCTACATAATTAAACATAAGGAAACCATAATAAAATATTTCTTAAATAACTGTGTTAATCAGACTGTTGTAAAATATTATTTCTCAATTTTGGATTAATTGGTTTATATTGGACTAGAAAACTCCAAGGAAGTCTTCTAGGGCAAATAGCTTTATGTATCTGAAACCCTTAAATATTACGATCCATCTCCCATTTTCCCAGTTAACCTAGCACTGGTTTCTTATTCTTGTCAAGGCTTTGTTTTGTTTTGTTTGTTCTGCATGTAAGAGCTTAAGGACTTGGGGAACTGCTTCTCTTCCTTCGCATCTTTACACTTCACATGAACATTCCATAGTCTTTCCTCCTCCACTTGTTCTCTGTAAGAGATTACTAATATGCTTTCATGAATTCACCCCATGCCCACTGCAAGATAATTTGCAGGTCTTGTGAAATATTTATCCATACTTTCTTAATATAATAGACTTAAGAGCTGTGAAGCTTGAAAGATAATCTTTCTTCAAAAAATAAATCATTTTATTGGGGGATCTTACAGTTCTTATAATAATCCATATATTCAGTGTATTGAGCACATTTGTACATAAGTTGTCATCATCCTTTTCAAAACATTCTTTCAACTTGAGCCCTAGGTATCAGCTCCTCCTCTTTCCCCCTCTCCCTCTCTCCCCTTCCCTTCCACCCTCTTAAACCCTTGATAACACGTTATTTTTATTTTCATATCTTACACCATCCACTGTCTCCCTTCACCCACATTTTTGTTGTTTGTCCCCCTGGGGGTGGAGTTATATGGCAATCATTGTGATTGTTTTCCCTAGGGTATTGCTACTCTCATTATTGGTCCTGAGGGTTTTATCTGTCCTGGATTGTCTGTGGCCAGAGCTCTTATCTACACTGATGTACATGCTCCTGTCTAGCCAGATTTGTAAGGTAGAACTGGGATCATGACAGTTGCAGGAGAGGAAGCATCAAAGAACTGGAGGAATATTGTGTGTTTCATTGGTGCTATACTGCACCCTGGCTGGCTTGTCCCTTCCTTGTGACCCTCCTGTGAAGGGATGTCAATTGGTCTATAGATGGGCTTTGGGTCTCCAATCCAGTCCCCCTCATTTTCATCAATATGACTCTTTGTTTTTGGTCTTCTGATGCCTGATACATGATTCTGTCAACACTTCGTGATCACACAGGCTAGCGAGCTTCTTCCATCTGGACTTTTTGCTTCCCAGCTTGACGACAGCTTGGTTATCTTCAGCCCTTTAAGACCCAAGATGCTATATCTTTTAGTAGCTGGGAACCATCAGTTTTCTTCAGCATATTTTCTTATGGACCCATTTTGTCTTTAGTGATCATGTTGGGAAGGTGAGCATCACAGAATGCCAGGTTATTAGAAAACCGTGTTCTTGCAGTGAGGGAGGACTTGAGTAGAGGCCCAATGTTCATCTGCTACTTTAATACTTAACCTATAAATATATGTACCTAGACCTATATCCCTAACATTATATATTAATATATTTACATATGTACATGCCTATGTTTATATCTCTATAAATGTTTTTTTTTGCCTCCTAGTTCTTTCCTCTACTTCTTTTTTACTTTCCTCTTCTCCCACTATTATGCTTGACCTTTATTCAGCTCTCTGTCCTTCCTCTTGGCTACATTGCACTTGGTCAACCCCCACCAGGCATTCTATGGCCCCCTTGCCATCAATTTTAGATCTCTTGTTGTTCCTCTGTCCCTGGTTTGTTGGCTGTCCCCTCCCTTCTCCCCACCTCCTCTTCTCTCCTGTCCCGGAACCATTGGTTCCATTGTTTTCTCCTTGGGATAGTTTGCCCTGCCTATCTTACATAGATAGATATGAAAAAAAAGAGAAAGAAATGAAAAATAGCCTATAAATAGACCCAGGTCTGCCTGCTGACCCTTATGAATGTTTTCTAATCAAGTCTGATGCAGTGCCAAGCCCTGGCCCCTGAGTCTGAAGTCTATATTCAGAATTCCTTGGGGACTCTGTTACTTTGCTTCCCTTGCTGCTCTGTTGCGCTCCCTTTGTATGATGCCCTGGTGTGCGTGGGGTGGGGTGCTGTCAGACTGGGCGCAATTTCTGCACTCTGTCTCTGGTGCTGCCACCACCCCTATCCCCACCCTCATAGTGCTGTGGGGCAGTAAGGGGTAATGTCTCATGGTGAGGCCAACCATATGGTCTTCTCTACTTTAGCTGCTCTGAATGGGAATGCTGTTCTCTAAGCATGGTGGGCCAGGATGCTGTTCTCTCTCTCCTGTGTCTGTCTGTCTGTCTCTTTCTCTCCCTGTCTCTGTCCCTCCCTCTAAGTTTGTTTCCCTGTAGTGTGGGCAGACCTGCCCCTCTCTCTGGGTTGTATCTTCAGTGTTATCCTCTGTGGCTCAGTCTTCTGGGGAGGGGATAGACAGAGCTGGGATAGGGGCTGGGCTGGCAGCCCTCTCTGTTAGTTCACTGCTTCATGCTGGTATGTTTCCCTCAAGGCGTGGCGCACCAGGTTGAGGTCTGGGCGCTCCTCCCCATGGTGGATTAGTGCCCTGTTACCCCAGAAAGATAATCTTCAGTAGCTATAGTTTCCACTAAGTGTTAGCCTCTCTTGTTTTCTATTACTGAACATCCCAATATTGACTGTAACACATTTTTTCTATACTGCATACACATACTCACTGTGTCCTGCCGTGACTGGTTGCTGTTGCTACAAGATGCCATTCGTCAAGTTGGCTCTGACTCACAGTGACCTTCTGCAGAGCAGAACAAAACACTGCCCGTCCTGTGCCATTCACCTTGACGAAGGCCTTTTCACTTTTTCACTGACCCTCTACTTTACCAAGCATGATATCCTTCTCCAGGGACTGGTCTCTGAGAACATGTCCAAAAACCATGAAATAAAGTCTCCTCCTTCATCCTCGAGTCTAAGGAACATTCTGGCCATACTTCCTCTGAGACAGGTTAGTTTGTTCCCCTGGCAGTCTACGGTAATTTCAGTGGTCTTCACGAGGACCACAGTACAAATGCGGCCTGTCTTTTCTGGTCTTCCTTCATCATTGTTCAACTGGAACATGCAGGTGAGGTGATGGAGAAGACCCTGGTTTGGGGCAAGTCCACCTGAATTCTGAAAGTGACATTCTTACTCTTTTGTATTTTAAGGGGGTCTTACGTAGATTTGGATGCTCTCTCATAAAGCCATGTCGATTTTATGGTACTTTCATTTTTTTAAAGAGGAAGGCCAATGTAACACAAGCCAAATATACTGCAATCAAGTTAACCACAACTGATTGATTTAGGTGTCCACCATCAGACCTAGCACAAGTTCAGAAAACCATTAATCTCGCCATGAGGAGTGAAGGTTCATCTGGTGGCGGTGATGTCCTCATCATTGCTTTGAGATTGGGGAATGAGTGCCTTGCAGCTGGCTCTGTAGTCCTGGAGAAGTAGAGCGACAACTAGGAAGGAGTTCAGAACCTATGAACTCCCTCTCCTCCTACCTTCTAGGTGTGGCCTATACTTCGACCAGAAGTCAGAGAGAAGGAAGCACAATGATGTGGTCCACAGGAGGCAACCTCTCAGAGCACTGAGCAGGACAGAGAAAGGAAGAAAATGGTTGGAGAGAGATAGTAACAGAGATCAGCCAAACAGGATGTCAAGAGGTAGAACATGAATAAGGGATCACATCACCCTGGGACATAAGGTCATTCTGTTGATAGTGTCATTACTTTAGCTGGTGGTATCAAACCGTAAACACTGTTGAGAAAAGGAAATTATACAAGTATAGGCCAGCTTCACACTGAAACACATGCATTGTTGACTTATACACGTTAAACTCATAAGCAACTGGACACCACACGGACAATGTGGGTGGACAGTAGGGCCAAACTTTCAATAACACTCATTCACAGAAGCAGCGGTTCTCAACCTTCCTAATGCCATGACCCTTCCATACAGTTCCTCATGCTGTTGTGACCCCCTAATCATAAAATTATTTCCGTTGCTACTTCATAATTTTGCTACTGTTATGAATTGGGTGACCCCTGTGAAAGGGTCATTCTACCCCAAAGGGGTCGCAATCCACAGGTTGAGAACCGCTGCACTAATGCATGTCCTAAGAAAGCAAGGACGGCATTAGAATTCTAAGCATCTGGTAGATGGTTCATAATGCTCTCAATCATTAAATGATAATGATGTCTCCAAAGTGAACCAGAGACATCTAGAAACCATAAATATATGAAGAGATTTTGGGCTCCCACTTAATTCTGGCCCCGATCTAAGAACAATCATTTCTTATGATATAGCCCTACTCAATACTAGCCCTCATGAAGGGATTACTTAAGATGTGGGTGCTAAGCAGAGCGTGGTGAAGAAACCAGATGGCATAGTACCTGACTATCAGAAGAAATAGTGTCTAAGGTATTAAAGACTTGTCTTTAACAAGCAGCTGTCTAAGTGAGACATCACCTAAGTACGCATGGAATAAATAATGCTAGGCTTTCAAGCTGTCCTAAACCAAGGTAAAGATATGAACAGAAAGAAGATGGGAACAGTCGGCAGATAAGTGTGTGGTCTTGGAGATGGTTTCTTTCAGAAAGTATAATAAATGGATGAGGTAGTTAGTTTATTGTGCCAACCTGGTCAATAAACACATGTGGAGGTAATTGAAGAGTGGAGGGATAAATGGCTCAGTGAGCCTTGCCTTTCTAGTTCTCAGGTCTCTCACTTTCTGATGGTCAGACCAGAGTGTAGCTGCCTCAGCCAGTTCCCTGCTTTAGCTGGCAAGACTCACTTCCGGAAAGATATCCCTGAGGTGAAGTCATGAGGACCTCCCCCGACGTAGCTCTGGGTGCTGGAGCAGCCATGTGGAAACCCCTGCCAGCGCTGAGATATTTACACATTCACTGACTCACCTTTCCTCCTGCAGTTGGCATCATTGGGTCTGTTTTGTGAGATGGAGGAGGACTTTGTGGATTGGTGTTGGACATATGGGTTAATGTTGGAATTGTGGGCTTGGGCACGACTGGGTTGGGATGTTTTCTTGATGTGCATTTAGCCTTAATATAAAAATCTCTCTTATACATAAGTTTCTGTGGATTTGTTTCTAAGAAGCACCCAGACGAACACAATGGGAATCTAGGGGTAACTACAAATTATTCATGTGAAGAAAGAGGGAGAGACATATGCAAAGGTATGGAGGAGTGAGAGAGAGAGAGAGAGAGAGAGTGGGGGGGGCGCTGGGAAGAGTAAAGGGATGTTAATTTGGTAAGAATACTGAGCACTGCATAGTGCATGCACATATTAATTGAACACTTATTGTTTGCTCATTATGTCTGCTGGATGCTCCTATTCACATTTTTAAATAAAATCATGGATAGCCAAAAGGCAAAAACCAACCCCGTGTCAATCCACAGAGGAAGTATTAAACACAGTCTGAACTATGCAGACACTAGAATATTATTTGGTCACAAAGAGAAGTGAAGTTCTGCCACATAGGATGACATCAGTGAGCTGAGGATGCATTGTGCTGAGAAAGATCAATCAGAGACAGAGAGCAAGCACATCACGATTCCACTTATGAGGGGCAAACACAGAGAGGCTCAAGTCAATTAGGGGTTAGCAGGAACGAAGGGTAGGAGTGGAGGAGGAGAGTTACTACTGAAAGGGTACTGTGTTTTTGTTTGGGGTAATGTAAAACTTCTCTATATGGATAATCGTGATGGTTACATAGCATGGTGGATGTAAATAGTGTCACTGAATTGTACACTTAAAATGGGTGAAGTGGCAACCATTGTTATTTATTTTTACTACAATACCTGTATATTTGACGAATGAGAAGTCTTAGTGAAGCTAACCCAAGAAGAGGCAAATAATGTGCTCTTGTAAGACCCCAGATTCCTGCCCCTTGACAAAGACTCCACACTCTCTAGGCAGAGAGACTGTGCATTTCTGCCAGTACGTGGGTTCAGGCGTGGTTTGGGATAGAGAGCGGGGAGAGAAGTCACGAGAGAAGAAAACAGGTCTGGAAAATCCAGGCTCAGGGAACTTTCACATCCTCCCATAAGCGAGGAATTTCTTCCTCTGCTGCCTAATGGTATAACCAGAACAAATAGCAACAAGTCTATGGCCATTGAGTGGACCATGGCTGTAGTGTCTTCTTGCTGATGTGTTATTGTGGTTACAAGCTTCTCCTCTGCGGTCTGACGGGCGCGGGGCACTTCACAATGATAGCACTGTGGTCTCATCGTGTACCACGTGGCAGGGATTTCGGAAGGGGCCGACCTGACTGAGAGAACACTGCTCTCATGGTCCCTAGCTTCCAGCCCTTTGTGACCAGGTATTGTCTCTGGTATGAGACAAGCCAGGGACTTGGACTCCGGGATGGATTTTGCATCCGTGTGCTTTCAGGAAAATGGTTTTCCCTGCTTCCTTAACACTCATTCAAGTGGAGAGGGGCAAACAAACAAGGTAACGTGTCGGCAGTAGCTTTGGAATGCTAACTAGACAAATTTGAGGATTTAGAACCAAACAACAACCACAGCCTACCTGCCCTCAAGTCGATTCCACTCATCTTAACCCGATAAAGACTTGTGAGACTCAAACTTTATAGATACAGACAGCTTCGTCTTTCTCCCTCCAAGCGGCTAGTGGGTTTGAACGCTGACCTGTGACTAGCAGTCCAATGGCTAAGCCACAGCCCCAACAGGGTGCATGTCACAAGATTCGGTACTTAAGTTAGTGTTATGTGGCTGACAGATTGACGCTATCCATTAGGAAAATATGAAGATTACATGTCAACGGTGTGGTGAAATTGACTAAAATGTCGAAATACCCCAGAAGATGAAGGAAGGCAAAAAGCAGAACATTTTAAACAGACCATTTTCTAGGATCTCCACCACCACCCACCCGCGGGTGGGGAGTCAGTTCCGAAGCACAGCGTTGCCCTGTGAATGCTTCCCATCGCTCAGAGCAGCTGGCACGTGTGAAATGACTGCTATGTGGTGAGCAGTCCTGGGATTATCCAACAAGCCCGCCCAGGCTTTTTTGGGGACGTGTGTAAAAAAAAAAAAGAGAGAAAAGTCGAATGAGCAGTGCCCTGCCCTGGTTAAGTACAGAGAGTGCCCTGCAAACAGTATGGGCGCACGCTTTAACTTTGTCCTTTATTGGCTGGGTGACTTAGTAGATTTCATACCATGCCCATTCCTTAATTTCTTCATCGATAACGTGGGGAATGACAAGCATACTACTAACCTCAAAAGTTCTTGATGACATTAAAAGTGTTTAATCATAAAGTGCTTGGAGAGATACCCCACAAAGACGACGCCTGTGCAAATGGATTCGTATTACGTTTATAATATTTGAAATGAGAGTCTGAAGGAAAAAAATATATGACAACCCAATCCCTGCTACTAAGTCCATTCGAATTCATAGCAACTCTCCATAGGGTTGCTGAGACTGTAAATATTTATTTATGGGGCAGGCTGTTTCGTCTTTCTCACCCAGAGAGACCTGATGGGCTTGAACCGGCAGCCTTGGGGTTAGCAAGAGGCTCCTTATGACAACAGAAGAAGACTGAAAACAAGGAAAACTTGAAATTAGGAAATAAAGAGTAAAAAGAAGACAAAAAAAGACAAACAAGTCAGTGAGGAAATTCTACCATGGCCAATGTATAAATATTGGAAATACTTGGACTCCAGAAACATTAGAAACATCACATAAATGATTTAAATACATAATGTGTGAAACATGCAAGTTTTTGTCTCTCTATAAGCAATTATGGGAATTCAGATGTTTCAGAGCTTAAATGCACAATTTGAAGCCTTCCCCTTCAATGTCAATAAAGCCCTTTTCTCAGTCTCCATCAATAAATTGAAGGACAAGGAGAAAGCAAGTCAGAATCAGTAAAAGCACTAAATCATTTTTCTTAGGTCAAAGCTTCCTGTTTTTCATTAATGGCAGCTTACTAAATTATTTCACTTTACTTCATCTTTTCATTGTAGATTTTAAAAATAAACAAAATGGATAGTTCTCATCCTAAACGAATGTTTCTGATGAAGACCAGGGGTTTCTCAGATAATAAATGTACCATTTGTCTGAAAAACATTGTCAGTCCTAGTCATGGTGTCGTTGCAGTGAAATTTATTATTATCCTTAAAACATCTCATAAAAGGATGCCATCTAGTTTACTGTTCCTATCGTACTGTGGGTTTTCCTTGAAATGAGGATCTGTTAATAAAAATGAGACAAATGCCTATTTGTGTGTAACCTTTATCTGGTGTCTATTTTAATGTCAATTTCTGTATGTATATTTTCCCAATGTATGTTTATGGATGTTTCACAAATGACTCCTAGTTTTCTTTGTACTCTTCCATGCTATTATTTGGACTTAGAGTCATATCTGCGTGTGACCGAGCATTTACAAACCACTGAGCTGGCTTCAGTTCCTTGGAGCACTTAGATAATTTGTCTTAATTATATAGTACTGTTATAAGGAAAACTCCTCACGTACGTAGCTTTATTGAACAGAAATTTATTTTCTCACAGTTTAGGAGACCATCGTTCAAATTCAGGACACTAGCTCCGGAGGAAGGCTTTCTCTGCTGACTCTGAAGAAGGTCCTTGTCCCTTTTCAGCCATTTCTTGCCCCTGTTTTTGGTCAAGTGATCTTCAGGTGGCTTGTCACCTATTTTACCCATCTCCACTTTTGTCCTTAGTATCTAACCAAGAGTAATCTTAGCCACACCCGACACTAATACTTCCATACTACGTAAGAAAGAAAACCTGGCCCCGAATGGGATTGATAACTACAGGCATAAACCAAAATCAAACTTGCTGCCCCAGAGCAGATGCAGACTCGCAGAGACATTATTGGACAGCGTAGAAACATCCATTGTCGTTTCCAAGCAGAACATGACTTTTTTTTTTTGCGACTGGTGGGTGGAAAGGTCCGACCTGGAAGCTAGCAGCCAACCCCTTAACAACTGGGCCACCAAGACTTCTTGCTGTGGGTAGAGGAGTTAGGATTTACAAGATGGTTTCATACAAATGATGAGGGGAACACATTCAATTCATGACACTAGCTCTCTTATGCCTCCTTCCTGAACTCTGCTAGGAGGCCTGGTGGCATAATTATTACAAATCGAGTGCTAACTGCAAGATCAGCAGTTCAAACTACCTGTGGTTCCTCAGGAGAAAATGGGGCTTTCTACTCCTATAAAGGGTTACCGTCTCAGAAACTCACATGGGGCAGTTCTACCCTACCCTACAGGGTTGTTATGAGTCAACATTGACTCAATGGCAGTGAGCCTCCTAGCTTTCCTTAGATATGTAACAAAGTATCTTAATTTTTAAAATGGAATATGACTCCTATTATACCAGGATTATAATACAATCTGCTTCTTAGTGCGTGTGTTCATGTGTGTGTGTGCTTGAAATCTTAAAAGATTTGCACTACTTATGTGATCTTTCTCAGAAATATATTTTGAAAACTTTGTACATATTTTAGTACCCAAGAGAATTTACTGTTTACCTATATATTACACTAAGTACTCCAGAAATTAAGTGAAACACATTACCTGATTTTCAATGTAATTACAAAAAAATAAGGACACAGAGGACATGAAGCTCTTGAACATTAAGTGAATAAATAAAGAGCATTGCGTGTAAATAATGTTTATGGGCATAACTATACTTGCACTGCAAGTGGACCCAGTGCCATTGAATCAATTTCTAGTCAGAACTACCCTATAAGGACACAGTAGAACCGCTCATAGAGTTTCCAAGTCTTACAATGAAAGAGTTCCTGGTGGGTTTGAACC
Organism: Tenrec ecaudatus; assembly: GCF_050624435.1. Classification (NCBI taxonomy): domain Eukaryota; kingdom Metazoa; phylum Chordata; class Mammalia; order Afrosoricida; family Tenrecidae; genus Tenrec; species Tenrec ecaudatus. The sequence continues at coordinate 23,933,405 of NC_134540.1, read as the reverse complement.
ACTGACCTTGTGTTTCACAGCCCAGTCCCCATCGCATGGTGTCATTGGATCAGCACACAGCATGCCTCTGCATCTTACTAGACTACATTGATTGGTTAAGGCTTTCTGAGCAGGCGAGTCTGCTTGAGCTGTGTGAATACAAGACAGAGGAGCGATTCAAATTTGGGTCTTCATGTTCCTCCGTGGCTTTGGAATCCACATGGGTGCATGCCATCACCCAGGCAGAACGTGAATTGAGTTTGAACTGACACGTGTGAATTGAGAGCCAAAAGGGACTGTAGAGGTGGCCCTAAGGAAAGAAATATTTTAAATGGGACAGACAGTAAACAAAGAAAGGACAGAAGGGCAGCCAGCCAGCCAGGGTAAAATTCAGGAGAAAGAAGTAAGTTGGTGGTGAACGGAAAACAGATTTTTCGAAAACTAGCTAAGTGTTCAGTCAATACTACAGAAGAGTGAGCAGACATCTGCCTGCTACTGGATAATTCGAAGGCTACTGGTCAGACCTTTCCTGAGCAAAGAGAAACTAAAGGTGTTAGGAACCTTACTTCAGAATCATCAGAACTGATGTTTATTGATAACTAAAAATGGGGGAAATATAAATAGCTATGATAGATGATTCTAGAAATCAAGCTGTGAAGGAAAGGGAAGAACTGAGGAGGTGTAGGGGGTCACATAACCTTGAGGTAAGCGGACACCCAAACCAAACCCATCGCATGAGTCCATTCTGACTCCTGGTGACCTACGTAGGTCCTCTGTGGGCCCAGTCGCCTCATCTCCATCCGAGTAGTTTCCTGAATCACTGGCTTGAATCACGAGTAGGTTTGTCACTGGCAGCCTAACAGATTCCACAGTCACTGGCTCCGAAGCCAATGCCAGGGCACAGTAATGATTCCAAAAAAGCATTGCTGACCATGAATACTCCATTGAAATAAAAACGTTGGAGACATGGGGGACCCGATCCCCTCCTTGCCTCCAGAGTGTGTGGGTGATTGTAGGTCTCCGTGTTATGATGCGGTTTTCTCTCCTACTAGGCCTGCTTTGCTATGATCTCTCTGTGACATCACCACTCTCTTTTCTATTAAATGTCTGTGAATTCAATCACAAGTTAGGCCACTGGGGTCCTCTCCTTCTCCACTGTGTGCGACTGCCCGCCAGATCTTTAACTTCTGTTTTAATGGCATCTCTCAGAAAGAGAGGAAAACATATCTTACTCTTTATTGTTATTTCTCTATTCAAATACGTTCAGAATTCAGAGCTGCTTCAGTTGGTTTAAGCATTTCAGTTTGGGGCATCTTTTTTTTTTTTTTTCAAGAATGAGCCTTGTCGTTTCAATAATGCCTTGAGTGCAGTGTCGACTTTGTCCTCCGACAAGGTCTGTTCTTCAACATGTGCCACCTCCTGACCTCGTTGAAAGCTCACCAGGTATTTTGGTGACCCTGACTCTTCGCGTTCCCTCTGTCTTCCTTTGATTCTCGCTGCAGCATGATATATTGCCCAGAGGATTCTTTAGTAGTTCTACAGGAGACTTGAGTTTACTCTTCAGTTGAATTTACTCAATTTATTTGCAGCTTGAGACAAACATTAAACTCGTATTTTTTCTGTTTAGTATTTCAACTCCAGGTCTTTGCACATTTCACTCTAAGGATTTACTTTATCTTAGTTGTCCTTTGATGTTTCTGTTCAGCTCTTTCACATAAACATTTTTCCCTTTATATCCATTTTGGTCTTTCTTTTCTGACTTTTTAATGATGTTTTGCTTTCTTCATGTATGATATTTTTGATGCCATCCCACCTTTCATCTGGTCTTCAGTCATTAGTGTTCCATGCTTCAAATCTGGTCTTGAGATGGAAACTAAATTCGGTTGGAGTATATTCAAGGTCATATTTTGGCTTTCATGGACTTGTTTACTTTTCTTCAGCTTCAACCTGAAGTTGCCTGTTTCACACTCGGCCTCTGGCCATGCATTGGCTCCTGGTATGAACACCATCATCTTTTCCCACAGATGAGTTCAATTTGACTCCCATGTATTCCTTTGGGCAGGTCCACAGATGAATTCAATTTGACCTTTGGGCAGGTCCACATGCATAATCACCACGATGTTGCTGGAAAAAGAAAATAGCTGCAAAGTAAAGCTATTGGTCTTATAAAATTCTTTCATCAGCTTCATATGATTACCAATGCCATGATTTTAAATTACTTATCCTTCTTTGTTTTCAGTTTTGCATTTCATTTGCCAATAATTATAATGCATCTTGCTTGCTTGTTTGATCAATTTCAGGCTGAAAAAGTGGTAGAACTCTCGAATTGCTTCCTTATTGCCCTGAGTTGCTGGTTGACAGACTGTAATGATAGTTGTATTAACTTCTCTTCTTTGTAGGTGCATGGCTAGTGTTCACTCACGGACATTACTGTACTTCAACATAAGTCTGGAAATGTTATTTTAATGATGAATGTCATGCCATCCATTTTCCATTTTTATTCATGGCATAGTAGACCATATGATTATCTAATTCAAAATAAATAATTCAAAATGGACCAGGCCATTTTAGCCCACTCATGCCTAGGATATTTATCTTTATTTTGACTAAAAATTAAAATACATTTTTATCAAAATAAATAGATCTCTTGATCTATTTATAAAATTTATAAAATCAATAAATTTTTATTTTATTTTTAAATGTTTATTTGTTCCATTTTATTTTTTATGGTTTCCAGTTTTCCCGGAGTCATATTTTATACATCCCATGTTTCAATGATTAAGGAAGGTGTGCAGTTGTTTCTTCTTATTTGCCAATGAAGGTTGCCAAATTCCCCCTCCATCCATGCCATGAAAGTTGACTCTCTTTTGAGGAGGCAGCTCTTCCCCAGTTGTATTCTGCATGCCTTTCCACCTGAAGGGGTCATCTTCTGTCTCTATATCAGAAAACCTTTCCTTGAGATTAATCATGTGTCTAGTGACCAATCCCTAAACATGAACAATGTGTTCCTTCTTCTTAGTCGGTTCTTAGTCTGAAAGCTCTGCTGGAAAGGGTTTGCCATGGGTGCCCATGCTGTTCTTTGAAACACCAATGGCATACCTTCCAACGTCACAGTAGCATACACGCCACCACAGAATGACAAACCAACAAATGTGTGGGATGAGTGATAATAATTTTATATACTTTATAACTCTTTATCTTCACAGTCCTTGAACACAAGATATTGGAGGGAAAAATAAAACTCACTGCCTTTGAGTCAATTCTGATTCATAGTGATCCTAAAGAATAGAATCGAAACACCCCGTAGAGTTTCTAAGGCTGTAAATCTTTATGGAAGCAGACTGCCTCATCTTTCTTCCAATGAACGGCTGAAGGGTTCAAACCACCTACGGTTTGATGAGCAGTTAATTGCTGTAATCATCGTACGCCTAGGGATCGTGGAAGGAAAGAAGAGAAGCATCGCCTCAGTGGCTCTGACACAGAATCAGTTTGTCGGGAGCGTAGAGACTTGAGGACCCTTAGAAGTCTCTGCCACAGGGTTCACAGAGTGTACGCTGCAAATGGCTGGAAATGGAGAACAGTTAAGTACTTCGGGTTTTTTAAATAATAAGTATGTGTTAAGTGTTTTTTACTTTCTGAAGAGAATTCAGGAGAAAGTATTTCCTCTTTCAGTGTCCAAAGCACCTAACCCAATGTAGGGAATAAGCCCCATTGATGTGAAGACTGATCTACATTAAAAGACAAAATGTGATATTGATTAATTAAGAAAATTAAAGTAAAATAATTAAATATCCAACCAATAAAGACTCAATAGTATACTAAGGTTTAGATGTCCCCAACACTTCATAAAGTTTCAAGAACCCTCATTTAATTGCCTGTTAAAATAAATCAGTTCATTTTCATTAAAATGCTAGAATAAAATTTTGTTAGTTTTTTTAATCAACATCAAGTTAAATGCTTACTTTTCAAAATATATTATCATTATTCACTAAAGAAAATGAACTGCTTCATTATTTATCATTAGTAGTCTATTTATATAACATGACTGGTTGGCATGCTTTGCTCAGCCTTGAAAAATTAACAATGAATTCGATTTTTTCCAAGTCACAGAACCTTACGTTTAAATGTGGAATAGTGCATAAAATCTATTGTGTAGTGTTCTTTCTAAATAAAATCTTAAATAAATATTATTTAGTACTTTATTCCTAAAATTTTTTACATTCTTATAAAATTGTTATACAGATGATGTATTCATTGCTGATGAAAAATGAAGAAGACCATAGGTTTATCAATCATCAAATCTGTGACATGAGGGTGAGTGAATCAAATGCAAATTCTCTGATGTATACAAATTTACTATAGACTTACATAATCTAAAATTTATGTAATCCAAAAATTAATTTAGGAAATTAGTTATCTGCACTAAGGATTATTTTGCCATTTATAGAAAATAAAATTTTCTTTGTAAAACAAGGAATTCTTGGAAACAGATAAACAAATACCAATTTGCAACTTTTAAGTCACCCAAAATCTACAAATACGTGCAACTAGGTTTATGTCACCCTTCTCACTGTCATGAAGTCCGCATTGACTTTTGGTGGTCCTGTGGGGCAGCGTGGAACTGCCCTTGTGGGTCTCCAAGACAAACACTTCACAGGAGTAGAAAGCCTCATTTTTCTCTTGAACTAGGTTTACATGATTAAAAATGGCATAATTTTCTCCAAGGAAATTATTAAATTTTAAACCACAAACCTCAGCTTAATCCCATCACACACTCATCCATAAACCCTAATGCTCACAATGCTTAATATACTGTCCTGGAATCAAATTCTACATGGATGCCTCTTTGACTCATGGGAGAAAGTGAATTAATTTTCCCCTGGACTCAACTGTTGCGATCTGCAGTTTATTCAAAATCAAGGTCTATGTGATGGGATACTAATATGCACTCTTTAACTAAATTGTCACCTCAATAAAGGGTAGTTCATTTACACAGATGACTATGTTAAAGGACACTATTTAATCTTCCGATTATTAAAATAGCTGCATCCTTAGAATTCATAAATAAAACAATTATCTTGAGTGCAGACTCTTCCATCTTACATGAATTTTTCTGACCAGTAACAACAAAAAATATCAAGACATGCAGCACAAATAAAATAATTGAGAAATTAACTGGATCATTTTTCTATTTTTCAAAACCAAGTTGCATTTTAGTGAGTCTGTAAAGCCTTTACGGAAGGAAAATGTAACCAGGTTGAATATACTAATAAGTTTGCTCAATACAACTTCTTGAAATATCCAGTATGTGTTTTATCAAAGATGCTTAACAGATATTAAAAGGCAAAAACAAGAAATAAAATTATGAAGACATACTTTATATAGTTTTATATGGAAGAAAAAAAATCCTCAATTTGCCAATGAATCAAAGTCTCCCTACTATATTTTACACTGATACACTCCATTTCTAAATATTTCACATTAAAAATTTCAATCTGTACGATGTCTAAGCACAAAACAAAAGCAAAAGAAGATATGCTTTATTCACAAATTGACTAATATTTCACTCATCATATTTTTGTTGATTATTTATCTTGCTTAAATATTTTCCACGTGGTATAAAAAGAATGAAATAAGACACCATAGAAATATTTTGGAACACTGGAAAACACTTCCGTAACGTTTCCCCCTTCTGTGGTAGTTACATAATCTGGTGTCAATTTGGGACTTGAGAGGATTAAGAGTGAAGGGGTTGTGTCTAGTCTGTCAATCAGGTCAAAGCCAATGAAGCCTCTGTGTGAGCATGGCCTTCACCTGAAGATTCTGGGAACTCTGGTATTTCCTCCTTGGAGGCAGGAGACACACTCTCTCTCTGCTCACTCCCGTGGAGACTCTCCACTGACTAGGCTCACTCCCTTCCAGACTTCTCTGATTCGAAGCCACATAAAGCCACCCTGAGGAAGTCAGAGTTTCAGAGCTGAAGGAACCACATGGAGACCCCTACCAGTGGTGAGATGCTTACAACGCCACTGGATACAAAAGTCTTTCCACCCACTGACCTGTGATCTTCCTGCATTTGGTGTCATTGCACATGTTAGGTGAGTCTAAAGAGGACTTTATAGATTGGTATCAGACATATGAGCTAATATCAGACTTGTGGACTTGATCTGGACTGGGCTGGGATATTTTCTCAATATTCAATTGCTCTTCTTGTACTTCTTATATGACTACATGTGAAGTATTTTTTCCCTCCTTCAAATTAATTCTCTTATGTAATTTCTCTAATAGCTGTTCTCAGAGCAGCACCTTGCTAATATTTTCCTCCAACATTACAAGCCTTAAAAAGGTGATATCTGCAATACTTTAACACAAATGTGGAAAATAAATAGCACACTGTGTTCACAATGGTTAGAGTATAATGATTCCTAAGTATTTATTTCAAGAGAGAATAGATCTTTGACCAAAGATCCTGCACTTTGGGATTAACATTGATCTGAGCCGAACATCCATGAGGAATTATGTCATTTTCACCACTCATTTGGCAATGTCTGGATTTAGTTCTTATCTTGAGGATAGAACACAAGCCTGGTGCTAAATAATTGTCTAATGGATACATGTATAAATGTACCTCCAACTTTCAGCCCAAGTAAGAAACCAAACACGTCCTAATAGATACAAACTAAATGCGGTCAATCTGAATAGAACCAGAGATTATTTCAGAGAGGAAATACTATTACATAGTTGAAAGGATTGGATTATCAAGGGCCTTGCCTAGACAGGTGAGGTGCTTGGCTGTCTTTTTCTTGGGCAATTTGGGGCAGTTATTAGGATGCTGTCTTCATTTCTACTTTATTATTTTATCTGGGGTATAATTGCAGAGAGCAGGAGCACTTGAGACAAGAAGGCGTCTGGTAGGAGAGAGGCTCAATATGAAGATGCTTTTCAGGCTGGCTTAGACTGGTTTAGACTGACGGATGACTGGATCTTGCAGGAACTTTCTCCAAGAACTGAACAAACTGAAGATCGGGACAGTTGAGTCCAAGGGATAATTAATTCACTTTCTCCCATGAATCAAAGAGGCATCCAAAATTCACCAACTCTCTGAAGCTCCGAGGTTTGACTAAACAAAGCCAACAATATCCGGTACCCCCATATCCACAGGAAACCCCCAAGTGAGTGTGCTAGAGGTGCACTGCCCCTACTTGGGAAAATGTGTAGAAGGTGTTGTGTTGAGATGTGAGACCAGCAAGATAAACAGAATGGCTGAGTCACTTTATACTGAGCTGGAACCATTGCTGTCTTTGTTTCCTAGTGTAGCTTTAGCATAAATATCACACGTGAGTGCCTTGGAGGAAGAGGGATTTATTTTTTCATAGCTGTGGAAGCTAAAAGTTCCTATCAGAGACTAGGCCGTATTCATTCCTTCTGTGGGTCTGAACTCAAGACTCCTGTGACGAGTGAGACTTAGCTGACCTTTGGGCCTCTCATCTTACTTGTACAAAGTTGCCTGTGAAATCTCTTAAATTATTGAAGAGGCCAATTTCCCAATGCCCATTGTTGATTGGTGACCCGCTGGTGATGTGGTTGAAGGAGATAATAGAAAATGCAAAACCACCTTCAGGTTGGACCTTGAAACCACAAAGCAAACTAGACAGACAGCCTTTCCTAGAGAGCAGTCACCCTATAATGAATAAACACTGCTCCCGCCAATGTAGGAGCCCCCACATTTGCCCAGAGAGACTACAGACATGCTATAAACCAGACACTGTGATTCGTCTTTACTCTTTTCACTTCCAAATAGAAATATTTACTTCAGTTTCTCGACCCTTGCTCACCACTGTATGCTGTGTAAGTGTTGAGGTGTGAACATATAGACAGCTAGTTATTGTTCAAGCAGCCCATCCTAGATTTGTCGTCAGAGGCCCCAGAATTGAAGCGTAGTAATGTGACTCAAAGGTATTTGGGACTAGGATGTTAGGTGAGACGTCAGTTCAACAAATCAACTCAATATTTAATGTATTGCCTTGATTCCTTCATTCCAGAAACCTTTTAATACCTTTCTAATTTATGGTCACTAATGCCCTTCTAGTTGCTTAATCTCTTTATGCATAACATTTAGCAAAAATGTCTTGAGTTTCTACAAGAGTTAAGGACCCTAGTAGACAGTGTTGTTAGGTGCCACTGAACCAGTTCTGACATTAGAGACCCTGTGTAGAACAGGACGAAATGTTGCCTGTTTTGACATCATCCTCATGATGGTTGCTACTTATGAAGACATTGTTGGGCTCAGTGTGTCAATCCATCTCTTTAACTGTCTTCCTCTTTTTTGCCTGACCCTCTGCTTTACCAAGCATGAGATTCTCCTGCAGGGGTTGGTCCCATTTGATAAATTGTCCAAAATAAGAAAGACAACACCTCACTGTGCTTGCTTTGATAGAGCAGCAGATTATACTTCTTCCAACTTGTTCTTCGGGCACTCTGTGCTATATTACTGTCAGCATCACCCTAATTGAAATGCATCAATTATTCATGCCCTTCTTTTTCATTATATATAAGAAAAGGAAAATTCAAATAGACCCAAGTCTCCTGGGTCTAACATTCTTATGAAAGGGTGGCACTATAAGCAATTTTTTATTGTTCTACAAAAATAATAAATCCTATTAAAACACACACTCACATGCATGCAAACTCCCAAACCATTGCTTAAGGTTTATGTTCTAGGCTGTTAATCAAAAGTTCTGTGGTTAAAGCCCCCGCCCAAGTTACCTTGGAAGAAAGTCCAGGGTTAGTTGATAGATTCCTTTATTTTTACTTCTGGTAAATAGGTCACTGAAAAGGCTATGGATGACGGTTCAAATCTGACATGCATGAATTTGAACCATTTGATGACAACTGGATGTCTGGATATCTCGAGAAGAATTGGTAATTGGGATATAGCAGAATGAGGGAACAGAAGAAACCAGGAGTGTGGAGAAGGTATCTTCTAAATTGTTACACATCACCTTTACTGCATAATTGTTACACCTCACCTTTACTACATAATTGTTACACATCACCTTTACTGCATAATTGATATCTTTGAACTCTAGCGCTGACATTTAATATGATAAACATATCTTTTCACCCTTTTATCGTGACTTCCATCCCCACCTCAGGCATTCTTTCTCCTTCTCCTGCCCTTCTCCTCCTCCTCCTTCTTTGGCATTGTCTGTGGTTAGTTGCTGTTGCCTTCAAGTTGCTTCCAACTCCCATCGGCCTCATGTGCTCTGGAGGGTTGGCTAGGCTGTCCTGTTTCTGTAGCAGGTGCCATGCCTGTGTCCAGGCATCTCAGTGAGTTTGAACAGTCAGAAGCCTTTGGGTAGGTTTGAAAAGACAACATTTCAACTAGTGTGAGACACTTCAGTGTTGACAGCTCTTCCAAAACTATGGTGGGCTTTGACATCCCAGCTTGGGCTTGCCTTCTTTGTTGGGCTAATTTTATCATTTACTCATTCACTCATGTGTGCCTCAGATTTTTTGGAACAACTCTTATATACCAGGTGTTGTGCTAAGACTCCCAGAGACAATGTTTGCTTTCATCGTATGTCCAGCAGAGTAGGAGAAATGCCCAAATATAACTGATTACATAAAATCATTATTACGATGAGAGCTGTTCTGAGAGTGTGCTAAGACAAACTACAGGACAGGGTTCAGACAGAACAGCCTGCCAGGGCCCTTTGGCAGGATGAGCAACTTCTCAATCAGTAGCCATTTGAAGGTAAGGACAAGAGACCCCCTTTAATTTCTACCTGTACCCCCAGAACTGGCAGAGCATTTGAAAAACAGTAAGGATTTAACAAATATTTTGAAGCAAATACTTTAAATAATTAGTGAAAGATGCAAATAAAGTCAGAGAAGTAGCTATGGGAATAATTGAGAAATTAGCAAAGGTTATATACAGTAAAATTTATATAACATGGCTTGCTAATTAAATTCTGCTAATTCTTTGGCTAAAGTAAAATAGCTCCTTAATAATGAATGTTAAACTTATGAGTAACCCATGTGTTGTGTGGAACTAAACTAATTTGAAAAATTCAAATTCAATTCTCATGGCTTCTAAAAGAAATTATTTTTTCTTGCTATCTGGAATGAATGTATGTTAAAAAGAAATATGGGCTGGGCTTACTCCTCATATAAGGTTGGGATTTATAGCCTACATTAATTATATAAGCTATAAAACAATGGATTTGTGCTCTGGTTTTAAAATTCATTTCCAGTCCATAGTAGCACATTTTTTGCTCCTGTTTTTGTTAAATCCTGGGGAATAAAAAGAAAATTTGAGAGCTACATGGCTTCCCAACCTATGATCCACTTATTGCCTTATATTGTATCATACAATTTAATTTAAAGAACGTTCATACATATATATGTTACTTCAGTTGATCCTATTAGTTCAATTAATAACTAGAACAATGGTGATAGAGAAAATCGTGCCCTGTTTTACAGGTGAGTGTTCTCAGGTAAAGTTATATGGCTGCCATTATAAACAAACATTATTGATTATATCTTCCACTTATCTGTGTGCCTTACTAGTCCTACTGCTCTATCCTTGAAGATGGTTGACTCATAACTCTGTGAACTCAACCATATCTTGACTGTTCCCACTAGAGCTCTGCTGCCTCAATTGCTAATGTTCACTTTTATATCACATATTTGCTCATCTTATTCCTCATCTTAAAACTACCCAATGGAGATTAACCAATTCAATGAAAAAGAGAAGCTATATTAAAGTAGTGAATATAAATAAAATCCAGACAATAATTGTGGGTTGTATTTTTAATGAATTTGGCCAGGAGGAAGAAAACGGAGGGAACCAATAAGAATTCAAGAGAGGTTTATGCTCAATATTAGTACCTTCTTTGAGAAGAGTCATAAAGGGAACTGATGAAGGGCATACAGGAAAGAGTTATCTCAGAAAAGAGTGGATAGATCATTTAAAGAGAGGGAAGAGAGGGGAAAATTCTAAAAATACAAAAGAGAAAGCTAAAAAAAAGGAGAAGACAAAGAAGAACAATTGAGTGATCTACCTGTTTCATTTGAGGCAGGTTTATCTACAGAAAAAAATATATAAATGTGAATATTTTGATGATCGCTATAGTTAGATCCAGTAAGGTGGGTTTCAACTCATAGCGACTGCAGCAGAACGAGACACTGCCCAGTCGTATGCCCTCCATGAAATCTTTGTCAAGTTTGTGTTCATTGTTGCAGTCACTGTGCCAATCTATTTCACTGAAGATCTGTTTGTTGTTGTTGACCCTCTACTTTACCATGCACGGTGTCCTTCTCCAGGAGTTAGTCCCTACTGACAGCGTGTCCGAAGCACATAAGATGACATCTCACTATCCCCCCACCCCCTAGAAGGTGCATGCTCACTGCATTTCCTCCAAGGCAGATTGGTTTGTTCTTTTGACAACCCATAGCGTAGTCAGTATCCTTTGCTAACACTCTAATCTTTATATATCAATTCTCCTCTGCCCTTCCTTATTTAATGAGCAGCTTTCACATACGGTGATTGGAAGCACCATCGCTTAGAGCAGGCGCACCTTAGTCCTCAAGTGATATCCTTGCTCCCCAACACCGTTAAGAGGTCAGGTGCAGTTGATTTGTCCAACACAATTTTTGTATTTGATCTCCTTGACTGCTGCTTCCACAGCATTCACGTGGATCCAAGTGAAATGCAGTCCTTGACAAACAATGTCAGTATCTCTCTGCTTTTTATTGTGTTGTCTAGGTGCGGTTGTGAAGATCGCTGTTTTCTGTTCATTGAGCTGTCACCCTGACTGTGGTCTTTGATTTTCATCAGGAAGGGCTACACGTCTTCAAAACTTTCAGGAAACAAGGCTGACTGGCCTACAGATTTCCGTTTGTTACTGACATTTCCTGCAATCCAGATGCTTCATTTTTCTTCATATAGTTCAGCTTCTAATATTATTTGCTCAATATACAGATAGAAAATTATGGTGAAAAGATACATCCCTGAGCACATCTTTTCTGATTTTAAATGATTCAATTCTTCCTTTCTCTCTCTGAAAAACAATTGGGTTTATGCGTAGTTTCCACCTGAGCACAAGGAAGTGTTGTGGAGTCCCATTCTTTCCAAGGCTATCGCAATCGATGGCCCACACAGTTGTCTGATTCCTCTAGTTAACAAAAGACAAGTGCCCATCTGTACACCATTCTCTGCTTTCAGCCAAGGTCCACCCGACGTCAGCAATGACATCTCCTACTCTGTGCCTTCTTCTAACTTTGCCTCACATTCCCAGCAGCTTTCTGTTGATGTACAGCTGCAGCTACTTTTGAAGGATCTTCATTAGAACTTTACTTGTGTGTGATATTAATGATATTGTTTGATAAATTCAGCATTCTATTGGTCATCTTTCTTTGGAATGGACACAAACATGGACCTTTCCATTAGTCGTCCAGGTAGCCGGGTTCTAAATATCTGGGCCTAGATGTGGGAGCACCTGTAGCATTCCATCCTTTGGTGAAATATGTTGATTGGGATTCCATCCGTTCTTGGGGCTTCATTCTTCACCAATGTCTTCAGTGTAGTATGGACTTCTTTCTTCAATATCACAGGTTTTTAATCTCATGTTAACTCTTAAAATTGTTGAAAGTCATCCAGTTCTTTGGGGTATTGTGACTGTGTTTTTCTTCCATCTGTTTGGTGCTGTCGGTATTGTTCAATATTTCACCCATAGAATCCATCAATATTGCAATGTGAGGGTTTATTTTTTTCTTGAGTATTTTCACTCGAGAAACATTTATTTGACTTTTAATATCAAGCAGATGCTAAAAATCTATTACCTTTATTTTATAAGCTGGACACCTGGGTTTGCTATATTCTTATGAGTCCAATTTCAAACAATTTCTTCAGCTGGTTTACCTAGTACACTTCAGTTATGATGAGCATAGACGACGACTGTCTTTCAGTTGGGCAAGAACTGCAACCTCTGCCTTGACCACAGAAAAATGCTCATCGGGAAGCTAAGTTCATTGTTAAAGCCTCTTGAGTCTAAAACAACACGATATCCACTTTAGATGTGGGATACTCATATGACCATTTAAAATAATATTAATTACATTTAGCCATTTTAAAATATCATAATAGCATAACCTATTTTCTATGAAAAAGGAAATTTTTTCACATCTCTATAAAGCAAAATTTTGAGTAACAAAGTCTGAATGGTGGTGATGATATATGGTAATAATATAATTTAGATTAGCATAAATCATTGGGATAAAATGATTATAAAAGGCAGAGCATTTTAACACACAGCCATATTTCACATCATAAATGTGAAGTATTATGATTCTATGGTCTATTCTTTCTATGAAAAGTTAGCTCCTTCAGGATTGTCTTAATGAATAATAAAACCGACTTGATTTTTCCCACTGCAGTCAACTTTTCTGTCATGGCATTAATGATTAATAATGACTGTTTGCTCAATCGTTTTTTGGTTTTCTTTTTAAATCTTCCTCCAGACAAAGGTAGCATTCCAACATAAGACTTTTGTTTGGGGATTGTGTAGGGAGTAAAAAGATACTCTCAACCCACCGAACAGTTGAATTAGTGAAAAAAATGTAAATGTCAACATCACTAGTTTAGTCACAAAAATTAATTTGTTATAATGCCTAGGCCTCAATAAGTTATTTTATCACTTTTCAGAAAAGATGGCATATTTGCTGCATGTATTGTCTCAGTTGGTATCTGCTTTCACATGATAATACAATGTATTTAAGCTTAGATCCAGACGTTGTTTGAATTAACAGAGCACAGTAATGATTCAAGACTATCCGCTGAATAAAAAATCAGCCGCCATCCCTATTTTTTTAAACCGTGGGAGTCTAGGCTTGTATAAATGTTTCTCTACACATTCACAAGAACCGTGTCCTTTGGCAAAGGTCTCAAAATGCCTTTGAAATTCAAACATAATAACATTGTTATTCTGCCACTTATTAACAGCACAACGCATGCTATAACAATTAGATATGAATATTGCAAACTGAATTTAATATGAAGCTGTCTTTGAAATGCCACTTTGCAGCGGGTTTTCAAATGCTTAAAGCACAGCGGGAGGTTAACTCCATCTTCAAATATTAAATCAAAACCTTTTTTTAACCTGATAAATCTTACTGAAAGCAAGAGCTCTTTTTCAAGAGAGAATGATCCAGCAATCGGGAAGAGAAGACTAAACCTTCCGACGACTGTTGGCACACAATCCGTTTCGGCAGCGGCATCCAAAGAGAGAAAGACACGGAGAAAAAGCTAGCCGGCTAGTTGCAACAGTGATCAACCTTCTGAGGTGACCTCTGTAAACATGTGTTTTCAGGCGCTGTTCCTGACAGCGGCGCGATATTTATCCTAATTCAATATCAAGGGGCTTCACCATTTAACTGTTAATATTCTCTCTCATCTACAAAAGAGCCTTGAACATCTTATAGTGTCTTGAATTTTTCCAGGATGCCCAACATTTATCAATTTGATAGCTCTTCCAAAGATGCCACAAATATATAGATGCTAAGTATAAAGAAACTACCAAGTAATTTTCTACCTATGAGCCTACCTATCTATCTCCCCATCCATCTCCCTTACTAATTACGAGCTACCTACATAGCTGTCCATCACAGACAGCATCACATTTTTTCTTTCTTTGCAAAGCAGATGTTATTTCAGTATAGGTGGCTGTACTCAAATCCACAAATTCATTACATGAACTCTAAACGTCTACATCAATCATAACACACCTGTGCCAAGGGCAAACTGTCCGAATGCTGACTGGCAGCCTAAGGTGGGAGGGGCCAGCATTTCACGTTAATTAACTGCCTTGTAGAATTGGGATATTCTTCCTGAACTGCTCCTGCAAAGCCAAAATTGGGAAGCTTGAAATAACAATTCCATTTGCATGAAAGGGGGAAAATGAAATAAAAGAATAAACGCATAGCCAAATATTGCTCGGCACGAATCTGAACTAAGAGTTAGACTTTTCAGACCATGTACACAAAGGCTGGTGCCTAACTCACTTGAGTTTAAGGACAATTATTAACATAATTATGCAAATCTTCAAAATAACATGCTTTCTTCTTCTAGTTTTGCTACTTCTTACACTAATGTTTCCAAGGAAGCAGGGGGAAAAATCACCAAGCACAGGCAAACTGAGCAAATTATTTGTAAGTAGATGCTTAGTTTCAAGAATTTGTAATGGGATGATCAGCTTTGTTTCTTAAAGTCCAGCAGCTCAGAGCTACATAGTAACAACTCACTCCTAGCTTATCAAATAGAGAGCGGCAGATGCACTTTCTACACATGGTTATTTGCTTTCTCTATTTTATGGGCATTGCCACTCTCTTTAAAATTGAGTCTATAAATAATATATAAGTGGAAATCTATCAGATATTGCTTGTTTACTTGTATAATACTAATAATTTAAGATTTATATCTTATATTTTAACTGAGAGAATCCGATTAAATCATAGGCCTACTGAACATAATTTTTGAATTCTATAGATTTGTGCTAAAAAAATTAAGGTTATAGAGACCAAACAGATTTATTGGTTGAAATAAAATGCCTTACTAGAACTGTGGAAATCATTCTGGAGAATGATTCCCAATCCCAGTAAAGTCAATTATCAGCAAGGAAGCATAAATCCAGAAATCCAGTCTGTGAGAGGCCACTGTAACTTTAGACCTAAAACTGGGGAACCAACACTGACGACCTCTTAGGTTTGAGTTAATAAAACATTCCATCTGATAACATTTAACAAACTATCGGTGGGATGTTCCATGTGCTCTGGAATCGGTCAGTCTTGCCCATCTTGAAAAGCACGCTGTTACAAAGAGGAAGGTGACCTCCAGGCTACTAAGGAAGTGACCGGGTCACCGGCACCGGCTGCTCTCCAACCCCCGGCTTCTCTGGTTATGGATGAAGAGCCAGAGAGAAGAAATGAGCCACTCAGTATGGAGCAAACTTCTGTGGGTGAAAGCAGAAGCATTCTGGGCCCCTTTCTCAGAGAAAGAAGGATGCAATGACCCCAGGCCCACAAAGAGTGCACTCCACAGCATCACTCAGACAGACCCAAAGGGGAACTCTCGGGATCAGCTCTCGACTTTACCTTGTGACCTAGTTACCAGTGTTAGTTACTTTCTGCTGTAATACACACACACACACACACACACACAAATGGGTAGATTTACAAAACGTAAATTTATTTTCTCATCAGTGAGGCAGCTAGAAGTCCCAGTCCAGTTTTTTGTTGAGTTTTATGTGAGGCCCTTCATTTCTCCTTCAACTTCAGAAATAGATGAAGTTGTTGGCAGTTAGGTCCCCTGGAAGGAGGAGCAGTGACCTGTGGAGTAAGGAGATGAAAGTGTACTCCCTCTGTGGAAACCATGGGCAACACCAGTACCCATGAGCAGGAGAAATGGAAGTCGTGTTTCTATTTACATTCAGAAACCATTTGTAATCTTCCTTAGGTGACTGTGTAACATGGAACATTTTAAAAGATAAGAGCAAGGAAGTTGAGTGGAAAACCAGTGTCGGTGTACGAATGGGAAGGCATCTCTAGTCACTGCTCAGTGGGTATTTTAAAAGCTCTGTGACAGCCATGTCATAGACAAGTCTTCCTTACATGTGCATGGCTACTTACATACTTAAATTCAATTTAAATACTGAAAAGAGTAGAGTTTACTAGTGCTGCATCCCCTGACAGAAGGGTTGCCGGGAGGAGATGAGCCAGTCAGGGTGCAGGGTAGCAAGGATGAATCATAACTTTCCTCTAATTCCTAAATGCTTCCTCCCCACCCACTAGCATGATCCCAATTCTACCTGACAAATCTGGCTAGACCAGAGGATGGACACTGGTACAGATAGGAACTGGAAACACAGGGAATCCAGGGAGGATGATCCCTTCAGGACCAGTGGTGAGAGTGGCAATACCGGGAGGGTGGAGGGAGGGTGGGATAGAAAGGGGGAACTGATTACAAGGATCTACATATAATCTCCTCCTTGGGGTGATGGACAACAAAAAAGTAGGTGAAGGGAGATGTCGGACAGTGTAAGATAGGACAAAATAATAATAATTTATAAATCATGATGGAGGGGGGTGGGTGGGTAGGGAGGGGAAAATGAGCTGTTGATACTAAGGGCTCAAGTAGAAAGCAAATGTTTTGAGAACTATGAGGGTAACAAATGTACAAATGTGCTTGACATCCAATGAATGCAGGTGTGGATTGTGATAAGAGTTGTACAAGCCCCCAATAAAATGATAGACATGGTTCACGCTTTTACAAGGGGTTAACCTACATTACTCCAGATCTGTCTTGTCTTGGAAGAGGTATAAAGAGAATGTTTCTTAGAGACAATGATGGCAAGACTTTGTCTCCTGAGCTTTGGGCATGTTATCAGGCGAGGCCAGTCCCAGGAGAGGGACCTCATGTTTAGTAAAGTGGAGGAATCGCGGCGAACAGGAGAAAGGCCCTCTGTGGGATGGATCGACACAGTGGCTCCATCATGGACTCAAATATAAAAACAATTGTGAAGTGGGCTAATGACTGGGTGGTATTTCATTCTGTTGTACATAAACTCACTGTGAATCGTAACAGACTCAGTAGCATCTCACAATAACCATAACAACATCAACCCCTGCTTTTAAAAGAATAAACGTGACAGTTTGAGAGGACAAGCAGCCTGCCCAAGATGATCAAATTCTAAGTGCAGAAGCCAATTCAGGTATAACTCTGAAAACCTAGATTCTTAACCGGTATGTGTATGCTTTTTCGCTTCATTTCCAAATACATCTTTCTCTGATTCAGAGCAGCTTTATAACACAATAAGCTACTCATTTATTAATCTATTCCTTTTACCTGGAATGGAATCTCTTTTTCTTCCATATTATTTTAATTCCGGCCATCATTCAAAGCTATCTTCAGTCTCCTTGGTAGTGAGAAGGGGGCTGCGGGCTGCATATGCACATATAATTGCATTTGGAAAGTACCTCTGATTATACAAAAATGAAACATTTCTGTCGTTCATGTTTACATTACGCTGAATTTCCCTTAGACCGAAGTCCTTTTTGTGTCTTACCCATTTCTTTTAAGTGATTTCAAAATTTCTGATTACCTCTGAGATTCACTAGATAACAGTTTGCTGATGTACTGATTTAAGAATACATTCTGGTGCTTGAAGCAAATTTATTTATAGGTTCTCCATTATTCAGAAAGTGTTATAGATAAGGCAACAGTTTGTAGAACAGGAGATCACTCTGGAAGAAAAGACCAAATAGATTTGGCTATAGGTGGCCCCTCCTATGTAATGAGGTTCCATTTGCCCAACTCGATCCCAAGTTAGTTCTGATGCAACTTGAAACTCTCCTTCTCCTTTCTGGTTCATTTCCATTATTTTTTGTCTTGGATTCTCTTTAGAAGTGCAATATTTGAATACAAAATGAGCAAACATCTAAGAATAGGAATGTCAGTAAATTCTTTAAAATGCTGCCTGACGAAGACAACATACAGGCTACAAGGAGATGGGCAAGAGCTGGATTAAAAACAACCTGGGCAGAACACACTGTGCATTTCCCAAGCGGGAAGAGAAGAAGAAAAATCCAAACTCGAAGTTGAAATGTTACAGAATTGTGTGCATCAAATATTGATTGATGCACAACACACTTTGAAGATGGAAGCGATATGGAGTCGCTGTAATACAATGTATCCATTGATGTGCAATCATTTCAAGTGGTAGCATATGAACAACGCCCAATGACAATAAAGGAAGAAGCCCAAACTACCGAAGGCACTGACAAAAAAAACCAATGAAATACCAATTGAGATGTTTTCATAAATGGATACAGTGTTGGAGGTGTTTACTCATTTGGCCAAGAAATTTGAAAAACAGCTACCATCACTGCCTAAGAGATCCATATTTGTGTCTATTCAAAAAAACACTTTTATCTAATAAAATGTGGAAATTTAAAAAATATCGTCAATTGTATATGCAAGTACCTTTTTGGGGGGGTGGGGCTGGAGATCATTTAAAACTGGATGCAGCAGTACAGAGATAGGGACCTGCTATGACAGAGGACAACTACTGCTCATCGTTTTTAAAGCTTCATTCATATGGCGTTCTTTTTTTAACAAGTATTGCTCATGGGTAGAAAACGATGGCCGCTTGAACATTTATCGTGATGCCAAGTTCTTTCAGATAACTCTAGTACATGATCCGTGAAAGTCATTTTGCATACACATCTTTGATGAAATGTTGACGATGCATTCAAGTGGCACCTCCTTAGTTTCAAACACGGAACAAAGCATTGTGGGCCCAAGGAAAACCCTGACCTAGGGTAGCATTTGGTCATGACTTAGACACAACGCATGATGTCGTTTCTGAGGCATATGATTTACCAGAACATCCTAAAGGAAGATACAACATTGCCGGGAGCTCATTCTGCGGCATCAAAGCAGATTCAGGTGTTTGCATCAATGGCTGACAGTCCTGGGTCTTTTACAGAAGAGGCTGTCAGAGCTTTGCAGAACCTGCTCTTTTAGCAAAACTTCTTAAAAGATGTGATAAAGAAATCCCCATTCATCCTCAGGTTACAAAGACTGACATCTCTACCCAAAGGCATTCTTCAAATACATTTTTCCCAAGTTAGTGGTATGGAAAAATTATAAACAATGTCACAGATGAGCATGTCTTCTAACATCTAGCTTGGTATCTGAAACAAGAAAGAGCCTCCCATTCACTTTGTAGGTTAAATTGTTCTAGTTTCTTATAATCCTTTCATTTTAGATATTAGTGTCATAATAACTGCTTTCTGAAATGCATTTCATTACACAGGTCTAATGATGTGCTCCTAAAGTACTTGCATTTTAGACTTAACTCCAAAAGGTCACTTGATAAAATACTATACAAAAACACCTTACATGTTTAGCTAAACTGACATTAAACATTCAGTATATGGGTATGGCACACAGTCACCTGAAGACACGACACTAAAGTTAGAATCCTTATTTTCCAGGATCTGGCCCCTCCACCTGCCCCAATGGCTTAATGTCCATTGTGTTTATTTTTCATGACTTCTCCTGGAGAAATCCTTTAGATTCGTGTTCCAACTTGTTTACCTGTCCATCTGTGCATGCTATTGAATAAAGTTATATTAAGGAAACTGTCATTGACTGTGATAATCTCAACTAACTTAAACTTTGTTAGTTCTTTCTATGGTTCTACACTTCTCAGTTTCTGAAGTGAACACCATTCCTCTCCCATCTTCTCTGAGCTGTAGTCAATTAGCATGGTCCATCAATGGCTTATGTGATATATTATAAACCCTAGCCTCCATGCCTGTGGTTATAATCCTATTTGGGGAGGAACTGTCTGTTATGCTCGTGGACAGGATTAAGGTGGGATGAATTCTGAGTCTCTCCCTTACTTGAAAGTGTGAATCATGTCACCATCCTTATTGCTTCTCGGCTAAGATCAAGTGTCCTGTCAGGCCACCATTCTTTGTTACTTTGAGAACATGGTCTGCTGGAAGACAAAAACACACCTCCATCAAAGCCATCCCTCTGTGTTTAAAAGCGATCTCAGAAACACAAAGAAAAAACAAACCCAGGGCCATCAGAAGAAAAGCCACCAACACAGCACATTCATTATTTCTATCTGACATGGCAGCTAGTGGTATCAAAAGCTGCAGCTCAGAGGCCACAGGGGAGAGCAAAGGAGTCAGGCCAAGATCAGAGGCTGAAGCAAGAACACCATGAGAACAGAGGAGTAGCACTGAGCCTTTGAGATTGTGTGGCAAAGCAGTGGGGGAAGCCATGTGGCAGGGAGGCTGAGGACTAGGGCAAGCCTGGGCTGCTAGCTGAGGTAAGGTGTTGCCACGGGCCAACAACTGTATCCTGACGACTTTTTTATCTTGGTTTGTGGGATCTCTCAATTTCCTCCAATCAACCCCCTTAAATGTGAGTTCTGTGAGGCCACCGCAGTGAGCTATGGAAACTCGTGTGCTGTTAGAGGAACGGCTGATGTTCAAAAGGATAAAAGAGGGATGGTGGGTGGAGGAATGCCTGACCTCTGCCTTGTTGCAATTAGCCTTGGTTTTGGGTGGAATCGGACTCCCCTTCTCCATAGTGAAGGCCAGGGAAGGCAGGTATCACCTCTGTGCCCACCCTTCCCCACCATCTTGCACTCTGATAGAACAACCATAAAAATTTATGATAATCTCCGTGAACTATACTTAGTACATAAGGAGGTTCAAGAAGGCTTCAAGAATTCGTTTAAAAAATAGAAATGAATGATAATGATATTTTCCCATGAACTTTTAGGAGCCCCTTCATATAGTCCCTCTTTTTCCAATAACCACGAGGAATATTCTTAATGGAGTGGATTGACACAATAAACCACAGTGATAACCTCAGATTTGCCTGTGACCATGAAGATGGAACAAGCCGGGGTAACCTTCCTTCATGTCGTACAAAGGTTGTCGTGGGTCAGAACTGATTCAAAGCCATCTACCACCAACACCTTCTCTTCTATGCACACAACGATCCTCCAAGATCCATGTTATTATTCCCTTTGAGAGATGAGGTCAAAGGCAAGGAGGAAGGCTAGGTGGCATATCAAACTTTCCTGATAAATATTGAATCTGTATGATCCTTTATCTGATAAATATTGAATCTAAGCCTCAAACTCACCAGATCTCTTTTGCTCAAAGCATAAGCCTTTGAGTGGTTTTACAGGGGATCAGTTAAATCATAAAAATTGTGTGTGTGTGTGTGTGCGTATGTGTGTGTGTGTGTGTGTGTGTGTGTTTATGGCCTCCATTGGCTCCATCTTCTGTATTCTTACTGCTTTGTTTTCTTATATGGCCCTTTATCACCTCTTACTTATACTCCTGAAATTGCTTCTCAGTGGGTTTCTCACATTTCCAATATTTCAGCACTTAAAAGTCAGACCGAGCCTCTTTGATCAGGGCCATCCCCTGCTCAGAAACTTCCAGTGGTTTTTGTGCACTTTGCCTAGAGGTGGGTTTCCAACAGACTGATCACAGACCTTGGCCAGATGGATCATAAAACCTCAGTCCCACACTCTTCACCGCTTCCTCTGCCCCAATGCTGTGACTCACACATTGGAAATGCACAGCGAGGGCTGCCACCGCAGACACTTACTTGCATTCCCAATGGCCCAGATTAAAGAGAATATGAAGGATCAGAAGCGTCCGGCATGTCCCTTTCCATTGCCACATCCCATTCATTAGAGGGGAGTTGGCTGGAGACCATGCAGCACATCAAAATGCCAGACCCCTACAGACCCTTACCTCTTTCCTTGATCCTTGTGGCTTACAGACAGAATTTCTCTTTTTATCATAGTATTTGATAATTTTCTCCATTCCCTTTCTGGAAAAACACTCAAATTCCTGCACTGCCAAAGTCAGAACACATGATCATGGAATTCCAGAGATACCAGTCTATTGGACAAAATGTCAACCCCTTTCCTACATGCTAAACTTACCTAATTTGGTGCCATCTACCTTTCAACCTCATTTTCTGTGCTCTTCAGCACACACACACACACACACACACACACACACACACGGACCTTAGTCATCTCTGACTACTCACTCACCACCTCTACTCTCCACCAATCATCCTCAAAGTTTCTTACATATTTGTTCAAAGCGTAACTGCTACCTAATGATCATCTGCCTTTCTTCCTTCTTATCTGAATGCTACACAACTTCCATTGCTGAACTGAAACGGTAACCCAGATAACAAAAGCCTCCAACGAGGAACTGGTCCAAAGAGCCTCTACGATCCCCTCCTAAGAGTGCGTACGTCTAGGTACCACCTATGACAGGGAGGTTTCTCGCAGTGGTTCTAGCACATTATCCAGAAAACCACTCCTCACTCAAAACTGACTGCACACTCACCTTTTATAAATTCACAGATACACTTCCAAGACTGTGGAGTCCAAAAATCTTAAAGATAATCTCATCCAAACCCCCCACTTTACTTTCACTGCCATGCTTAATTCTTTATAATTCTAGAGTCTGTGTTTTATGTAATGTCTTATTTAACTCGAGATCTGATCTAAGTGGAAAAAGTTGTATCTTGTATAACTTTTACTTTTTTAATAGTAGATATTTAATTATTTGATATGTGATATATGGACTGAATGACAAATTCAAAATAAGTGGTTAAATATTGTCAGAATTTACACTAAATGTGAAATAGACTTGAAAAGAGAGCTGTGACTAAAAGCAAATGTGGAAATGACCAAGCAGAGAAATTATCTAAGAAATAAATCTTACATTTCTCAAAAATATCTAGTTTTTTAAAATAGACAGTAGAAATGTGGGGAATGAAAATTGTTTGTATTTTTTAATTTTTATATGAGATGACAATATAAGTAAAAAATTTAAACAGTACAACACAAAAGAGGAAGTGTATATATTTAAAATTCCATGTCTAGCACAGGACTTGGGAAACTTTAAAAAATAAAGTCTCTTTATGAAGCTTTGAAATTTTAATAAAGCCACACACTAAAAATTCTGCAAACCATTATCTATAATTTTCACCAAGCTGCTTATTTTCAACAAATAGTTGCTATTCTAAGGTGAATTAATTAGGAACTATATTTGTTTTCTTTGGATGTACAACTACAATCAAGTCATGCATAAAGTTTATCAGAGCCTAGTAATTTTTTCAACAGCCCTTCCGACTCTCTGTTCAATCCAAATCCACATTTGCCAAAAATATCTACCTCTACTTGAAGCTTAACCCTTTAAAAGGGGCTTATACAGGAGTTGGTTCAAACAAACAAACAGTAAACCATGGCAACTAGTGTTCCAGTTCATATACACACACGTGTATTACAAATCAATCATGTTTAGACATGTCTCTGAAGTCAGTAGATGGCTACAGAGAATTCTTTCAGTTCTAGACTTGGTTTCGTGGTCTCATTAGAGTGGCCGGGATGGAGAGCAGGAAGGCATTGCTCAAATAGAGGATCAGCTGGCTCAAAGAAACCGATATTTCATTCACTCCTTAAATCCAGATCAAAGCTATTGAAAACAACTTTATGGACTGAATCACAACCAGGGTGAGTCTTGACTTTCCCAACATGATCCAGAGAGCAAGGTCCAATCAAAGAAGTGGCTTCCAAGGGGATCGGCTGGGCCAATTGCATGCATTGCAGAGAAATCATTGCACATGGGAACAGTGTCTGATTTTTTATTAAGATTCCAAAGGGGTAGTCTTGATATAGTTTCTTGAAGAACCTGAGATGACCACAGGGGCAGGTTAGGAAGAAGTTTTAAGAAACTCATTCTGTAAAGGTAACAAGACTAGTCCAACAAACATCTCATTGCTAAGCCTCACTCCATCCATCCTACAGCTAGGATCTCAGTCCATCCAACTTCCTGTTGTTCTCAAAACTCAAAACATGTTTACAAGAAATAAAGTCTGTGTCCCTTACAATGACAAAGCTGCTGTTTAGATTTGGTATAAACCGATGAGTTTATAATTCTTTGGGAGAATTGCTAGAAATATTGGCATGGGGGAATATCTTCCTGAGGGTATAGATCTAGATGAAAAATATGTTGAGAAATATGTAGAGAAATGATAGCTTTACAGTTTATTATTTTTGTTTAATAACAGATCCTATGACTTTGTGAGGATCTGGCTCTTCTTTATGTTGATTTGCAATCCATATGGAAGGCTGTAACGCTCCGTCTTCACCAGGTGCTTCACGTCCTCCTCAGATTCAACAAGCATGGTTGGATCACCTGCATATCGCAGTTTATCAAAAGCCGTCCTCCATTCCTGATGCCACGTTCTCCTTCCGATAGTTCAGCTTCGCAGGTTATTTGGTCAGCCGACAGATTGAAGGATGACGGGGAAAGGACACAACCCTCGCGTTCACTTTTCTTGATTTAAAAACATGTAGCATCGCCTTGTTCTGTTCAAACCCCTGCCTCTTGATCCACATGCAAGTTCTGCGTGAGCACAGTCAAATGTTCCCGAATTCCAATTCTCCTCAATGCTATCCACAGCTTTTATGGTGATCCGCACAGTCAAATGCCTTTGCAAGTCAATAAAACACAAGTAAGCATCTCTCTGGCATTCCCTGCTTTGATGCAGGGACCAAGGTCCATCTGTATCAGCAACGGTATCCCTTATTCCACATCCTCCTCTAAAACTGGCGCGACCTTCTGCCTCTCCCTGTCGATGCACTGCTCAACTGTTGTTGAATGATATTCAGCAATATTTTATTTGCATGTGATATTAATGTTATTGTTCACAGTCCCAAATTTTATTAGGTCAACTCTCTTTGTAATGGGCATAACAAACCCATCTCTTACCGTCAGTTAATCTTGGAAATGTCTTGGCGTAGGTTAATGAGCGCTTCCAATGCTTCATCAGCTTATTGAAACACTGCATATGGTATCAATCAATTTCTGGAGTCTTGTTTTTTGCTAATGCCTTCAGGGCCACTTGAACTCACTTCAGTATCGGTTCTTGATCATTTGCTACCTCTTGAAATAGGTACCACTGAGATTAAAGAGAGAAGTTTGAAGTTGGCAAGGGTTTCTTCTTGCTTGCATCCACAACCCAGGCTAATGGAAGAGCAGTCAAGAAATCAGACACTTTGTGTTGCACAAATCCACTGCACAAGAGCACTTTGAAGTGGTGAAAAGCGAGAGTGTCACTTTGAGGCCAGCGGTGGGCCTGACCCAAGGCCATGGTATCTCAGTTGCCTCATGTCCAAGTGTAAGTTAGGCAGTGAATAACAAAGACCAAAGAAAGAACTGATGCATTTATTTATGGGGCTGGCGAAGAATATTGAAAGTACTATGGACCCCAGGAGGACAAAGATATTTTTCTTTGAATAAGTCCAGCCAGAACGCTCCATTAGAAGTGAGACAGGCAAGACGTCACCTCATGTACTTTGGACCTATTCTCAGGAGAGAGCAGTCTCTGGGAAGAGACATCATGCTTGCTAAAATAGAAGGGCAGCAAAAATGAGGAAGGCCCTTGATGCGATGAATTGACAAAGTAGCTTCAACAATGAACTCAAACATGACAATTATAAGGACAGAGCAGGAGCTGGCCGGGTTTTGTTCTGAAGTCCATGGAGGCACTATGAGCTGGAACAGACTCAAGGGCATCCAACAAGAACAGCATGGTTTAGTAGTCATGTATGTATTTACCCCATATAAGAGTAGCTTAATTAAGCAAAAATTTGAAAATAAAAATTAAAGTGTTGGATTGACGTTTTTTTTATCTTACAAAGAGTGAAAAAAAAAACGCTGGTATTTTTGAAGAGAGTTCCTAATGTGGAACATTACTCATACAACTCTATGCCTCCCGTCAGTGAATTACAGGAAGGGGGTAGGATGAGGATTTCTCCTCTAGGCTATACTCTAGAGAATTCAAGAAAGTGCCCAGGGTAAGCATTCGACAGAAAAGCAAGAGAATGAAGCTCCCCTCCCAAGAAGGTGGATAGGCTTTTGCTACAGAGCTTCACCAGGAAAACAAGCTGGGATAATTCTCTGGGTAGACTAGTTGGACGGACAGCCTGCTAACTTGGAGGTCAAAAGTTCAAGACCACTGCCCCCTCCTCAGGGGAATGGAAACTTCTATAAGAGTTACACTCTCAGAAACCCATTAGGGCAGTTCTACTCCGTCCTTGTTGGATTTCTAGTAATCAGAGCAGACTTGAAGGAAGTGAGTCTGGAGGGGTTTTTCAGTCTTACAAGTGGAGCTCTCATTTTCTCCCTTATAGGACTCTGGTGATCATGGTTCTTTTTGTTTTAAATCTTTCTTATTTGTATAAATGAGCCCTAGCACTGCAGTGCATTAAGCATTGGGCTCATAACCACAAGGTTCAAGGTTCAACTCTGTCTGCTTCTGTAAAGATTTACAATCTCTAAACCTTATTCTACCCTTTAGTGTCGTTATCAGTTGGGATCATATGGGCTGGAAGTGGTTTGGTTTCATTTTTTGTATGCTTGGCATTGAATGCACTACTACTACCCTCAATACCTACAGCTGAACTAGCAGTGGAAATAGAGTTCTCTTTGTCGTTAGTGCGGTCATAGGTCATGTTTGACTTGATCTTTTTCGTAATGTAAAAGAGTTGGTTAAGCACAAAGACAAGTTAGCACAGACTGAGAAGTCACACTTGAGTTAACAACAAGGAACTGAGAAATGCTGGGGCCATAGAATCAGAAACAGGGATTTTCTCCCAGGGAAGACAGAGAGATTTCTCCCCAAGCTGGTGCCCTGAATTCAGGCTTCAAGCCACCGAAACTCTGAGAAAATGGATTTCTGTTCTTAAAGTCACCCAGTTGTAGTTTTTCTAAGGTAGCCTCATTAGGAAATGTGCTCTTTTCCTGGAGCAGGGTTGGATGCACTGTTAGGTACCCAAAACTTTGTCTTAAATAACAGACACTGCCCGACCAAAGGGTGAACAATATGATGCATCTAAAAAGCTCTGTAAATAGACCTAGGGCAGGTTAGAAGGTCTCTGTAAGTTCCAAATATGACATTTATAACACATGGACAAAAGAAATATATTTTGAGAGAGTACATGTTTGAATAGCCAAAATCTTCTGTCCATATTTGCCAGGCCTGACATTGTGCTAGTGAGAAAGTATGCATAGGCAAGACATGGATTCTTTCTTAAGCTTCATAGTCTTGTGGGGGATGAGCAATAACACAAATTACAGCAGAGCAGGGTACTCAATACCTATAGCTGAACTAGCAGTGGAAATAGAGTTTTCTTTGTTGTTGAAAAGACTCGCACAAGGCAGAGGATGACACGCACTGAATCTGAGAGATAAACAAAAATATGGGAGGTGGACCCAGGGGAAGAAAGTATATGTAGGAAACGGGCAAAAACATGTGTGAAGTCATGGACTATTAGAAACACCATAGCCTATGTTTCCGTAGTGGACATTAACTCTCCATAAATCCAATGCACCCCAAAAGCATAATTTAACACCATTGTCTTTACTGGATCTCTTCTTCCTCCGATAGTCTTCCCCATCCAGCCCTCCTTCCCCACCATTGTCTTAATTGGTTGGAAGAACACTAAAACCTAATTTTTCTAATATTTATAAAAGCCTACTGTCCTGAGCTAGAGTGGGTCTCTCTTGGGCAGCTCATTATGTGTCAAGGTCTCCAGGTTTCTTCACTCTCCCCTCGTTTGCTTCTCCCCAGGGCCTTCCAGATGCCTCAAGAAATGGCATTTGTTAAAGGAAAGGGTTGTCAACAATGAAAAAGAAATAAAAAAAGAAAAGGGGGCCTTGTCTCTGTGTGGTCCTTCTCTGTAGCCTCTTCTTGATCTCCCCTTGAAATGTCGGCCTCTTGACTGGTCTCTGGACGTTTTCCAGCAGCTATAATTTGTGAGAATTTTCTCATGGAGGACTAGTGAAAGTATATGGCTCTTGGAGAACGCAGTTGTTTTCCCCTTTACTGAACTCCCTGAAATGCAACTCTGTCAAGCATGAGGCCAATGATGGCAGCGTCCACTTCAAAGCCTTTGCTGTGGGATTCATTCCCCCACATAGTGGCTTCCTCTTGGCTGATCGACTCAGATACTCTGCACCACTTCTGCAGCCTCCCATGACAACCTCTGAGTCCCTTTCATGACATTTGGAGACCCTGAGAAAGAAGGGCCGCTCTGTGCCAGGCTCTCTCTCATTCCCTGCTCCGACAGCCATAGACGCTGCTCTGAGCCGAGTATGCCAACAGAGCTTGGCAATTGTTATTCATTCATTCTATGATCTTAGAAGTGAGGAATTTGTATGGAATTGCCCTCAAGTCATTCAGTTTGTTTGAATGACATCAATGGGTAGAGATTTCAGGAGACACAACATTCATACCTTATTGATTCTATCTATCTATCTATCTATCTATCTATCTATCTATCTATCTATCTATCTATCTATCATCATCTCCATCTCGCCACCTTCTTTTATTGTCTTCCTATCTCCTAAGTAAAGTAAAAGCCTTCACCTTTAAAGTGAAAGTCTTTGTGTTAAGGAAAGGATTTTCTTCGGATTATTTTTACAACTTTTTTTCTTTTCTCGTCTTTGTGTTAAAAGGAGAAGAGAGTGCAGGCAGAGATTGCTGAGAAGGGAAATATATCAGGAGATATTTCAAAAATATTACTTTCATTAAACATATTTGGGGATTACAAGTAGTTTCACATGGTAGCCAATTAATTCCTAAAGCACAGACACCTGAATTGGGAAATAATGGGCTTGGGCTATTTCAGTTGATACTACAATCAGGAAAATAGCTTTCCGGTGACACATTTTCTTGATTTAGGGAGGTGGTTTAGTGGTTAAGAACAAGAGCACTGGAGCCATATTATCTGGGCTCAAATTCCATATCCACCATATACTTATTCTGCACCCTTGGGAAAATTGTTTTCTTTAGTTTCCTCATCTATAAAAGAACAAAACCAATAGTACCTACATGAGATGGCTGCTGTGATAATTCCTGGATGATGTACTTTAAAAAGTTAGAGGAATGAACGGCATCAAAAGAGCCCTAAAAAATTTAGCTTGACTAATACTGATCTATTGAAGGTAAAACCTATTATTTTCTAATATGCTGAGAAAATCTTATACGACCAAGGATGAATGGGTCATATTAATCCTTGACAATTAAAAATTTCCCATGACACTCTAGACATTGTTTTATCAGAATAGGAGCAAATAAACTCCCCGATGAATCCCATAGAGGTTGAAGCATAGGAAGGCTCAGTCACTGCGCCACAGTGGGTCACTGACCGGGCTGCTCACCACAGGTCAGTCGTTTGAAGCCAGCAGTCTGCGGGAAGCTGAGGCAATCTGCTCCCCATGAGAAATTAAAGCCTTAGAAATCCCAGATAAGGTCACTGATTCTGAATCAACTGGACCGCAGTGAATTTGGTTTAGTAGTTAGAATGGAAATAGTCAATTCAGCATTGAATTAGAAATATGGAATGTGAATAGCAAGTATTACCTTGGAACATATCATTAGCAAATGTAGTTATTTACCCAAAAGGCTGCGGGCATATATTTTGCTTTCTCTTTCTCCTAACTGAAAATAGATTCTTCCCTCTGATGTGTCTCCACACCTTCCACAAGAGTTCATGGAAATCTTGAGGTCAAGCCGAGAGACAAAAATTGGCCCTGGGGGAGATTAGAGCAGACACTATGACAATTTGTTCGCCCTTAATCATGTATGACAACTTGAAAAAGTATTATTATTGAATAGCTTGATCCCTAGCTGCTCCTATAACTGGTAAGACAGCTTGAGGTGATCCTTCAAATGATGTCTTAATGAAGATCTTAGTAGGCTTGCCTCATCCATGATTAGACTTTAATTTCTCTTTACTACTCTGTTTGCTACATGGATTTGATTTTGAAATTAGTGGGGGAAAGAGTGCTTTGTTTTATTTCAATCAGCAAACTCTAAGGACCTGCTTGTGAACAATTTTTCAGGCACATGATGGTTGAAAAATCTAAGAGCTTATTTAATGAAATGTCCATGTGTAAGGAAATTAAAATCCTAATAACCATACAAAAGTGAATGTGAGAAATTATGGTAATAAATCCCTATGATATTTTCTGGCTTAAAGGAGGACAACAAAGTGACATAGCTTATTTTTAAAAATGTTTAGTTTAAGAGTAATTAGAAAATTCCATGGCAAAATAAGAGGCTAAAATAAATATTGTATACAAAGATATTTTGAAGGTAGCGACCTTCACAAACAAGACCCCTGCTGTATTATCTCCAACACAATTCAGCAAACTAGAGCACTCCAGCTATAAACAACAAGCAAAAATAGGCATTAAAGAGATGTGAGAAGCCAAACTTTAAACTTGTAATTGCTGGAAAACCTACATTATTTCTGGAGAATGGATGATTTGCTGAATAAAAGATTTACTGGCAAGAAGTAACCTCATACACACTTTAAGATTTTTCAGCATGATAAAATTCTTTTATTCTCACAGAGAGTAAGGAAATTCTCAGATTTGACACAGTAGGTTTAGAGTGGACTGCTCCCAAAATGAGCTTTCGTGGCTCTGATTCCATTCCGACCCCTCCCCCTTTCACAGATTTTGTAGTTGCCACTTTAAGCCATTGGTAGAGTTTTGCTTTTGCTTACAAGAATACTGAAAATCACTCTGCATGTAAATGATAGATAATATGTCATTTCAATCCTTTAGGAATAGATCAGTCTTTCACACATTAATAAAATTGATAATACAGTAGAAGTAATAATATAGGGCCAAGGTTAGCAAAAGTCAGCCCTCCTGAAGTGTTTTGGAATGAGTAAATGAGTAAAGGGGAGAAAATCAGCAATTTTGGAGTTGTACAATTTCATACCAAAATACTGGAGCATCCAAATGAAGGCATTTTTAGAAGATGTATGACTTATAAGCAACTTAAAATTTGGACTTGAGAAATCAGAAAGAGAGAGAGAGAGATCTCACAACTCTTGAGTTAGTTCTGACTCATAATGATCTCAAAAGACAAAGTAGACCTGTTCCATAGGGTTTCTAAGACCACATATTTTCCAGCAGCAAGAAGTTGGTAGGTTTGAGCCTGTTGTTACCAGTTCAGTACTTAACCTACAATACCATCAGGGCTCCTAGAACTCAGAAGTACTTGATAATACTGAAAACATCACCATGATAATGCTATTATTCCCCTAATAAATTAATGAAACAATGGGGTATTATTTTTAGAAGAAATTAATGTCTTACCAGCTGTAGTAAACTCAAAGGTACCTTAACTACATCAAAGCTTAACTTCACCAAAATTGAAATCAACCGTAGCTTACAGAGCTGGAAACATCCCCACTGTATAATCTTCTCCAGTTGTGAATGGCCCACTTTGATACTCCAGTTGCCCTAAGTATAGTAAAACTTTATTACATAGCATGAGAGCTCAAATTAGATACCTTCTAATAATCACAGTTTTAACTTCTAACTGTGCGCTCACTTAAGTCATTTGCTTCTCTGTAAGCTTATATAATTGGAAGTCATTAAAAATCAAATGAAACCCATAAAGGTAGATATTTTGGTTAGAAAACCAAAAAGGAAGAACACATGTCTTAAACTGATAGAACTCAATAAAAAAAAAACTTCAAGCCTGAGTGACAATATGAAAGATTCTATGGGCAAAATATTGCATGATGCAGGAAGCATCCAAAGCAGATGAAGATAATATAGAGTCATTGTACCAAAAAGAACATTCAATCACTTCAAGAAGCAGAATAAGAGCAAGAACCAATGATGCTAAAGGAAGAAGTTCAAGCTGCACTGGAAGAATTAGGCAAAAACAAGGCTTCAGGATTAATGGAATATCAATGGAAATGTTTTCAGCAAGTCAATGAAGCAATGGAATCGCTCATTTATCTCAGGAAATTTGGCAGGCAGCTACTCCACTAACTTACTGGAAGAGATCCATTATTTGTAGCCATTCAAAATAGAGATTACCCCACAGCATGCTCAAATTATAGAACAGTATCATTGATACCACATGCAAGTAAAATTTTGCTGAACATCATCCAGCAATGGCTGCAGCAATACATTGACTAGATGCTGCTGGAGGTTCAGGCTCGATTCAGAAGAGGAAGTGGAACAAGGGATTTATCACTGTTAAACTTAGATGGATCTAGGCTCAAAACCGAGAATACTAGAAAGAGGTTTACTTGTGTTTCGTGGACTATGAAAAGACATTCAACTGTGTCAATGATAACAAACTATGGATAACCTCGAGAAGAATGAGAATTCGGGAATATTACTTTGTGCTCATGTGAAACCTGCACATGAATTAAGAGGCAGTTCTGTAAACTGAATTCTGTATGGCTTAGCACTGGGGAAGATGTGTCCTCCCAGCATACTTACTCCATTCGTACGCTAAACAAATAATCAGAGAAGCTGGATTGTGTGAAGAAGACTGCAACATTGGATTGGATGAAGATTTATTTGCAACCGGCAATTTGAAGATGACCCAACCTTACTTGTTGAAAATGAAGAGGAATTGAAGGATTTGCTGATAAAGATCAAGGATGACAGCAATTCTTTTGGATTGAAACCTAATGTTAAAATCCTGGCTACGAGACCATTATGTAACATCATGATACATGGACACAACGTTGAATTTGGTGAGGATTTTGTCTTGCTAGGTTCCACAGTCAATGGTCCTGGAAGCAGCAGTCAAGATTTCAAAGGACAGTGCATTGGGTAGATCTGTGGCACAAGGTCTCTTTAACGAGTTGAAAAGCAAGGAGTCTACTTTGAGGATTAAATTGTGCCTGACCCAAACCGTGGTCTTGTCTATTGCTTTACAGGCATGTGAAAGTTGAACTTTGAATAAGTAAGACTGGAGAAGAATCGATGTATCTGAACTATGGTGTTGGCGAAGAAAATGGAATGTACCAGGGACTGAGTGGCGAGGACTAACAAATCGGACTTGGAAGAAGTACAACCGGAATGCTCCTTAGAGGCAAGGAGGGTGATCGTCCATTTCATGCACTTTGAACATGTTACCAGAAAAGACCAATTTCTGGAGAATAACATGACGCTTGTTAAAGTGGAGAGGCGGCAGAAATCAGGCCTTTGATGAGATGCATGGCACAGTGGCCACCACAATGGACTCAACACAAGAACAAGTCTGAGAATGGTGCAGGGCCAGGTGCTGTTTAGTTCTGTTGTCCACATGTTTGCTTTGAGTTGGAATCAACTTGATGGCACCTAACAACCACAAGTTCACACATTGTCTCCAAACCCTACCCTCAATCAATTTATCCGCCATATTCTTCTGAAAGCGTGCATTCTCATACATGTCGACTTTCCTAGGCCATTAGCTTCTATTTTCTAAGAGGTGAAGATGAAAATATAAAAAGATTCTTACATGTACATTCATCCATCACAAGGATGACCAAAAACATCATTCTAAAAGCTAAAGAATTGGAAAGCATAATATATATATATATTTTTTCAATTGCAGAGAGATATTTCATACCCTTATATAATATATGAAAAGATTTTAGATGTCTAATATGGACTAATAATAGAAAATTTCACAAAGCAAATAATATTCAACATCAATGCAACTTTTCAAGTGACAGGTAAATAGGAAGGTATATGTGAAGATGTAAAACACCTGAAGTTTCTTCTTTTATACCATGTTTCTTTGCATTTAAAATAGTAAGAGTAATTAAAATAATAGTGAGATATGAAGGAAAATGAGTTTCTAGTGGTTTCTGATAGTCTGAAATCACTTCCCTACATTGAATCCCTTTTAGGAACAAAGTTGCTATTTCCTTTGCCGAACTGCACTTCTCTGCTCTCCCAAGGTTATCTCGCTCTCTCTTTTTTTTTAGTCATGTAAAAAATAAGGGTTTCTAAATGTTTCTTCAACTCATTTGATTAAAACAGTCAAAAACACTAAGAATTATTTCACTGACCAATCACTCTAACCTTCCCTTGTATATTACAGTTTGGACTAACCAATCAAAATGCAAAATATTAGCAAGGTCATAGTAGTATAACAAAACATACTACTATATTTCACAGATTACAAAAGACATTAAAATTCTGATACCCCATTCATAAGGAAAAGATTGTAATGAGAATAGAAAATGGCACAACATTAATTCATTGTGTGACAAAGAATATAATGAGAATGGGAAATAGTACAAACATAACTCATTCTTGTTACAGTTTTAAGATTGTAATGTCATGGTTCATATCACATACTTAGCAAGAAGGTGGTAGTCAACGTGTTGCAGTATTCAATGGCTATTCTGAATTTAGGAAGACTGCTATTATATATACAATATTTAAAATGTTTCATTTTTTTGGAATGAGTTTGGTCAAAAAACAAACCATAATGAGAAATAAAGTCATTTCTATAATTAAATACAAAAAAT
The DNA here is from genome assembly GCF_050624435.1 of Tenrec ecaudatus. Taxonomy (NCBI): domain Eukaryota; kingdom Metazoa; phylum Chordata; class Mammalia; order Afrosoricida; family Tenrecidae; genus Tenrec; species Tenrec ecaudatus. The sequence goes on along the minus strand of NC_134540.1, from coordinate 23,898,444 downwards.
GCTGCCATCAATCCACCAGGCAATTAAAAGAATCTAAAACTAAAATGTGCTATTGGATACATTCCAATGAATATTTTTAATGAAATAAAATATATTGGTAAGCAAGTACTTTAAATCATTTTATCAAGCAGTGCATGCTTTTATAAAACATTCAACTATTGCAGTGCAAAGTCAGCATGCTTACAGCATGATTATGTGTCTTTACCTGACAATCAGTTCTTGCTGCATCTGACTTGCAGCGGGGAGCAAACATGTTCATTCTGAGTTTAGAAGGAACATTGCTCGCGCTGCTGCATATTGAAAGAAACAAAAGTGCTTTTTTCAATCCAAATACATATTTTAAAAGCAATAAAAAGTTTAATAAGCCCTTGTGGTCAAAAAAGAAGTTGCCAAATTTTACTAAGTTTGTTCTTAAGTTATCATAAAGATTGAGAAATACATTGCAACCCATTCCATCAGCTTTAACCTATCTGCACCATTATAAGATGGACAGGACATAGCACAAATTACCACTACTTTCAAATCGCTGTCTATGTATGTGTGCATGCAAGCATATGCACATAAATGGTTTTTGTGTATTCATGTACACATACTTTAAAATGCTTCCTCATTTTCTTCTAGTTGATGCTTCTTTTAATTACATAAGTGGTTAATATTAAGATTAGATTGAAACTTGTTTGCATTCCTTAAATAAATATTCAATAACATGCCGGGAAGTGGGGTCAAATTTAATTAACCCGGGATTTAAAAACTGACTTAAATTATCCCCAAAATAGATAAACCACACATTTTAAATTAAGTGTTTGACATGGGAATATTCCACTTTTCAACATGTCTCATTTATGAGGAAAGTTGAAAGTAAAAAAGAATTTTTGTAAAATGAGTAATTACCTCTATTAAAATATGTCCAACGGGGGGAAAATGTGCAGGTTTCCTGATGCCATTACAAAGCAGACATAAGAATCTGTTTCAAACTAAACTTGTTCTTTAAAAAAATTGCCGTTCAAAAAATACTTTAAAAAGCATTTTTTTAAATGTAACGTGTTTTTGACCTTCAAGGTGCTACTGACTATTGACTGCCTTGATGTAAGGTTTGAAATCTCACCATCTTCCTTCTCCACACATGTTTTTTATGATTTCTCCATATCACATGGGAGTATACCAGCAACCCACTCCCATGGAGTTAGACAGCCATCCTGCGCATGCCCAGCATGCCCCGCGTGCCTTCATGGGATCTCAGTGGTACGTGATTCTATGGAGTGGAGATAAGGGTGCTGCTCTCAGTAAGTAGATAGGCAGGATGCTGTAATTTGCTGAAAGAAACCAGTGCTGACATTAAGTATAGTATTTTAATGGAGGATAGGGAAACCAGATTTTGGTGGATTACCTAAACCACTCCATATACCCAATATATTGTCAGGATCACATTTCTAAACTCAGCAGTTACTTTGAGAATTTCCATTACGCTGTTTTAGCAACTCTCTCATTGACACAGATACTCATAACTACGTTAGTGATGAAGGTTAAAATCATTTTCTACAAGTCAAAGAACCTGCAGAATTCTATGTTGTGGCGTCTTGTTAACTATGTGCTGCATCTGGTTTCCCCAGCCGTAATCCTAGCAAAGTCCAAAAAGATTCTAAAATACAAGATGATTCCGGTATTTAACTTACCTATATATTTTTTTCAATTGTAAATTTTGAAGATTGATTATATTTTGACAGGTCACAAAATTCAACAAAAAACTTGTAAATACAATGTGTTGTTCCTGGTTGAGCGTGATATTGACTTCCACCCGGCATGAGAAGGCAGAAGGCCTCCATAATGTTGCCAAGGGGATTGACAGCCCTTTCTGTGCTGGTGCCCCGGGGTGGTTTGAACTGAGAGAGGTTTTCATTGACAGCGGAGTGCTTAACCTTTGCACCACCAGGATCCTGGAAATAGTTGAGGAAGTCAGAAAGGCTTAACAAACAAAGCTGCTTGAAATCAGACAGGCTAGAAAATTAATATGGAGTGTATGTATACTTACTTCTTTTCTAGACATTTAAAACTATATATTCTGCATTGCAATGCCGATCAAATGTTTTTATTCTCTTTTTCCTCACTTTCCAGATAAAGTTTCCAGACAAGTTGATGAGAGAAGAGGATTCTTAACCATGGACTACTGTGATCTCACCTCTGCCCACCAGCAGCTTTGTGTATCTAACGTGACTTTGGCACTTTAACATTTAATGCACCGATTACGATGTTCAAGCCTCTGATTTAACTGTGTATGATTGCTGACCGTTGATTTGTTTCCCGATAATCCTTGGAGCTGTAAAGTGAAAACACCTCTTCAAGAACACCCGTGTCTCTTGTGTGAAGTACTGTCAACCTCTCCGCCATGGTGCAGGGGCAGGTGGCTCGTGTGACATTTCGAATATCTGAATGCAATGCTTCCTTCATTGAAGATGCACTCTTTAGCACGTACAAATGCTTTTGACCATCCTGAACTAATGGTGCTTTACATTACCACTCATTTATTTCAACGTTTCTCCCGTTTGCCTTAGCTACTCCAAGGTTAAGGGCAAGTTTCAGAGTCTCTTCTGACATCCACTTTGATCTTCTTTATCTTCGCTCTCTTCTTCCTGACCTTTTGCTTTCTTCGTGTGCGATGTTCTTAAATTCATCCCACAGCTCCCCCTGTCACCGTGTTTCAATGTGTCAAACCTGTCCTTGAGATGCTCTCGAAATTCAGGCGCACTCAAGGTCAGATTTTGGTTCTCTTGGATTAATTTTAATTTTCTTCAGGTTCAGCGTTAACTTACATATGAACAATTGATGAGATTTAAGATTTTATTCATACTTTGCTATTGTGAAGAGAGCTACACTGAATATGAGTAGATATAAATGTATTGTGTCATGACATTTACTCATCTTGGATGTATACCAATGAGAGAGATTATTAGGTCATATGGTATTTTATTTTCAACTTTTAAAGGAATAGCCATATCATTTTCCAAGATGATTGCAACATTTTACAGTCAGATCAGCAGGGTCTGGAGGTCCCAGTCCATACTTTCACCAGCATTTGTTGCTTGCTGTGTTTTAAACTTTGCACCTAGTACTGGGGGGAAGATATCTCGTGGTTATGTTGATGCGCATCTCTCTAGTGACTGAGAGAAACTGTCCTTACGTTTGCTGGTCTCCTGATGCCAAAAGAATTTGACACGCTGGTTTCATCATGCATGTCTTCAAAACACAGTAAATAAACAATTGAAAACAAACTTGTGCAAATGTCATGGTAAAATACACCACCATACAAGCCTATATTTGCATATGGAAAATTTTGAAGCCTAAATTAAGAAAACCTGACGTCAAAAGAAGTGTATATTTAAACATCTTTCCTCTGAAAATTAAATGGCAATTTTACAATTTGTTCAATTCATTCTTTTGCAAGTTAATGGCAGAAAATAGCATAATCAATCAGCTTTGCAGGCTTATTTTTAATTCCTCTCTCTCAGGGAGAATGGAGGAGACGTCCATCGTTTTCCCTGAAGCATTTGCTGCAAGAATCCTGGTGCCTCCACGTCATCACCCGATTGTACCCTTCTTAAATTCTTTCATTTTGCAGTCCTAATAGAGGAAAGGTACCCATCATCATAAATCTGAACTATCTTTGCAAGTAGGAGCGAAAATACAACCTTATATATGTTAACAGCTGTACAAGCGCCTCTTGGGATGCATGTAGTATAATGCAGAACAGTCATAATAGCGCTCACAATCTCATTGTTTCCCATTTCATAGATTTTATACCTGTACCATCTGGGCAACCCACCTGGATGGAAGACAGGGTACTTGGAAGTCTGGCTTTCGAGATGGCCTGTCTTGGCCTCTGAATTTTGTGGAACAGTTCCTTTTCTTGTTCATACTACAGTGCACACACCTACATGCACCGAAACATGAGGGTCCGGAAAAATGCACATGGTAAAGTGGAAGGAAGAGATAGCAAGATTTTCCCAGGAACTTTTTTGAAGTACACACACACACACACACACACACACAGAATAAGTCAAAACCTATTGCCGCTAAGGTTCCCATTGATACATGACATAGGTTTAATCCACACAAAATGCATTTAAACATATCTCTACCGAAGTGCAGATCAGTACTCTGAGTCCTGCCTGCATCTTATTCAATGTGCTAGACCACTAGAGCACCTTCAAAGAAAAAGTCCAATTGAACATGGGGTCTGAGGCCATCTACTGGACCAGTTAAATTCAAGGCAGAGAGACCAGTTCAGAAGGTGTTGGTGACTGGTTTTTTGGATTCCAATGGAGTAATCTTCGCAGACTTTCTCAAAGGACCCAAGATGATTACAAGGGATCATTAGTAGAAGTTTTAAGAAAAAATTGAAAACTGCATGGTTAATGGAAAAGGTTGGAAAAATTGTGCCAGTGATTTTTTTCTCCCTATCATGACACCCACCTGTTCATTGTTCCAGAGTAGCAAGGTCTGTCCTACAAGAATGTCCCTGGGACACCTTACGTCATCCCTCCCACAGTGCTGGTCTACCCCCTTCGGGCCTCTCTTTGCTCCCAAACTCACACAACATTACAAGGAAACAAGGATAATATTTTGAAGTGGTGTAAATGAAAGAGCACAAAATTCTTCAGGGAAGGGTTAGAGAGGTGAATCGATCTAGATGGAGGGTATGCTGAGAAACAATAGTTTCATATTTTGGTAGCTTTGTTTGATAAAGGTTTCTATGGTTTTATAAAATTCTTTTCTACTTAGCTTCAAATACATAGAATGGGAGATTTTGTTCAATACTCTGTAAAAAGTTATCTTTCCTCTCATGCTCTGCGATTCTCCTCCTAAGCAGTATGGTAATCAGTATGTGTTCTACTCCTCATCTTCCTGAAAACTGGAGACACCAGTATTGTGGGCGTCCCTTGAGATACATATGCCTAGTAGAAATAGTTTAAAGCAATGCCTGCCTAATTTGTTACATTGTTATTATTATTATTTGGTGATAAGTCATCAAATTAAATCAAACATAATGGACAAAAAATGTTTCATGTTCTTTCTTCTTTTCTAATTCTTCCTTTGCTCTTTCTCCTCCATCAAGCTTTCCTGTACTGTTCCCAACCATTATATTATCGCCATATTAATAGTCCTTCAGAACACAGGGCTGATGTTAAACAAAATAGCATATGCACCCGAGTGTGACTCTTTATGATTTAGGCTTATTTCTTTTGGAAGAGTTGGCTATATGACCTCCAAAAGCCATCTGGTCTCAAGAAATGTCCAATACATCCAAGCATGGCCAATAATACCCTCATTTCAATTGGCACTGTGAGGTAGTGGAGTACACATTGGGCTGCCAATTGACAGGTCAGCAGTTCGAATCCCCCAAACTCTCTGAGGGAAAAGGGTGGGACTTTCTGCTCCCCTGAAGAGTGACAGCCCCAGCAACCCATGGGGTAATTCTACTCAGTTCTGCCGGGTTTTTATGGTTAAAATTAATTGGAAGTCAGTGAGCTTTTTTGTTTGTATGCTTGTTGGTGGTTTTTGCTTTTCCAACGAATTAACAAGCATTCATTTTAATGAAGGTGGTTTCTGTTCCCTGTTTATTTTTTATGTGGACCCCGCCCTTTTCCAGAGCTAGTGCTCATGTCAGACCTCCAACTGTCCTCAGGGCTCAGGGCTCGGGTCAGCACCTGGGGATGCACCCGATGCAAGTTCCCGGAAGGTTTGCCAACAAATAGCTACACAAATAAACGTTATTGAGGGAGAAGCTTTCTCTAAAATATCCATGGATTCCTCTGAAACATGGCTCATGGGTTATGTTCAATCTCATTGCAAGTCTTGGACTTGTTATGACCTATGGCCTAACTTCCTCTCTGAAGACCGTCTTTATCCTGGATCAGGGGTTATAGTCCAAAAGTTCTTAGTTGCCAGGAAGGCTCGGAGTATTATATTTTTCTGGAAAGGGGGCAATAGGCCAAATAAGTATAGGAAGCTATGTTCTAATAGAATGATTTTTAAAAAGTCATTCCATTAAATGAGTGTCTTTTAATTTCTAAAGAAGTGAATCAACAAAAATGACAAAAAGCAAAGCTATCCCTGGAAAAATTGTGGCAATATTAAGTAAGCACTTTGTGGTTGGGAAAGAAACAAATGAGGGAAAAGTGAATCACTATCACAGTTTTATTGAAAGTGTAAGTATACAGATAGTATATATATACATGTATATATATCTTTAATTCAGCCTTTGCAACAAAATGCTCGTGGAAACACCATTATGCAGCATTGTAAATGCGTGTCTTCAGAATATGATGCTGAGATAAGAGTTCGTGTGAGCACTGTGGTTTTGTCTCTGTGCCCCAATGGCTGAGTGTGCCTCCTGGTCAGCCTCTTAGCCATTTGTGGGCTACAATGTTGAGGGGGGGGGAAGCAAACAAACAAAAAAGTCAACTTTTCTGCCCATTTACGTGCAGTAAAGTTCCTGTTTGCAAGTGTTATTTATAAGAAAGGCAGCAGGACTGGGAAACCAACCAAAGAAAACAATGTTAGCATAAATGCTTCGAAGGCGACATGTGTCGGTAATGGCTTTTCAGAAACCCCGGGGAATGAGGGAGTAACACTTCCACTCCACCGAGCTGCCTTAAATTTTTGAAGCCATGTGAACTATTTGAACATCTTTACAGAATCTCACTTCTGAATCGGTACTTTGTTGCTTTAAAAGTGGCTGGTGCTGTTCTAATAGCATGAATGGCAATCCGAAAGTACAAAGGAGAAAAGAAATTCAAGACATAACTTTTGGCGATGCAGCTGCCATTTTCATGGTGGCCAGGCAAGCATTTCTTCACAGCGATAAAGATAAACGCCTTTGGAGAAAACGATGCATGTATATGAGGATCTCACTAGGACAAAGTCATAATTTTACGTATAGCTTAGGAAGAAGGTTGTAGTTCAAATGTTCCTCGACATTTCTTTTTAAATGGAAACACACAAGCCAAAGCAGTGCTACAAATCATGCTGAAGGGGCTGGGGGCAGCGGGGTATTATTATTCGATCACTATGGTTCTAGTTAACAGAAGGCAATCTGTGAGAGCCGATGTGCAATGAGACAGCCTTGGGTTCTAGGTTTGGTTTGTCCATTTTGGCAAGTTTTCCCCTTTGACAGGGTACAATCTGGGTACTTTTCTATCGTTTGAGTGGGAAAATATTTGAGTTTTCTTTCTCCGGCAGGTTTCAGGCTTACATGGGTTGTGGCTTTTACAGGTTTTCCCAGATATTTATCTTGAGTAAGGTCAAAAAATAAGACAGTAGGTTGTAATATTTTGTGTATAACACTTCTGTTTCATGTCAATTCCTTGGGTGTTTTTTATTTATCACCAACGGCATTTGTCCTCATTTTACAAAATATTTATATAGAAGATTCTGTGGTGACATGATGAGGACATTGAAGGGACCAATCAAAGGACTCAGGCTTGAAGATTTGCTATCTGGATGCTATTTGCTATGACCTGGTGCTGTGTATCTCTTTGACTCCCAGTGTTTGATGGCATTTATAAGAAAACTACTATTTTGAATTAGTATAGAAGCTGAATTTATTTATCATAAAGTTATCTGTCTCAACAAGGAAAAAATTCTCAAACTTACTACTGTTGAATCATTTCCGACTCACAGCAACTGTGTAGGATAGAGTGGAACTGCCAGTGGGCTTTTCAGAACAAAAACATATCATCTTTCTTCCCGGCCACAAGGACACAAGTGAAAATTCATCTGGGTTGGCCCAAGATCTCATTCAATGACCTGGCCTTAGAAATGTGTACTACACCCTCACCTACCCATCCCTAGCTCTTTTTTCATTGTCTAGGCTACATGAAATTTGTCCAACAGTTCTTCATAAATAAGAATTATTGCATTATTATCAATTTTCTGCCATTCCTTAGCATTTTGATACATACATTATCTGGACAATAATTCCCACTTATTTCTAACACCGACAGTTCACATTATAAAAACTGATTATCTAGGTGTTTTTCCCCCTCTTCAACAATATTACTTAAGGGAAAAAAATGTTAGGGGTGTTTTTCTGTATGTAAGTTACCATTGTCTTTATCCATCAACAGAATTGTCATTTGCTTAGACTGGTCTGCAACCCAAAGGATGGAACCTCACCTCATCAGGGGGAGGAAGCGATGCTTGCAACTTTGACAAAGCAGGAACTTTAAAAAAGCATCTACCCCAAACTAAGATGGTTTTACTGAATGTCCATTTTGATTCCAAAGTATTTTTTTCTCAGAATGCTGTACTCAGATATAAAGACAAGTCTGGTCACGGTTATTCAGCGGAGGAGGGGGCAGGGGGAAGATGGTCTATCTGAAGTTCAAGGGAATACGGACTTTTATGGAGTGTCTGGAATTTCCTTCCAGGCCTGGGGAATGGCAATACTGGCAGATGTTTGGGTTCTGCTAAATAGAAGACAACTGAAAAAACTAGAACTGGATTTATCCTCGTTGGGTTGTAAAAGCTCAGTTTTCCTTTCCAATATGAGAAGCGCTTTGATAGCTGCGTGGCACATTGAGAGCATTTCTTTTATGATTTTAATTGAGCTTCTCAGGTCCTGCCTACTGAACTTTGGATCGTCCCCCAGCCATTTATCTTTTGATCTCATGGCTTATATTTGCTCCAGAAACTTTCAATAAAGTCAATACTGAATTGTTCACTTGGGTAAACTCATTCTTTCTTTACAATGAAACAAAGGAATTCCCCCAAATCAAATCTTTTTGTTGTTGTTGTTGTTGTTGTTAGGGGCATTTTAAACGTTTCTCATTGTGGTGAAATACATATAATAAAAGTGTGCTGTTTTAACCATCTGAGTGCACAGTTCAGTCATATGAATCACATTCATCAGGCAATGAAACATCCTCACTATTTATGAAAGTTTTTGTCACCCCACAGAGAAACTCAATACCCCTTCAGCAATAGCCCTAGCCCCATTTCTTGAGCTATTAGAAGCCACTGATAACTTTTTGCCTATGTACAAAAACCCTGCAATCTCATTGCCATCAAATTGATTCTACCTTACAGCAACCCTCTAGGACAGACCTGAATGGCCCCCGTGAGTTGCCACCATTGTAATTCTTTAAGCCTCATCTTTCTTCCCAGGAGTGACTTGTGGTTTCAAACTGGTAACCTTGTAGTGACCAGCTTTGTGCATGACCCTCTATACCACCAAGACTCCTTGTACAGTTGCTTAGTGTAGGGATTCCGTATGTTGGATCACGGCGTTTGTCCTCCTGTGTCGGACATATTTCACTCACCATAGTGCTTTGAGACATCCACCATGTCGTAGCTTGCAAAAGAAATTGATTTATCCTTTGGGGGATATTTGCACTGTTTCTACCTTTTGATGCTTGCAAATAGTGCTATAATGAACACTGGCCCACACACGTATCTTTGTTATAGGCATTATTAAAGCAAATTTAGTTTCATATTCACAAATAAGCGATGGGCAACAAATGTAAATATTCAAACAAATGATCTCATTTAGGGGTATATATTCTTGGTTTCAATTTATAGGAAGATTGGGGTTTTAGAGGTGAAATTCTATTTTAAAGCAAATATTAAACAGAAAAAACGTTTTGATGGGAGTGATATGTACCTCCCCTCTGAGGTATATCAGATCCTGGTCCAGTCAATTCTAAGGCATGGCAAGTACATGTGGGCGGAGCAGAATGGCCCGATGGGATTTCCAAGACTACTGCCTTCTGGAAGCTGATTGCCAGGTTTCTCTTTGGATGCACCTTTCACCTAGCACCCTCGAGTTCATGCCAACAGGAGTGTGCCCTAGGATAGGCTCGAACTGCCCCCGTGGGTTTCTGAGACAGTAAAACTATGGGAGGGCAAGGCTTGTCTTTTCCCTGGGTGCATTCAGACCTCCAATCTTTTGATTAGTAATCAAATGTTTAGCTATTTGTGTCATCTTGGAACTCACAGATCAGGAATTTCACAAAACTTTCAAGTTTCACAAAACTTCTATTCTGGTAACACCTTCTGCCACCCCCCTCAGAATGGCTCCCTTGTTACCAATGGGAGTCTGAGTTGCCCTCAGATTGTGATGGGGAAGCAGCTGAGAACCAGTGTACTCCAGCAATGCCAGCGAGAGCTAGAAACAATCTTTTGTGGATGTGGGGTCGGAAGAAATGTTATCAGTTTAACCCATTTTGAGAAACCCATGCGTACAAGAAATGTTTCAATTTTCTCTAAACTGGACTCTTAGAAAAGCTATTTTGGAAGAGAAAGAATAAATGAGAATTGCCATTGGGCATCAGCCCTGAGGGCCCTTTGCTTCCAAGGTGAACCAGAGGGCAAATACCTGCCTCAAAAGCATCAACCAATACCTTTTGCTGTTGGTACTTACCAGGAGGAAACACAGGTTCCAGAATGTCAGATTACTGTTGATTTGCAAAGTATGTTATTAATATGTATTTTAGGTGACATCTCCCACGCTTTGAATGTTGGTTTCTAATTTGGAAAATATTGTAATTGTGTGCTCCAAAGAAATCTCAGTTCTAGGTTAACTTTTAGAACATATGGTCTATAATCTTCTTTTTGCTTTATTTAATTTTTCATTCTTAAGGACACGTACATATAGATTGGAGTCCCTAGGTGGTACAAATGGTTAGTACGCTTAGCTGCTGATGGAAATTTTGAAATTCAACTCAGAGGCACCTGAAAATGGCAACCCACTTCTGAGAAACAAAAACAAAAAGCAGCCAAGAAAACCTTATGGAGCACAGTCCTTCTCTAACACACATGGGTCACTGATTCACAATCAATGTATTGATCCTTCAAAGTAGGATTCAAGGGCAAAAGAAGATTGGTATAAGAATAACACTGGACTTAAAAGCAACCAAAACGATTGTCTAGGTCATGGGTTATGTTCAACAAATCATAAACAAAAGTTTAATTCAGTTGCTCTACGCTACATTCCACCATCAAAGCTAACACCCAAGTAGAGCTACCCACAATAGTTTGGAAATGCCTAAGTGTCTGACTAAATGTCTCTATGTATTTTCATTGTCCAAACCTGCATAATTCACCATCATGGAGTCCATGCTGACTCATAGTGACCCTGTAGAAGGGGGCAGACCTGCCCCTGTGGGTTTTCAAGACAATCACTCATTAGGAGAATAGAAAGCCCTGTCTTTCTAACATAGATGTAAGTCAAAGGTGAAATGAGTAACAGCTAATGGTCTAGACTAACTTTAAAAAATATTCAATGTGCTATGTCAATTATGTCACTCTTAAAATGACACTGCTGGACTGCAGGTGGTCTCTAGCAGCTTTGGAGTGAAACGGTACAGTTTTATTTATCTGCAACACACATCGCACCAAAAAGAGTTTATTTAGAAATTTTTCTTATGTTTTAGTTCTACATTTTACATCAATTTCAAAAAGCCATTTTTCGTATCCTGGCTTTCATTCACAGTGTTTCCATGTTGATTTGTAGCATCTCTCCATGATCTCTTCATGAAGATAATGTTTCATGTAAGTCTGGGATCAGTCTGTTCCACTTTAATGGCAGTATTTTTTAGGAGACAAGTGAAGTAGAAGAATTTTATAACTCCCGAGAGTCACCAGAGATCAGAGGTTCTAGCTGTCGCCTGCCTACATTGGTTAGGTGGATTGTTACAGCTGTGTGTACTCTGCAAAGAGAGGTACCGAGAAGAGGGAAACAGCACTGCTGGGTCCAGTCCAATGATAGCAAACATAACGATTGTACATTGACCCAAAGGGTACTTGATATAACAAAAATGCTTAGACTTCATCTCTAGAGATTCTGGTTTGCAGTTCAACACAGGAGAATCACAAATCTAATTTTATATCTTTATTTACAGACAAGAATTTGGGTATTCAGATAAGTTCCATGATTTGAAAATTAAAATCGACCTTTGACTTCTGGTTTGCATATGCCAGACCTGAATTAATTGCAAACAGCATTTTTTGATCTAAACTAACTTTAAATTCAAATCTTGACCTGGATGTCTTTCACCTTGCTATCATTTTGAAATCCAGAGATTTAATTGTTTCTATCATTTTAGGTGTTGTTTATAAATAACATACTTGGGTCAGAAGAGACTAGTCCCCACAAAAAGCCATGCTTCCTGGTGAAGCAGAGGGGCAGTGAGAAAAGGGGAAACCACAAAGAGTCGGATTGACACCATGGCTCCAACTCAGGAACAAGTGGGCGGCTGGCGCAGGTCAGCACAGTGCTTTGCGCTGCGGTACCGAGGACTCTGATGAGTCAGAGCCGCCTCAAAGGCACCTAACACTGCCAACCACCAAGGAGAGCCGAGTCACAGCTGCTATTGAGGGACAAGAAATTGACAAATAAAGATAAAATAAGGACAGTACAGAGTTTCTGGGGGGTGCAAACGGTCAACCCGCTTGGCTGCTAATGGAAAGGTGGGCGGAGCAAGTCCATCCAGAGGCCCCTTGAATGGAAGGTCTGACTGTCCACTTCCAAACCTGCCATTGAAAATTATGAAGCTTGGTGACACTCGGTGGCACACGGAGTCACCGTGAATCAGAAGCAACTCATCGTCAATTCGACATATTTATGTGTGTACATATGTATATGCGTGTGTGTGTGTGTGTGTGTGTGTGTTTTCCCAGCTTCCTCCTTGTGCTTCCCATTTCTGGTTCTCCTTCTTTCTGATCCTTCCGGCTTTCTGAGCGTTACCCCTGAACCACTGCTGCCTTCCCCCCATCCCTAGTCCAGTGATTGATTGCTTTAATGAGTACCTACTTCTCTGGGATTAATACTCACCTTGTAGGCCTTTCTTTCATTTGACTGAAAGTGGAGCTATGGGGGTAAGATCAGTCCTAGACTTGAACAGTGTATAAGGTGTATTGTGTCAATTCATTTTTGTGTTAGCAGGGTGGACTAGAGATACAAATTCAGTAACACTCACATATGTGTAAGAGAGAGCTTTATACCAAGAAGTAGTTATATATCAAGAAAACATCCCAGGCCAGTCCAGATCAAGTGCATAAATCTGATGCTAGTCCATAAATCCCTCCAGCCACAAGCAATGATGCAAAACGCAGGAAGATCACAGGCCTGTGCGTGAAGAGTCTTGTGGATCATGTGGAAGTGGAAGCATCGCAGGGCTGGCACAGGTCTCAGTGTGATCAGTGGCATGAAGATGAAGGTAGAGAGAGGGTGTGGCCTGCCTCCAGCCAAGCTGTGACCTGATTGACAGGCTAAACTCCACCCATATCTCCTTACAGGTGCCATTTTGGCACCAAAAAACCTAATTATCACAGGTTTAAAAAAATAAATATGATATTGTGTCCATTATTAAACTGTCTTGACAAAAGGACTGTAAGAGAACAATTCCAATAAAAAATTCTCTACAAATTATAAAATTACATAAAAGAAATATTTAATGGAAGCCTTAAAAATTAAAATGTTCAACTCACAAAATTAAAACCAAGCTTATGGAAAATTGGAAGGGGAAAATCAGAAGCAAGGGAGAACGCTGTTCCAGAAGACCCAGCAAAGAACCAAAGTCTCCCAGAAAGCAAAGTCAGAGTAGAAGCTAAACACCATTACAGATCGAAGAAGGCCACAAAATAATACATGCATGCACATTTGTGTACACACACACAATGCATGGCAAAGACTATCACTACAGCATTTCCTAAAAGCATCCAGAGAGAAGAAAGCTAAGCTACCCCTACGTGACTTCTGACCACATCTACGTCACAGCCTCAGATCGCAGTAACTGCCGAATACGTCTGCTTGGCACACACAGGTTTACCCCATAGGTGCTCTTACATTCCAGGCAAGCAAAAGCTGACTAGTTTGGGAACCCAGCCACTAAAGAGCATCAACCCCTCTACGTGTGATATCTCCGTTTAGTCTGTTTGCATGGCACACGAGACAGACTATTAGCAAATGAAAATCATGTAATTACTCACAGAAAACAACACCCAATAGGAGCAGTCTCAAAGGGAATGGTCCCCACGGGCATGAAAGTTATTGGGGATAAGATGGAAACTCTTCTGTGCTTGCCCCCACTTTGCACCATAAATAAGAACCAAGGTGGTCACTCCCTCAACCAGTTCTTCATTCCACAGGGTACTTGACTCACCGTACAGAGGATCATGCAAAGTTTTCAACGTGGTCACCCAACGAGGTGCACAGTTGTCTGTCAGCAAAATATTGGCTCTTCATCTCTGCCATATATGTGGACATAACAGCAGGCTTCAGAGGGAAGGGGTACGCTGCCACTGGCTGTACCCCTTAACATAGTTACAATCCTTTCAAAATTTGGAAGGAAAAAGTGTTTTTCAAAATAAAGTACTCTACCTGTCAAAGTTTCCAATTAAATATGAGAGTCTGTTAAGTGCAATTTTGAGCATGCATTGAGTAAAACAAATTCACATGCATTTTTGTGAGATGTATTTTAGCACCATAAATGAGGCACTCGCCAAAGGAGAACCCATGCCATTCAGAAACAGGGAGAGACTGGAGGAGAAAGAGCCCTGATAGCATAGTGCTTACGTGATAGGCTGAAGTCACAGAGTTAGCAGTTTGAAACTACTAGCAGCTCCTCTGGAGAAAGACTGGTCCTTCTAGGCCCATCAACCGTCTTGGGAGCCCACCGGGAGATGGCTGGGAGTCAGCAGTCCCCGAATGGCAGTGAGTTTGGTTCTTTGTGGTTTGGGAGAGGAGTGCAGCTAAAGGGAACTCCAGAGCCCTGGCATGGAGCTGGAGGACAGCCTGTGGCAGGAGGATTGAGTGCTCAAGGTAAAATGGCAGCTCACTTGACTTGTCGGAGCTTATGGGAAAACGGCTGACATGTTCTTTAAGAAATCTGCTGGAAGTATTTAGGAGAAAATAATTTTTAAAAGAATCAAAGTGAAATTAAAAAAACATCGCTCAAAAAGGAAAAGAGAAATGAATCAAAGACACAAAGATTTTCCCAATACAGGCATGAGATAATCAGAACATAACAATTCGATTGTTCCAGAGTCTTTGGGAGAAAATATCAATCCCATGAGGACTGAGCTGCTTCCTTCTTCACAAATGGAGTGGTCGCTCCAAGAACCGGGACTTTGCAGTTCTCATAAAAATCTGTAGAAAGAATGTGTAGCTAGGTTTTCAAACACAGGCTTACCTCTTTAAACTAGCAGACTTTCCCTCCTTTTCCCCTAATGCTTTCCAAATGAATTGCACCATGTCCTGCTCCATCCAACAGAACTGTTCTGTTCAGACAGACATAATGGGACCCCAAGACAGGGAAGTCAGGTTTAAGCTTCTTGTGTGTCATTTGTTTGCCTTTAGTAGATACTGTTTCTTCAAAGTTGATTCATTCAGCAAATACTTATGTATTTTCTGAATAAACATCATATGAAGTGCCTTGCAGAGATTCTCTGATTTAATTTTTACAGAACCCTAAGAATGAGGCACTGTTATTGTAAGATGTAAAACTAGAAATGCAATATTTTACAACTCTATCAAGAGGAAGCAGCCCTGGTGGTTTACTAGGTTATGTGTTGGGCTACTAACTGCAAGGTCGGCAGTTTGAAATCACCAGCCGCTCCTCGGGAGATAGACTGGGTTTTCTACTCCTTTAACGAGTTACAGTCTCAGAAAACTACAAGAGCAGTTTTACCTTGTCCTACAGGTTGCTGTGGATAGGAATGGATTTGATGGCAGTGAGTTTGAGTTTTCTATCTATTTCTTGGCCTCTCGAAATCTGGAATACCTTAGGGACTCGCTGACAACAGATGTATAAAAGAGATCGTTTTCTATTTTCCAGCCTAATCCAATCTATAGCTAACTGTAGCTGCCTGAGTGAGCCCATCAAAGCCCAGCAGAACTGTCAACCAACCCAAAGAATCTTGATAAAGACATCCTTGTTTAAACTCTCACCTACTCACCCAAAGACTGGTGGCTTGAATCCACCTAGCAGTGCTACCCAGACAAGCATGGGATATCCTCTGGAAAGCAGTAGTAGATAGTGATTGTAATTATTCACATTTCCATTTGCAGAGGCCTGCTCAGGGTCACACAGCTAGTGAAAGAGCCAAAATTCAGCCGCAGACTGCAGCGCTAGACTGTAGAGTGCACCACCTTTCAGGGGGAGCACGAGGCCACCCAAGCCGAGAGAGAAGTACATAAAGGAACATTTGTCATGAAGATGATTTCAGGTAAGAAAGAGACTGCGACACGCGAACCTCCGAAGGCAAAATCTGGAAGACGCAGTTTGACAACTTGGTCACAGCAGCCATGGGAGGCAGCTCCCAGCCCAGAGGGCGAGCTGAGTAGGTGGCCATCAGATCCTGAGCGCTCCCTCCTGGCCATGTGGCTTTACATTCATTCACACCCCTCTCAACAGCAAGCAAGCAACAACAAACCAAACCCAGTGCATTCAAGAGGACACCCTACAAGGTAGACACAAGGTTTCCCAGGCTCTCCATCTTCCCAGAAGCAGAGCGCCCTTGCAGAGGGGTTGCTGGGTTGGAATTGCACACCTTCCTGCTTGCAGGCCAATGCTTAACTGCTGCTCCGCCAGTGCTCCTTCTCAGCAAAAGATCGAGTTTACTTCTCCTCTTGAAAACGGGCAAGGAACCATGGTAGCAGTGGGGGTCAGGCAGTGCACTGCTTTCCAAAAAGTCAGGGTTTGAAACCCATCGGCTGCTCCCTGGAGCGGGATGAGACGGTCTGTCGCAGTAATGATTGACAGCTGCCGCAACACTCTGGAGCAGGTCTACTTTGTCCTGTCAGGTTGTTAGGGGTCACAGTGAACTCCTTGACTTAAACCTAGTGAGGATGACACTACCGGACTTCCGAGGGCAATGCAATCTCTTCCTAGAGCTCCCTGAGTCTTTTCTCCCTCTCTTTCTCTCCCTCCCTTCCAGCCTAAGATTTTGGGGATCTGAGTCTGGTCATGTGTTTGGTTACTCTCAAACCATGCTGAAGAGATGTGTGGAGAGAGCTCCCCAGGCAGGGAAACCCAGCTGTCCCAGCTCCCAGCTCATTCAGTCTTTCCATCCCAGTGTCCAACAGGGGACCAGGAGTTTTCCCCATGGTTTCAACTCCCAGTCCTCCAGCTCCCTCCTCTGAGACCAAGGAGAGTAGAAGTAACATCGCTCAGGAGTCTTGATGACATTATGGTTGGTGTTTTAAACCACTAAGCTGGGGTGTCTTGTAGGCAGCAACCATGAACTGGAAAATATCAGTGTGTTTGAGCTTAGCCGTGCTCCTCTCCCTTCAATGTGTTATTTCTAATATTGTCTATAAACCAAATACCAGACCTGTTGACATGTTGTGCAATAAAAGGTAAAAATCCACAACTGAGCAAAAGCCTGACGTGTGCTTGTATGCGAGTGCAGGGCTAGGATAAGTGGCTGAGCACTCCGTGGCTGAATGAAAGGTTAGAAGTTGGAATCTATCCAGGTGGAAGCCCCAAGTCCACCCAGAGACCTCCTAAGAAAGGCCTGATGATCTCCTTCTCTAAACACCAGCCCTGAAGCCCGAGGGAGCCTAATTCTGCTGGGACAAACCCGAGACCACAATGTGTCAGTATCAGTTCGAGGGCCAGTGGCATTGGAGCATGGTCTATGTGAGTGCAGGAATTTGCTCCTGGATTGCTTGGGGTTGACTCAGACTTCTTGTTTGCAATATTGGGTTTGCTCCCTGCCCTTGGAGTAGTTTTTAAGGGACATATCGCTGAGTTCTCAATAATAAAATGGTATTTCACTGTATTGTCCACCACAGGCTAGTTTTCACAGAGTGTGCTTGTATGTTTGATTAAAAGAGAAATAGCTGCTAATGTTGATTCTCATTATCATGTAAAAAGATCTGATGATAGGACAATTCTAAAGAGAACGCAGACCAGGTGATAACTGTAGCCACTTATGAGTTTTGGAGAAAATACTCCATACTGAGGCCACAAGTGCTGAGAGCTCCATAATCTTGGCAGTATTCAATCAAGCGGCTTTAAGGACTCAGTTAAAACTTGAAAACAGACTAAGAAAAAAACAAAAAGAACTTTCCTGTGGGGCTCAAGCTCTCCACAGCAGAGTCATTCCCTTTTATGGCTGTTATAATTTGGAGTAGTGGGGATGATGACGACACATCATTTATATGGCACTGTGGAATTGCACAGAACTTTCCCACCATCATTTACCAGCGAATCTCCCGAGCACAAGTCAATATCCCTGGCTCCATTCAACAGGTGGGAAATGGAGGCAGAATGGGCTTGAGCCACTTGTATGAAACCACTTGTATGAGCCACTTGTATGAAAGCCACTTGTGTGAAAAGTCAGGGTCAGGGACACAGTGAAAGCTTGGCCCCCTGACTGAACACACCGCCTCCGAGGTTAGTGGTCTGTGGCATCACTAGGGAGGGGAGAGAGAGCAGTCTACACCCCTGACAATCTCAGCAGAGGTGACTCCAAAATAACCCAGGATATTCAGCATTGGTGGCAGGTGAGCCAGTGTCACCGGGGGTGGGGGTGGGGGGGCTTCCAAGGCAATGACATCACTCGGGTTAGTGCTTCTGTTACCTGCTGCAGGAACTAGCTACACTCTTCCCTGTAACCAACCAACTAGCCATTGGAGCACCCACCATGGGGCAGAAAGGAGTGCTCCCCTTGGGCAGTGGGAGAAAGGAAGAGCTGCCGGGAGCCTATGAGATGGAGCCTGGAGGTGCAGAGAACATAGGGTGGGAGTAAGTGGCACTGGGCAGAACCAGGGATGCTCTTCCCACCAGAAGGATTCCCTAGCTGTCTCACCCACCATGAGTTTCCATACTGAGTTACACCAACCCTATTGGCACCACGGTAGCACATGTCTCACTCAGTGATGCCCACTTACTCCCTCCTAGAAGTGACTAGCAACAAGACACCCCACCCCTGTCTTTCCCTGTCTCCATCAGTTCTTGCCAGTTCCCTCTTAATATGTATTGACTTCTTCATCCAAACTTCTACCTCTCACCAGGGACTTCCTCTCCCTTCGTTTCCCTGGTTACCAACAAATAAAAATAGTATGTAAACCTTTTCTTGACTTTTTATAGTAGTTGTCTCAGACAATGTTAATCCTCTTGTTATTGACTAATTTCACTCAGCGCAATGGCCTTCAGGTTCATGCATGGCACGAAGCATGACATAGCAGATTCATTGCTATTCTTTAACATAGCACAATGTTCCCTTGTTTTGTACTCCATTAGTGTTCCAACATTTTAAGTCATACATTTTTTAAAACAAAACTTTAGTGTTTTAATATACAACCTTAAAACAATCCCCCTAAAATGAAAACTCTTGTTAAATTGGAAATATAACCTGAGGACACACAAAAATAGTTGTGGGGTGGGGGGGAACGGGATACTGCAACAGTATAAGGTACGTCACTTAAGCACTAAGCCTTTTAAGGTAAATATCAGCACTCGCGACAACAATTAGAAGTTGAATCATATTCCCCAATTATACTAACCATATTGATGATCAATAGGTAACCTGGAGAAATCATGGGATTATCCTCCTCAGTTAATTTTAGGATTGGCCTACCTTTCAATCATGTCGATAGGAGTACCGCTAAAACCTGTATCCAAACTGACTATAATCAAGTAGATTTTGACTCATAGCAACTCTGTAGGACACAATCAACCTTCTCCTTAGAGCTTCTGAGGCTGTATATCTTTATGGGGCCAGGCAGTGTTATCTTTTCCCCGTGGAGCATTTGGTGGGTTTGAACCACTGATCTTACAGTTAACAATGAAAGGCTTAGCTTCCAGTGATACCAGGTTGCTTAATGCTGTTGTTAACTTGATGAGTCCATGGGTGTCAGCGCAGAACAAGAGTCTACAGGATTTTATTGAATGATTTCATTTTTCAGAAGTACATTGCCAGTCCTTCCTTTCAAGGCATCTCTGGGTGATTATCAGTGAGGATATGAGTACTTTGCACCTTCCAGAGGCTAAGGAATATTGTTGCTATGATTAGGTCTAATCCAGTCAGATCCAACTCTAAGCTTCAGCCACTGTTGCAGCCAGGATGTCCATGGATTTCCAAGAAGGTCTTCCTCCTTTTTCACTGACCCCCTACTTTACCAAGCTTGACTGACACCTCCTAGTAGCACGTCCAAAGTGTATGAAAAGAAATCTCCACACCCCAGCATCCTGGCCGCACCTCTGCCAACACAGATCTGTTTGTTCTCCTTTCACTATTCTTCCTCAATACCAAGGTTCAAAGGCATCAGTTCTTCTCTCGGCTTCCTTATTTGTTGTCCGGGTTTCACACTCATATCAAGCCATTGAACATGCCATGGCTTGTCCAGGCTTCAGTAAGGAGAAGGAAAATCCAATTCTACATCTTCCCATGTAACAGACGTCAGACAGGCCTCCTCCCTGCAACTTCCTGCATGCTATTCGGACCCCTGCCATCATTCTTCCTGCCCTCTTCTTCTCTAGTAGGTCGATAATCCATTGCCTGGGCCACGCAGACCTCCCAGACGATATTCATGTTGGTGGGGGGCGGGGAGATATGGAATGTGTTCTGAGGAAATTTAACAGGTTTTCACAAGTCAGCATCAGAAAACTAAGAATGCAGTACTTAGTTCATAGTAGTGCCTCTCCTCAGCTGTGCCAACATCCATGTCTTTTGCTGGTTCTCAGCTTCTTAGTCACATATCCCCTTGGCCTCCACCTTGGTTGGACTAAAGTGACCAAGTTCCTTTTGTATTAGTAAATGTCAAAGGACATCTCAGTCTGTAAGCTAACCTCCTGCCCAAAGGCAGTCAGCTTTACTTTATTCCTTCTGTGGCCTAGAAAGCCCACCGCTCCATCTCCTGCTCTCGGTGCTGCCATCACGGTTCCTTCCCCATGGTCTTTGCTGCTGATGCTTCTGTGCAAAAGGATCCTGGGTGAATACGGCCTCATACATTTTAGAAGCAGTGTAAAACCCACACTGAACATTTTGCTCAATGAGAGTTCCATACAACCTATTTGCATGACTCCCCCCCCCCCAATCTTTTGGGTGAGAGTGAAAAAATTAAGTATCGAAGAGTCATACCAAGAAATTTCACTTCAGCATCGGTGCCAATTGTTTGAGTATGTCACTTTTTGCAGTTTCGTGTTTTCTGATGATTAAGCTTACCTTGATGCTAAACTAAACATTTTTATAGTCTGTGTTGACATTTCCAGACTTTTTAATTTGTTATTGTTATCATGCCTTTAAGTTGGTTCTTGCTGAAGTGCCTTATTTGTTTGTATGTATGTTTATCTTTGAATGCATGCTGTTTATTGTGTTTAAAAGTAAAATATTTCTAATTAAAATAAATACTATGGCTTGGGTCGAGCACCCTGTAGTCCTCAAAATCCTTTGCTCTTTGAAACTTTAAAAAGGGCCTTGTGCTGATTTCCGCAATGCAAAACCTGACTGCTGATTACATGAGTACTGATTGTGGATCCTAGTAAAATGGACTCGGAACGATATAAACACGCAGGAACAGCTTAAAGTATATGTAGCATTTAATATACATTCAAATTCAATAGGGAAAGTTACTATAATTTCAGGTCCATACCAGAGGTAAAAGTTTAAAAATTTCTGTTGATGATACTCCTAATGTTTAACTCCCATTAAGCTGGTGTCACAGTGGTTAAGTGCTAGACTGCTGACCAAAAGGTCAGTGGTTCAAACCTACCAGCTACTCTTGGGGAGAAAGATGTGGCTGCCTGTTTCTGTAACGATCACACCATGGGAAACCCTGTGAGCAATTCTCCTCTGTCCCTGTAAGTCAGAATTGACTCAGTGGCAATAGGTTTGGGAGGTTACCGGTTGCCATGAGTGTTATCCTAATGTATTCATTTCTCTATAGTTCATGTGGGTATGCATTGTACTATCTTAGTATATTATATATATTTCATTTTATATAGGACCCTTCCTCCTCCAGCTGTCTGTTTTACTCCTCTATAAGGAGAAGGAAGAGGTCATTTTTGCCATAAAGGATTAAAGTCTTGGAAAGCCAGCCAATTGAGGTTGCTATGGATCTGAATCAACTCTATGGCTATAAGATTGATCCAACTAATGCACACAAACACTGTCCAGAGGGTACTATCCCAGGGTACACGAGTGCCAACTGCCATTTGGTTCTAAAACAGTGGAGCACAAGGGGGTCTTAATATGCACTTGCAAGACTCAGGGAAACTTGTCACTGGTGCTTTTAGCACAACTATGACCGACAATCAAAGGGCTCATTTTCTGGCCTCCCCTTAAATAGAGCCACCACCCAGCATCCAGTTCATGTCAGGCCCTGACAACTGTGTCCTGTGGCTGAACACACTAGCCCCCACACACACAAGTACAGCACAGTTTCGAGTGATTCACAAGGCTTCTTTTCTTTCTGTGGCTTTCTCCAAGCAAGAATTCAAATGTCAATCACTTTTAGTTAGATTTCATGGACTTGCATCATAAAAATGGTCACCAATCCAATTGCAAATCACTTGATGAATCTTCTTTGAAGACTTGCCAATAATGTTAATCGTCAGATGGTTGAATCCAGCTTTGTAGAGATGCGTTTGTGAAGAGCAGCAATCGCTGTGACTTTGACAAAGGAACTGCTGACTCGCATCACTGTTTGTCTTTTGATGTGAAAGAGCAAATCGATTTATGGAGCTTTTGCTTGCAGATGTAGGATATGATTAGCATGCAGAAAGACCTTTCCACAGTGTCATTTGTTTATTTAGCTGCCTCTGCACTCAGCTCTGATTGTGTATCCCTAATTAATGTATACAAAGCTAAAAGAAATAAAACCAGAGATCCACAGTCACAGGATACTGGATAGTGTGCCATTTGTCACCACTTGGAGGCTGGGGATGCTCCAATTTTACTAGCTGCCCACCAAAAAGAAAAGCATGTAGATTTTAAACCATACATTATAATCAAAAGGCAAGGGCCCCACTATCACCTTCCTTCATATATACACATACACATATATCTATCTATATCTATATCTATATATACATACATACAAGTATGTGCAAATGAATCTGTTTGACTCGGAAAAGAAAATATTCACCTATCTTTTGTCTCAGTGTTTCATCTTTATTCAAAGCAGTTGCTGAGTCTTTAGGAAAAGTACCCATGATTTCTTCTAGAGGTCAAAGTACTTTGTAAAACCTCCTGTGAGACCTGAATCTTCCTGTGCGTCAAGGCCTCGCTGTTCGGATGCTTGGCTATTTTAGCTGAGAACGAGTTTAAAGTGAAAAGTGAAGACGCCGGAGCCCTCCATGTCAATAATGAATGATCAATAGAAGTCACACACTTGAAAATTGACATGCAGTCAGCAGTTCCTTTTATCCGTGCACATTTCACATTGTCTATTCAGGTTGTGCAAGAAGCATCGGTCGCAGCATGGCACAGCTCCTGGAATCTTTAGACTCTCAAATAACGAAATCCAGAGTGACATCTAGTGACATCCTACATGAGAAGCGTTTGCTTTGCCTCTCCCAAACCCAGCCGCACGATCCGGCTCCGGCGACTCTCTGACCTTTCCAGAACAAGGAGCAGAGTCTCCTGGCTGCACTTGGCAAGGGCTGCCCCGCCACAGCCATTTTCTTAATACGGGTTGCTTCCAATGTTTGTCTCCGCCCGAGACGAATGTCTCTGCTTTTCTATCACCCAACTATGCAACTTCCATCCCAGCTGCAGGGCTAAATGGCTCTCTGCGTTTCGGCCACGGGTTCCATGCCTGGCAAGGAAGCTTTCCAGTAGTTTCTGTGCTGCTGTCATATGAACAGCATGCCAGACTCCCCGCCTTAAATCAAGCCAGGGAGCTGGCAGCATAGCTCAAACCTCTCCAAGAGCAGAAGCCAAGGGAGCTGTTATCTTATTGCTGAACCCCAGAACAGGCGATCCCATCTAAATCACTGGTGTCACGGTCTCATTTGCAATGAAATTTCTTTGATCCTTTTTTATTTTTTTTCCTAGCGTATTGGGGGATTTTTTTTTCTCCTAGAGAGTTGTTCTGAATAATGTGGCCATTTTAGGAACCGAGAAAGACATTTAAACAGAAGGGACTAATCCGATACAAAGGTAAAAATAATGGATTCAGTACATCTGCTTTTCATGGTCATTAGGCCTTTTATGACTATGTTTCATTGTTGTGAATGTACATATGTAATACAGCACTTGCCAATTTAATGTTTTTCACATGTGCAATTTACTGACATCGATGATTTGAATTATGCTGTGAAACCCCTCACCCATATCTGTTGCCAAATTTTCCATTGCTGTAACCAGGGACTTAATGATTCCTAAACAGTGATTCCTTTTTTCCATCCCCCTACCACCCCTGTCAGGCACCATTAATTACCACTGCAACGTGGTTGATGTTTAATCAACTTCAGACTGTAGATTGTCGTGAGAATCCTCCATTTCTTCACCTGTAGCATTATTAGTTGGAACACAAACATAAATAATAGTTGCATTAACTGGCCTTTCAGGCGTACAGATACTATCCCGTCACTGACATCATCGTGCTTCAGGATAGGCCTTGGCATGTTCTTTCTGATGATAAAGCAACGCATTCCTTCTCAACTTACATTCCTGCCATAGTAAGCCACCTGATTGGCCAACTCAAAATGGCAATATTCCCTCCTAAGTATCATTCAGAAAAATTGTTTGATAAAAAAGAAAGACTATAATGATGGGGAAAAAAAAACCCCAAAGCTTCCTACACTTCCAGGTATTTGATTCGTGCTAAATGCATAGCAGCATGCCACTGAGAGCTCTGGTCACATTGTGAGTTGTGCTTTAGGCTGCTAACCCGGAGGCCAGCAGTTTGAATTCACCAGCTGGAGAAAGATGAGGTTTCCTTTTCCTATAAAGATTTATAGCCTTGAAAACCCAGAGGTAGTTCTAATCCATCCCATTGGGTTGCCCTCACTCAGGACTGACTCCATGGACAGTGAATTTGTCTTTTTCCCTTTTTCCCATTACTCTTGGAGCATGCCCGCAGGGTCGAGGCTGGGGATGGAGTTCCTTGTAATTCTGCCTTTAGCTTCCAACCAAAGCTTGCAGGTGCTGCCAGGGCATGATCTACACACCTCATCTACCATTTGGTGAATAGGTTATTTGGGCAGTTGTTTCAGCTTTGAATTGCCCGAGATGGTACTTTACATCATAGAGTCCTGTTGGGGATGTCAGGTAAGTGTTGGACGGCTAACTGAAAGGTCAGCGGTTTAAAACCACCAGCTGCTTTGCAGGAGAAACCTGCAGCTATCTGCGCTCCTAAAAATCTACTGTCTTCCTAGATAAGTAGGAGTCAACTCTGTTTCTTTGTTTGCTTTTTGGTGGTTTCTTCATAACAATGATTGGTTTTCACAATTTCCCTGCAGCTCAACTCATTCAAACTCTTGGCTTTATAGATGAAGAGACAAGGGATTGAGGATTTTAAATACTTTCCTCAGAGTTACAGTGTCAATACCTAGCATATATGGCCAAGAAATGAGGCATCTTGATTACCTACATTTTCCCCCTCACCCTATCTTTTGGTTTCATGTTATCATACATTAAGGGCAGGAAGAAAGTTTAAGAATTACTCCATACTAAAACAGGAAACAGTTTTGCAACTTTATTAACTTATTCAGATTGCTCTTCTTTGGCTTTATTTGCTTTGCTTTGTATGCATGTGAAAGCTGATCAGTGAAAAAAGAATCAATGCATGTGAACTGGGGGGTGGGAGAAGTATTCTGATTATCTTATATACTTGAGTATAAGCCAACTCAAATATCAGCTGAGGCACCCAATTTTACCACAAAACTGCATTAAAAATATGCTGAAAAGCTCAGCTTATACACGAATATACAGTATATACACGAATATACCGTATATACGCGAATATAAGATGACCCGAGTATAAGCCAAGGTACCTAATTATTACCTGGGAAATCAGAAAAACTGATTGACTTAAATATAAGCCTAGGGTAGAAAATGCAGAAGCTATTGGTGAGTTTCAATAATCAAAACAAATGAAAATAAAATTACTAAAAATTGAGACATCAGTGGGGTAATGTATTTAAATATTTATTTTAAATAAAAAACATAAATAAAAGGACAATGTCATTTAACATTAGTAAACCAGCACAGTAAGTGGAAAATAGTTTCAACAAAAACAATAAGGTATCAACCATAATACCTTAAGAGTACTATTCCCTGAGCTAAATCAGCAACCAAGCTAAAATGTAAAGAGTTAAAATCCTTCAAAACTGGATTCCTCATCATCATCCATATCCCAATGCAGAGCTTCAGCTGGTGGGAGGTCATCATAGACGCTGTCCTCACTGAGATCGCCATCATCACCATCACTGCTGTCATTTTCATACGAAGCGCAGTCTTCACTGCCATCCATAGCATTACTAATACTACATTCCTGGAAGGCACGTTGCACCATGTCTTCTGGAATGTCTTCCCATGCATCTCGAACCCACTTTTCTATTAACTCTATGTCAGGCTTCATGAGATTTCCTCCTTTTGTTAGTCGGGCTTGACCAGATGACATCCATTTATGACACATCCTTCGCACACGGTCTTTAAAAGGCTGATTCAAAGATACACGTCATAGGATGGCTCTGATTGGTTAGATGTGAGTACACAAACATTCAAAGCCCTGCACTGTCAGTGGGGCTTTGAATGAACATCTGAGAAATGGCAATCACCCGCGAGATAACGGGCGCTTGGCCCGTTGTTCAGGGGATGGGGGCAGCAAGATGTTACACCTCGCTGGGGTACCACTGGCCCGTGTATAAGCTGAATGCCAGTTTTTCATCACAAAACTTGGCTCATACATGAGTATATACGGTATATGGTACATCATGGACTGCTAGAAGAATTAACAAATCAGTCCTGGAAGAAACACAAGCAGAAGCCTCCTTCGAAGCCTGGAGCAAGACTTCATGTTCTTCCTTTGGACAAGTCTTGGGAAAGGCCAATCACTACACAATGACATCAGGGGGGTAGTTGTCTGCTGTCAAGTTGATTCAGGCTTGTAATGACCCAATATGAAAGAATGGAATTATCCCATGTGATTTCCTAGGCTGAAATCTTTGTGGGAACAGATCTCTGGACAAATTTCTAAGTGGGTTTGAACCACTGGGGCTCCTTATTGTTGGTTCCTTAGGTTTGGTAGAGGACTGACCAAACACCAAGGGAGACCCTCAGTGACATGATAACCAGATACTTGTTTCAGATATAGAAGTGGTTCTGATAATGGTGCCGGACTGGATATCTAGCTCTATTATATGTTATTATAAACTTGCCACGAGTCATTAAGGACTTTTAAACAGCCAAGCAGGATTACACTGGGTTTTATTTAAAATGACTCTATAACAATAACATATATTTGAAGAAATATATTTGAGGGAGGCAATGGTTTGGGGAGACATTGAGATGAGAGAATATATTTGAGGGTTATTCTTATTTTATTAATTATCTAGGGTATTATGAATACTTTTTATATGAATGCTATAATCACAAATATCCTCATCCGAGTATGCACATTCTACATTTATTATCTAATCTAAATATAACCTGTCATTAGCCAGTGTACCACCATGGTAAGTAAAAAAATGTGGTGCTCCCAAGATTCCAGTTCATACATGAACAAATTTATTCCAAGAAAAACATGTGTCAGCATGTCTCTGTCATCAGTGTATGGCTACAGACAAGTTCTACCAATGTCTCCGTTTCATGAAGGTGCATTCAGGGAAAAACACGTGCAACTTAAACAGTGTCTTCTGGGCTGGTTCAATTCAAAGCAGAGAGAGGTTAGGGCAACTGGTTTTTTGGGATCCCCAAGGATAATCTTGATGGGAACTGAGTGAATAGACCAGTGCACTGCCAGGGTGCAGTATAGCAACGATGAAACATACAGCTTTCCTCTACTTCCTCAATGCTTCCTCACCCCCACTATCATAACCCTAATTCTGCCTTACAAATCTGGCTAGACCAGAGCATGTACATGGGTACAGATGGGAGCTGAAAACACAGGGAATCCAGGATAGATAAATCCCTCAGAACCAATATGGAGAATAACCATACCAGAAGGGGAAGGGGAAGGTGGGGGGAAAAAGGGGGCACCAATCACAATTATCCATCTATAACCCCCTCCCAGGGGAATGGGGGAGAACAACAGAAAAGCGGGTGAAGGGCGACATTGATCAGTGCAAGACATGAAAAAAAAATCTAAATTATCAAGGGTTCATGAGGGAGGGAGGGTGAAGAAGGGAGGGCGGAAAAATAAAGGGCAGATACCAGGGGCTCAGGTAGAAAGAAAATGTTTTGAAAATGATGATGGCAACAAATGTACAGTAGTGCTTGACACAATGGATGTATGGATTGTGATGAGTGGTACGATAAATGATTTTTTAAATAAAATGATTTATTAAAAATAAGCAGCTGAAAACGTGATGAGAGAAAAACAGAATAGTGCAGTGGAATTATTTTCCATCATGTCAATGAATTTGCCATCCTTTGAGGTTAGCAAGGACTCTCCTATAGACTTTTGTTGAAAAACCTTATCCCTATTACCCCTCACCCCTTAATCTTGACCTTTGAGGCTTCTTCTTGTTCCCCAAAGTCAAAGAATACCAAAAAGGAACGTAATTTGAGTCCTGGGAAGATGACAGCATTGCCTTTTTGATGTGGTGTAAATCTCAGAGTGCACAATTCTCGGGGAAGGGCTGGATGGATGGAAACCCTCCCCGCTGAGGTGGATAGGTTTAAGTGGGAGCTATGTTGGGAAGCAATAACAACATTTTGATATCTGTTGTTTCAAAATGGTTTCTCTGATTCCTCAGTAATATTTTTTGAGTTACCCTATGTTTTGCATTCTTATATAATTAAATAATATATCCAAGTTTAATTCACTGATAAACCCATGAGGGCAAATTTTCTCTCTCATAGCTAAATTGAAACTGCTCGCCAATTACTGAAAGCTTCAGTAATATTATCCAAAAAATCAGCAGCTGACCACTTTTTCTTCAACATGAATCCCAAGATCATGTCTTAGCTAGAAATTGTGCTTTTTGAGCTCAGATGATAGCAGTTGACTCCATTTTCTTCTTGGCAAAATAATTCACCAAGATATTTATATAAGCATTATATCTTTTTGTAATATTTTTAAGATGTATGCCATTCTTATTCTTTAATGTTTCCATTGTAAACCTAGACTATTCGTATCATTAAACTATTTGTTGTCTTTTC
The DNA here is from genome assembly GCF_050624435.1 of Tenrec ecaudatus. Lineage (NCBI taxonomy): Eukaryota > Metazoa > Chordata > Mammalia > Afrosoricida > Tenrecidae > Tenrec > Tenrec ecaudatus. The sequence goes on along the minus strand of NC_134540.1, from coordinate 23,869,167 downwards.
CACCTTGCCAGTCCAACAATTTTCACATGTCTGTTCTTTCACATGGGAAACATTCAATAGTGGACTTGTTTCTTTCCTCTTTTACTAAGTGAAGTTTGAATTACACAAAATGCACCAGGGTAAGATGGACAGCTTAGGGCATTAGTAGAGTCTCAGTGTGGTGCCACTTGAACTACTCCCGGTTCCCAAGCACTTTCATCTCTCACAAAGAAACCCATAACTCGTAGGCATTCCATTCCTATTTGCCTTCCACAAGCGATGACTACTCCTATCTGCTCTTGGCCTCTATGGGTTTAATCACACTGCATAGTTCATTTACAAGAAATAAGACAATAGCTGACCTTTTCTGTCTGGCTTCAATGACTTGGGATGTTATTTTTAAGGTGCTAACATTTTATTCCTTTTCGTGAATGAATAGCATGCCATCAGGTGCAGATTCCAGTGTGTTTAACCAGTCGTCCACGGATGCATATATGGGGAGCTTCCACATGTTGATCTGCTTCTGAAAGACCACATAAGCCTTGAAAAGCTTGTGAAGCAGTTTAACGCTGTACATGTGGCAGGCTGTGGGGTGGATGGGGGAGGAGCTTCCCAATGAAATTCTCAAAGGACAGCCCTGGCTGCCCTCAAATAATAAGCGGTACATTGTCTTGATGTAAAACCATTTCTCCATACAGCTTTTTTGACCTTTTCCTCATTAATGCAGTTTTCAATTTTCTTATAAGTCTGTAAGCCCCTGTGATTATTCTGTGTCCTTTGAGAAAAAAAAATATCTATAAAAATTACTCTTTCAGAGTTCCCAGAAACAGTTACCATAACGTACTGATCTGGCCTCTTTACCTTGATTTTAACTGACTCAGCAGATCCCCTAAACAGCTGCTTTTTTGAATGGATCTTTTTTAAAGATGGGACAAGCAGAGTATATTCAGAGACTAAAATAATTTGTGTTCAACCATCTATTAATTACAGAGACACATTTAAATTCATTTTGTTTGGAATATACCAAAAGCACCCTCTGAAACTCACCCACTGCCCTCAGAATTTTGAGATTATAAATCTGTATGACAGCAGACCAGCTCATCTTTCTCATATTGGTGGGTTTGAACTCCCAACCTTGCAATTGGCACTCCATTATCAATCTTTTTCTACTTAATAAGTAAAATAAGTTGAAATCACATAATTAGACATATCCTCCAATGAAATTATTGTTATTTTTAATACTGGAAGTTCCCCAAATTATAAATGTTCAGTTTAAGGACAGGACAACTTCTAAATTTCACTATGATACTATGTAAATTTGTCCCAACATTAAAAAAAACTAAACGGACTCCTACACCAACAAATATTTCATTACAATCATCTTTACTTGTGCTACAGGTGCAGTTTTTAATTTATTGAAAAATTGGCCTATCTTTTCTTGCACTGAAAAAAGGCTAAATAAGAGCCATATGAATCTAGTCTGACGGACCTACCCATTTCTAAAGACATTGCTAGAAATTAGTCTTAGTCATAAAGCCAAACATTTCTTATATAGAGAAAAATAACTCCCACGAAGTAAGTTGTTTACTCCAAGGAAGCTATGTTGAAGTCCTAATCCGTGAATGTGACCTTGTTTTGGAAAATAGAGATTTTTTTCCTACAGATTTTCCTTACGGATATTATCTGCTCAGAAGGACAGAGTGGGTCCTAATTCTAATACCTGCTGAGTGGTGGGAGCCTATGGGTATCAGGAAGCTGACTAAATATTTAATATTGAAGTGGACCAACAGCTCGGAGGGAGGAAGCTAGGGCTGCCTGCTCCTGTCAAGATCTGCTGGCTTCGAAGCCCCGTCTAGGCTCACTAGGAGCCATCATTGCCTGGATGGTAGTGAGAATCCCCAGAGGAACTGGAAAGCAGGGCTGATTCTCGGGCACGAGGGATGTCTTCCCAGCACCTGCTGCCCAGAGTTTGGAGGACACGGCCACCACCCAGATGTGCCTGGGGAAGAGCGAATTTGTTTCAAACGGTGATGTCTAATATAGTTGCCCTGGGTTTCACACTTGCTGGTACCTATTATCTCTTTCTGGCTTCCTCTCTATCCCATTGGAATAAGAAGGATTCCCTATGGCTGCTCCACACCTGGACATGGGAAGCAGAGAACTTGTATCCTAGGTTAATCAGGTCCGTTGTCAGCTCACAGATGGTGCACAGTTGGGAAGGAGTTTTGTGTAAGGTTGGAACACAACTAGAATCTCACTCAGACTTGATTAAGGCGACTTGTTGTTTTTAGATGCCACCGGGTTTGCTCCGACCCATAGCAACCCTATCCACAACAGAATGAAACATGTTTATGATGGTCCAAGGGAACTAAAGTACAGATTGAGTTCACATACATGAATCGCACTTGCCATTTTAAAAAGAGATGCAAAGTGGCAATTCACACAACTACTGTCTACGTCAAGAAATCGACATTCCAGTCATCACAGAAACCCATTACTGCTCTTTCTAAACGTCTCCCGGTTTCCAAAAGGCAACCATCCCCCTTTGTGATGTATGTCCTTCTTATTCTCGACTTACTCTAGTTTGATCATTCACGGTGGTGATGCATGGTGTTGCCAACCTCAAGGTCAGCAGTTCAAAATCACCAGATGCTCCGAGGGAGAAAGACGGACTTTCTACCTAGACACCAGCCGTGGCAGTTCTGCCCTGCCCTGTAGGGCTGCCATCAGGGAGCATTCACTTCACGGCAGTGTATTTGATGTTTGTATGCATTCTTAAATGCGATGGTTTACTTCGGCCCCTTTTAAAGTTTATAAAAATGGAATTCTTTAGTATCTTGTCCGTCTTACTTAATATTAAGATTCACTATGTTGATGTGTGCAGCCCTAGTTCATTATTCTTTATTACAGTAGCATCCCACTGTGGAATAAAACAGCGTTTATTTTTTCTCTTTACAGACAACACATTGGTGTGTAATTTTCTGATCTCACTTTATAAAAAAGAACATACTTTTCTTTCATTGAATGGTGTGAATTACAATGTCCATGTACTCTTTGGCTCAGATTTTTAAACGAATCTTTAAGGATCACTTAGTTATTTCTATTTTCTGAAGTTACAAACATAATTTTAATTGTCATCCTGGTGTACATATTATTGTGTACATCCATGATCAGTTTCCCAGACTATCATTTCATAATAGAAACGTTTTCTTAGGAGACACTCCTATAACCCAAGAGCAGAAATATCTTTAAGTTTTTTTTACTTATATTTGCCAAATATGCTTCTTGTTGCATTCTCAAAAGCAGAGTACAAAGTACCTATTTCTCTGTGTTCTTAACGAGTAGTACATAGATGTATTTGTACACTGTTCACAAGACTGATCAAGGAAACTCACATGCGGGGGCTACAAACAGTTCACAGAAGAATTACATTATCAATTCATTTCACTTATCTACAAAATTTTGGAAGCTCACTCATATTATTTGAATTTTAATTCCTTTGGTGGCAAGAAAATGCCACTGTTTCTTCAACTATAATACTTGTTTTCTGTTACATCATGTCTTTCTAGCAACAAATTGGTCATTCTGTCACAGGCCGTCACCTATAGATCATTTTAAGAGCTTGAAAAGAAAACTAGTAAAGTTGTGTTTTCAGGCAATACTTCCATTTACACCACTTCAGGCACAGGGGAACTTTAGCAAATAACGTGAAAAGGTAAGGCAGTCATCTCCAGAGGAAACGCGTCTGACATTTCTGTTGTCTGCTAATCTGAGAGCAAAGTCATTCCACTTGGTCAAGATGATGCAAGACTAGTTTTCTTCGCCATGTCCTTGCTGAATCTGGCCCTGTGCCCTCGGCATGACAGGACTCCTGCTTGTCGACTTCGTCCCTTCACAGATCATTTCGCGTTCGTGTTTTTAAATGGACAGTAGAAACAGAGAGGACACCGTTCCCAGTGTAGTTAATTAGGGAGTGTTTCCCAGCTCTGTGGAGACAGGACACTTTGATGATGTTCTGAGACCACCAAGAGTAAGTTCACAGGACTAATCTCAACCCCTGGCCACCTCATGGCGGACAGATTAAATTGTGAGCTAGGTGGTAGTTCTCTGTGGCTGAACTCAGTGTTGCATTTTAGAATACTGCCATAGTAGAGACCAGTATTTCTGAACGATTTTGAGCGTGTGTGTGTGTGTATGTGTGTGTGTGTGTGTGTGTGTGTGTTCTCTGAGTAAGAGATAAGTAGGTGACACTTAAATCAAACTAATATCCAGAAAGTCCTTAAATGAGAGCTCCGAGTTGAAGTAACTTGACCCCAAACTAAGAGCACTCACAGAAATGTTGAGCAAAAGCTTCTCAGTATCGAAAAAGTGGTTTCTTAATGCATGAAGGGGTTTGTAACTAGGAGTTTTAAGCCCATTTTCTGGAAATGTGCTGATTGGGAAGGACGGGTTAAATGATCTTCCACCCACTGTATGATTGTAGCTACTTTTTAAAATCATGATCAGTTTTAAGCCAACATGCACTCCTTCCCTGAAAACATACTTCCATATAATAACCAAATTCTGGAAAAGAAATGCTTCTCCCATAACAGTCATTACTCATGGACAGTTAAGTCATTCCAGCATTTTAAATACCATTTTGGAATTGCATTAGTTTGAATAATAAATGAACAGGGCCCAATTCCTCTGGAATTTTCCTCTGGCTTCCCTAAAACACCAAAGGCACAAAATCATGTATGTATGTATATGGATGTATATAGGTATGTGTGTATATATATAAAGCAAATACACCATCGTTATATTTACATACATATAAACACATACATCTATACAGAAAATTTCTATATTAGATGTACAAGGGTGTACCCTCCTCCCCCATAAAGAAGGAATTGTGCTGGGCAGGGAAGAGCTTTCATAGTATCCATTTTTCCTGCTAGGCAAGCATCAAGCAACTTGCTCTGAGTTAGTGCACCCAGTGTCTTCGCCTGGGAAAGTTCTCTCTTGTCTCAGTGAATTTTTTGAAAAAAGCAGTTTTGCTCAAACCTGTTTGTGTGTGGGGGGACTGATTGTAGAAAATAGCGTGCAGCTTTGAAATTTTGTTTCCTGCTTGGAAAATTGCCACAGGAACTACTGTGATGTTGAACACAGCTTACAAGGACAGCGTTGGGGGAAGACTCAAGTGGATGAGTGGTTTTTCTCATTTCAAAAAGGTGAACAGTCAATTGATGACAAACCTCTTTCTGGACTTCCGTCAGCTTCCCGATGGAAAGAAAAGTCAACTCCTCACTCATTTCCACCCGGTTGGACTGGTCATCCAGCTTTCTCTTTAGAGCTTCCGAAAAGATTGCGTAACAGTGTGTGACCAAAAAGGCCTGACTCATGACCAAAAAAAGTACTGGATTTGCCACCATGACGATGCACCTGTTAGTGCAGCCATCTCAGTGCACCAGTTTTTCGCCAAAGAAAACCCCAGTATACCTCTCATTCCCCACACATCTCATTCACGTGACCTCACTCCACGTGAATTCTCTTTGTCTGCATGAATGAAGAGGGACACGAAAGGACAGTGATTTTACAGGTGTAGAAGAGGTGAAGGAAAAAAATGAGGGCGGTACTGTCAGCCATCCAAACAGATGAGTGGGAAAAATATTTCCAACAATAGAATCACAAATTTGACAAATATATTAAGTGTAACTGGAAAGTACTTTGAAGGTGATAATGCTGTTTTATAAAAAATGTAAATATATAACTTTGAAAAAAACCTGGTTTGGGGCATACCCCTTGTATATTCAATAGAAGTGAAATTTCTGATATATGTATATCTTTGGTCAAATTTTAGCAGCCTAAATTAAAAGCTGAGGGGAGGGGAGGGTGTTTTAAAATAAAAATTCATGGAAAAGAGGCAATATATAATCTGATAACCAGAGACTAAAGGAGCATATAATTTATCATTTAGGATAGAATATATTTAGAATTAGAGGGAACTGCCATTAATTTACCAAGGAAACAGTTGTAAATATAAACTGTCCCAAGTAAAAATGGGCATATGTGCTCCCTACTCATATTTGATTTTGAATGAAAAAATATAGATTTAATGCAGTTAGGTTATGACCACATATTTATTCCATCTTTCATTTGGAAATTTACATAGGCATTACTGATCTTTTAAACCCAAATCATTATCCTTCCTATAAGGCCCTAGATGCTAGACAATGAGACAGAAGCATTTGGGAAATATTGTGAGTGGTATGGGCTGTTCAGTTCAATGGGAGCATATCCTCCCACTTGACCTTAAGAGAAATCCCTTACATGTTTATTACATAGAAGTAAACGCATTTCTCTACACTGTAGTTGTGAGGATTCTGGTCTCCTTGACATTGGGTTGTAATCCATAGTGAAGGCCACAATCCTTGATCTTCATCAGCCAAAGTTCCAAGTCTCCTTAGTTTTAGCAAGCAAGGTTCTGTCATCTGCATATCAGAGGTTATTATAAGCTTTTCCTTCAATTCTGAAGCCAGTCTTCTTCATATAATCCAACTTCTTTGATTATTTCCTGTGAATGCAGACTGAGTAAATATTGTGAGAGGATATGAGTCATACACAATTTTAATGATTTTAACATTGCTGTATTCCATTTTCTTTTCTCACAACTGTCTCTTGAGCCCTGCACTAATTCCACATGAACACATGAAGTGTTCTGGAATTCTTCTCGAGGCTATCCATAGTTTTTTATAATCCACACAGCTGAATGTCTTGACATAATCAATAAAGCAGAAGTAAGTGTATTTTTGTTATTCTCTGCTTTGAAACAAGACCCATCTGACATCAGCAATGATAGACTCTGTTACATGTCCTCTTCTGAATCTGTTCCAAACCTCTGATAGCTCTTTGACAATGTGCCACCATAACCATTGTTGGATGAACTTCAGCCAAATGTTACTTGCATGTGAAATGAATGATATTTTTCCATCATTTGAGCATTCGGTTTGGTCACCTTTCTCTGGAATGGGTACAAAGACGGCTCTCCCGCAGTAATTGGCCAAGTAGCCATCTTCCGTATGCCTTGGCATAGATGAGTATGTGCTCCCAGTGCTTCATCAGCTTGTGGAAACATTTCAATCGGTCATTCATCAATTCCTGGAGCCCCCTGGCTTTTAAAATTTTTTTACTAATGCTTTCAATTCAGCCTGAACGTCTTCCTTCAAGACAGGGCCCTAGTAAAACTTATCATGATCCTGAAAAACGGTGGATTTAAAGCAAGAAGGCTACACTCCTTGACTTATGTAAAGTTTATTCAGACCTGTCTTGCTCTCCTGTTGAACTTGTAATACGTGGATTTCTTCATGATGTGCAAAATAAAAAGCCTTTTTCAAAGACTCAGTATATAGCCAATGCAAAAAATTATTGAAATGAATTATTTTTCAGAAGGAATCGATTATACTACATATCATGGCAATAAAAAAGTTTAAATTATTTGGAATTTCCTTTTATTTTGATCCACAATCAATGCCCACAGCAGTCAAGAAACCAAAAGGCAAACCTGCTTCAAACAATCTCTTAGAAGTCTTAAAAAGCAAATATATAGCCTTGACTGAAGTGCACCTGACCCATGTCATTGTATTTTCGATCACAGTATAGGCTCACTCAGCAGTGAATAAGTAAGACCAATGAAGAATTAATATATTTACATTATGGTGTTAGTGAAGAAAAATGTATGAACCATGAACTACCAGAAGAAAAAACAGATCTATTTGGAAGAATGACTGTCACAATGTCCCTTAGTGATGATGAGAGAGACTTCATCTCACATATTTTGGATATACTCTCAGGAGGTGCCGGGTCCTTGAGAAGGTCCTGTGCTTGGTAACGAAGGAGAGGAGAGAGAGGAAGACTGCCCATGGGTGGGCTGCCGTGGTGACTGCAAGAAGGAGCGGAACCAGGGAGAAGAGTTGTGAGCATGGGCAGAACAGGGCCATGTTCCATTGCTAGGGGTCTAAGGCAACTCCATGGTATATAACAAAAACAATTAGTTGAACTTATGCCTGTTTCCTTTGAATATTCTTCTAGTTCATAGTTTTCATAATAATCTGAGTCTACAGGCTGGTGCAGGTTCTGTCCAATTGGTCCTATATTGAAGAAACTTTCTGCAAGATTTACAATTTTGATTTAATATCTAAATTATTTCATCACACATAAAATATTCATCTTCAAGATATTTTTAGATGAGCACCTGTGAATAAATTTAAATATGCACTACAGAAATTAAAAGCTGTTTGTAGGGGAGAGACTTGAATGGGTTACTAGATCCTAAAAATTATATTATAGACAGCAACAAGTATATCTAATTTTGAAAATAATATTCAAATCAAATTTAAGTAACCAGATAATTTTGGGGAAGCACTCTGGAGAATCCTTAACTTTTCTAAAAGTAGGAACAAAGCAGAGTTAAGGACCACTTTTCAGTGGGTGATGAACTGGGACCTCCTCACGCCTTTCTGCTCACAACTACAGAGCCCAGGAAGACAAGGTGAGAGAAAGTGAGGGGAAAACCCTGGTGCCACGTCTTACTGTGGTGTATTTCATATTTATAGATAGATAGATAGATACATAGATAGATAGATAGATAGATAGATAGATAGATAGATAGATAGATAGATAGATAGAGTCCTCTGATTCCACCTGCATCTGTCTTCCTGTTCTCACGTCCTTTTCAAAGAGGTGACAGGACAGAGCGGTAAGACAGGGCCTCGTAAAATTTAATACGATCCTGAAAAATGGTGAATTTAAAACAAGATGACTGCACTCCTTGACTTATGTAAAGTTTATTCAAACCTACCTGGCTCGCCTTTGAACTTGCTAGTGCACGGATTTCTTAATGATGTGCAAATTAAAAGGCCTTTGTCAGAGGCTCAATAAGTCTCTAGTCAATGCAAAAATAACTGTAATAAATTCTGTTTTAGAGGCAATATATCATACTATACCCTATATATCTGGAGCAAATATTCAAGCAAACAAATAAAACCAAAGGAATAGTTAGCGATTGCATTTTTTTCTACAAATTCACCCCGTAAGCATAACAAAATTAGGTGCTCTCCATTTCCTCACTCTTCAAACTCCCTTCTTTGATTAGTAATTGGAAAAATCTCTAATTTCTATAGAAATAGACACCAAAATAATTATATTTGGGGGAACATGCCAGTGGATATCTTCAACTGTGGTTCTAGGCAATAATATAATTGAATTAGATTTATTTGAACTTTGTTATTAGAAGATTGACTCCCAAATTTAATCTTATTACATAGAAATGTCTTCAGGGAAGTTGGGAATGTGGGAGAATAATACAGATAAATTGATTTGGGAGTCACTCAATGCAATTCCCATGAAGATTTTTAAAAAGTTCACCCCAAATCATTTACAATTCTCATATAAGAGAGAATAAAAAATAAGGTAGGGTGTGCTGGGAGCAATGCTATTGAAAAAGAGCTACCGGAAGAAGATCGAAAAAGAAGACAGAAAGATTGACCAAACGTTTAGAAAACCTGGAAGTATATTATTGTGGAAGGTATGCAGTGGAATATATAGGACTGTTTGTGTTTGTTGTGTTTTGGCGGGCCAAAATCTGAGTCATCCCTTATTCGTTATTTGGGGACTGTTTATTGATTTATTGGCTTGATTTTAGTATTTAACTATACATTAGATACTATTGAAAGTTAGGCCAATCCTAAAATTAACTCAGGAGGATAATACCATGATCTCTAGAGGCTACTTGTTGAGTTTTCATTTGGGAGAGATCATTTTAAGATTGCATACTAAACACTAGATAATTTGTTTTTAAAATGTATGTTTTTGTTAAACTTTGGAACACACATAATGGAATACCATGCAGTATTAAAGATAAAAAATAAATCTGCAAAACAGCTCCTGCTACAGTTGTACCTAAAGAGCATTGTGCCGAGTGAAATAGTCAGCTCAGACTCATAGTAAACTTAGTGCACAAGTAGAACTTCCCCTTTGGGTTTTCAAGACTTGAGTCCTCTTACATGGTAACACCTAGCCTACCAACATCAGAGATCAAAGGAAGACTATTTTCATTTTTTCCCCAATGAATTGAGAGAAAGTCGTACAAGGGAGCATGGGAAATTTCGAACCCCACCCTGGTAGTAACAACAGTGGCATCTTCTATTCAGCAATGGTAACAACACTACTGCCTAACCAGCCTGTGGGAAGATCGAGGCTGATAATGAAACACCCCGTTTCCAGTTGTTAATAGCATTTTCTGAGTCTGGTTCTTGAGGTTCGCCATTCATCCCCTAAGTCAGGCATCCTCAAACTATGGCCCGCGGGTCACATGCGACCCACCGAGGACATTTATCCAGCCCGCTGGGTGTTTTTGCCCTGTTTTGTTTTTTACTTCAAATAAGATATGTGCAGTGTGCATAGGAATTTGTTCATAGTTGGTTTTTTTTTAAACTATAGTCTGGCCCTCCAATGGGTCTGAAGGACCGTGAACTGGCCCCCCGTTTAAAAAGTTGGAGGACCCCTGCTCTAAGTTAGTCATATGAATCCTTTCTTTGCTTCTTAAGTTTGTAGACCAGAGCCTTGATTAGTACAGGACCTAGGACAAAGGCAAGATCTTTTATCCACATGGTATTTAGACTGCCAAGATGGTGATTAAAACGAACACAAAATCCTTGTGAAACATGGGGCTTGGGAGATCACACAGCTCATATGCACACGGAACTAGGCCTGCTGGCACAGCACAGAAGGAAAACACTCCAGGAGAGACTAGGTCAAGGGAAAAAGAAATGCCCAAGAAGGTAAATCGTGTGTGTGTGTGTGTGTGTGTGTGCGCGCACGCGCGCGCGTGTGTGTAAAGTTCATGGCAAAAGAATGGCATCGTCAGAATTAAGCATTGGTTCGAGCTAACTCACACCTAACTGAATTGTCAAGGGACCAGAAAGGTTTGACAGAATTAACTGTGTATCCACAAAATGAAGATATTCTTTCTGCATATACATCAGATGGGAAAGGTCTTACATGTGGTTTGTGATGGAGAGATGAAACATAAGAAAGTCAAGGTTATCTTAACCATAAATCTACCCTTGAGAGAGCCACAAAAAATGGGGCCAGGTATTCTGCCACAGAGGGATGGCTGCAACGGACGTCTCCAGGGATTCTAAATAGCTTAGTAGGCAACGCATTCAGCCAGGCCACCGCCACATTCAACCAGCAGACTTGCTTTTAATAGGGAACATCATGCATTGAAATATCTGTCTTGGTAAAACTTAGTGAAGCCCAGTCTTTTATGTGTACATCTATCACATTTGTGCCTGGGTTTGAAATTCCAAGTGATTTTGTATTTTATATAAGAGAAGCCTAATCTAATGGATAATTCTGGCAGCAATGGCCCTACACCTGTGAGCTTGGCAACACGTCAGGCCTTACCATGGGCCTGCATGACGGCTTTCTATCTCTCCCACCCTAATCGGCTTCGTTCGGAAGACAGGTGAATTTCTATGAAGGTGCAAGTTGTTACAATAATTAATGGAAATAGTAGGATTCAAACTCTACTCCTACGTCCTGGAAGCCAAATTTTGTTATTTCTACCATTTATGCAATATCTTATCTATAAACCACAGTGAGAGGAGTCGGGGCAAGGGGATCAATGAAAAACCTAGGTCTTAAAGCCTTTTTAATACAATGAAAGAGAAACAAGAATACTTATAAACACACATAGTCACTGTCATTATGTCAATTCTGACTTACAGTGCTCCTATGGGTCACAAAAGAACTGCTCTCTGTGAATTTCCAAGACTGTAGCTCTTGATGCGGGTAGAAAGCCTATAGTATAAAAGTACAACGTAACAGATGCAAAGATAATGCTATAGACAAACAAGGTTATACTAATGCATTGTCCTGGAACTGTTAGACAGCCATAATTTAAAAATCAACTCCAATTTCTACCTCACACTTACAAAAATTAATTTAAAATAGACCGTAAGAGCAAAAGGAGCATAAACAACTATAACACTGTGGAAGAAAACACAAGAAGGGAAATGTCTGTAGCTAGAGTTTAACAGATTCCTTAGATACAATACAAAAACCAGGATTAATGGAAACAATTGATAGGTTAGACTTTGTGACTTCAGCAAACAAACATAACACAAAGAGAAAAAGTGCCAACCAACCAGAGAGCGTGTGACATGCTGTCATTCACTCCAGCTTTGGAGTATGTCCCAAGTCCCTACAAGATACTCGGAGTAAATTAAGCAATCACTGAAAGTGCTCAAAGAGCTAAAATTACTGTTTGAATAATTGCGGTATATTCAGCAGAAGCAGGAAGAGGTTTTAGAAGATGAATATGATATGTCCAGAGAAGAGAAGCCACTTATTTTTAATATATCAAACACAGTGACTATTGTCTGGTCTACCTATAAAAGTATGGGTTCCTGCTCCTACAGTGAACAGATGGTTAAAGAAAATCACATAGCCGATTATGCACAGATAAAAGTGAAGGATATTTCAAGGGAGGATACCAATTAATATCTTTAAAAAGTTGTAGTATATGTTGTTATGTATTATTTAATATTTTTATTAATAGTATTTACATTAATAATAACTCTTATAATCAAGTTTTATGTACTTCTCAGTGTTTTCACTTAAGTATTGACTATATGAAATAATAAACTACCTTCTGATAGATTGTTTTTTATATGTAAAACGGTCATTCGAGCAGTGAGCCAGTTGTTAAATTATTCAAATTCCAGCTCCGGATTTATCTACTCTGTTCCTCATCAGAGACCATCTTTAGGTTCCTGTAGACAATGAACCCTGTAGTCCAATTCCTTCTCTAATTACTGGTTTTCCTTCTTTCTCTTGTTCCAGATAAAGAAAGACCAGTAGTTTTGTCTGAGGTGGCTGCTTTGAGCTGTTATAGAGCGGAAGCATGATTCACCACTGGAAGGTACAACATAAACTTCAGGAACTAGATTATTATGCCCCCAAGGCAAGAGAACTGATGAAGTAATTGGTTCTGCCTAAATAGTATCAACTTCTGTAGCCTCCCTCCACCCAGTTTTGGTGTTTACATTGTGGCTTCCAAACCACATACAAGCTAACATTTGTTCCTTCATCCCTTTTCCCTAGGTAGAGCCTTTTGATATTGACATCAATTGTATCAGTCATTCTCGGCATATTTGGTGCCCCCTTTCCCATTTCTACAAATCAAAGTGATCACTATTTCTGGGCTACTTCTCACTTTCCTCCTTCAACCTCAGTCCTGGGCACCAGTAATGAACATAGTTTCTGCATAGCTACCTATTTTTGTCATTTTATAAAAATGAAAACATGTATTTGGTTTTTATTGCTTTTTTGATTGCCTTATTCTGCTCAACATGATTTCTTCCAAGCTCGTCTGCACTACAAGAGGCTTTGGGAACTCATTTTCTCTATCACCGAGTAGTAATCCCTGGTGTGCATAACCACATTTTATTTATACATTCATCTCTTGATGGACATTTATATTATCTGTTTCCATCTTTTTTGCTATTGTGAATAATGCTATGATAAATGTACACCTCCTATGTATCTTTGCACATTCCGTTCTTTTGGTTGATAAATCTTTTCATATCTTGTCTTTAGCTACAGTCCACTCAGTCTGAAAGACTCTCCTAACATGCCATTTGCTCCGTGGAAATCTCTCCCCATCCGTCGGCACATTAGAAGGCTCCCAGCCCCGCACTCTCATAGCACCGTGCGAGCACCTGAGCACGAGCTCTCACTTCTGCCTTGCAATTGCGGTTAGATCTCATTATCCCACTAAGTGGGGTGGTGCTTGAATAAAGTGGCTGCACATTCTGCATCTATGAATCCTCAACAACTAGAGGTGTTTGGTAAATATCTGGCAGATGACTGAATAAACCTGTATCTATTACGTTGGCAGCATTAGCAGGGGTAAACATTGCTTGCACAGTTTACCCTCCTGAACTGTATCGCTTGATGTTTTCACTCTGAGTCTCGTCTGTTCTCGAAGCAAAGATCACCTCACACTTCCATGCAACCACAATGGCACAGCTGGGTCCCCCCAAATCCCTAGAGCTGTGAAAGAGCAAGCATGCGAAGGTAGGCATAACCTAGAAAATGGATAATTTGTGTGTGGGGAAAGTGGGAGCGGGGTTAATTTGGTCGTGAACCTCTCTTGAAACTCACTGATAACGGTTGGGGCAGGATGTCATTCCTATCCAAAGGTGAGGCTCAACGGGGACTGTGAGACGTGGTGTGGGGAGACTCTTGAGTCCTGTAGCTTCAATCCTACCAACTAATGAATGTGGATGTTTGAAGATTTGATTTTAGGTCGGAGGACGGGGGAGCCTTTGTCGGCAGGCGCTCACGAGGCAGTACACAGAGAAGGAGCACAGAGGAAGGGAACTGGGACACCTGGGGGAATCTGAACCCTTCTCAGTGGGCACTGCTGGCTTTCGCCCAAGGAAGGTAAGGGCAAAGAGCAGACACAGGGTGAAGCTTGGCCCATCAAGTCCACAAACTCAGGATGACTTCAGGGAGCACAGGGAGGAGGTAGCCTGTCCACCCCACTGGTCCAGTGTCCACCATGGGGTTCAGACAGAAGCAATACGCACGAAAAAGAATCTATCTGAAAATAAAATCAACGCTTCACCTTGTTTTGTTGTTTGCTTGTTTTCGTGTTTAGGGGAGGACGCAAATTAGGAAATGTGACTTTGCCCCCTTGGTTCCCCCATTAATCAGTTTTGTCTCTTGTTTCCTGAATTGAGAGAACTCTATTGCTTCGTGTTGCTCTTTCTGATTCATTTTTAGTCAATCTACTCTCAATGTTTATTTACTGGAAATGAATTAGAAATTACCAACGTTATAGATTATCCATTTTCAACCAAATCATTGTGTGAAACAAATTGTTGTGCTGAGCAGCTTGCTGAATTTTAATCAAATTACATTTTGTCACATTGGATTCCGTGAAAGGGTGTTGCATAAATTGTCTGAGGGGAAAATTGATTAAGAAAAAAGTCCCCCTCAGCCCTCAGCGTGGCTTATGGTGAAGCACTGTGGAGCAGCCACGGTAACCACTGAAGGAGAGTCATTGGAAGCCGCGGAGCCTGCGCAGACTTCTTTTTTGGCCCTTAAAAGAAACCCCCGGAAACAGTTATAGGAAATTCATTTAGACTCGTCGGCACCTTGTCTGACTCAGAGGAGACCTGTGCTCGTGTCGTTTCCAGAGGTTGGGTATTTAGGAGTTCGCCAGAAGTTAAGTCCGCAGAGCCTCCAGGTGAACTTCAACTTCAGACGTGTAGATCAGCAGCCAAGGACATGGCAGGATCCTTTTCCAACCCCCAGAGCAGGCAGAAAACACTATCTGAGAAAGGCTGCACTGAAGTACACGGCCACCTTATTTTCTTCCTGTCTTACATACCAGGAAGTTGGATTTTTGTTTGTTTAGTTGTTTCTGTTTTCATTCTTTTAATAATAGCTTTATTGAGATAGAATGAACATATACAATTCTATAGTGCAATCATATTGAGAAGAGTTGGACGTTGTTTTATGGTGGTGTTCTGGTCAAGACTGGCTACATAATCCATAAGGCTTCTTACAGATTAAAATTGGTGGCCAATTCATTTTACAAAGAAAATAGAGAAAGGGTATTGAAATCATTGTATTCTTTTCTTCAATAGCATCTCAATTTGTCATGGTGTTTTTATGTTATTCAACATTTAAAAAATTAATTATTGGCATACATTTTCAATTCGTCTTTATTGTGCAATTCCAGGCTTGAATGCAAATATAAGTACCAGACTCCTATAGAGAATCGCTACAATTTCCAATTGACCTTTCCTATATTGTACCTACAAGGAGAAAGCTACACAAAACTAAAGCAACTGTTCATATACCACTTCTTGACACAAACACACTCCTCAGAGACACCCCTCCCTTTGGCTGATTGATAAGAAAGGACTGGGAGGACATGGAACTATGGGCTTTCCTATCTTTAGCTTTCCTTCTATGTCGTCATTATGATCTTCAGTGCTCTAGAAAGTAATCCAAATGGCAAAAGGTATGATAGGATTGCTCAGGCATTTAGTTTTTTTCAGGCCATCATTGTCGTGTGTCTAAACCTGGAACAAGTTTTGCTTTGAAGAGAAACCATAGCCTCGTGAAGCTACCCCCACTCTATTCAGTCTTGTTTCTCAGAATAGGGAGAATTATCAAAGGAACAAACCACAGAGTCTGGGAAACGAGCCAAAATTGGAACTTCCAAAGTATTCGTCAATAAAAATTGTAGAATATTCATAAAATGAAATACGGTTTTTGTTGTGTTGATGTTGTTTTTAGGTGCCACTGAGTTCATTCTGGCTCATAATCACCTTATGTAAAACAGAAAATATGCTGCCTGTCCGGGATGCTCCTCACAATTATACCTATATTTGAGGCTACTATTATATAATCATCTGTCAATCCACCTTGTCAAGAGCTTTTTCTTCTTCACTGCCCCTCCAGTTGACCAAGCACGGGGTCATTGTCCAGAGACAAGCCTTCTCTTCAACCTTGCTTGTAAGGAACACGCAAACTGTACTTCAAATTGATTGGTTCTTGGGCAGTCCGTGGTGTAGTCAACATTCTTGACCAGCACTAGAGTTCAAAAGTCTCAATTTTTCCTTGGTCTTCCTTGTTCGATGCCAAATTTCCACAAGTATATGAGGAGATGGAAAATACCATGGCTTGAGTCAGGCACACTGTAGTCCTCAAAGTAACATCCTTGCTTTGAACCATTTTAAAGAGTTCTTCTGCAGTCGATGCATCCAACACAAGGTGTTGTTTGATCTCTTGACTTCTGCTTCCACGAGCACTGATTGTGGATCCAAGCCAGATGTGATTCTTGACAACTTCAGTATTTTCTGCTTTTATTATGATAGAGTAGTGAGGGTTGGGGGTTTTCTTTACAAGGCGTTATAATCCACACTGAACACTGCAATCCTTGATCTTCATCAACAAAGGATTCAAATCCTCCTCACATTCAGCAGACATGTCATTTGCATATGGCAGGTTGTTAATAAGTTTCCCTCCAATTCTGATGCTGTATTCTTCTCCATATAATTCCTCTTCTCTGATTATACGTTCAGCATACAGATTGAATGAGTAAATGAGAGGATACAACTCTGACACACACCTTTCCTGACTTTAAACCAGCACGAATCCCTTGTTGTGTTTGCGCAATTGCCTCTTGGTCCGTGTACAGTTTCTGCAAGAGCCTAATGAAGTGTTCTAGAATTTCCATTCTTCACAAGGTTATCAAGAGTTTGTTATCCTCAGTTGCATGCCTTTGCATAGTCCATAAAACACAAGTAAAAATATTTCTAGTATTCTCTGCTTTTATCCAAAATTCATCTGATGTCAACAATGATTTCCCTTGTTCCGTAACTGATTCTCAATCTTGCCGAAACCTCTGGAATTTCTCTGTCCAGGTACTAGTGCAACCATTGTTGAATGATATTAAGGAAAATTTTACTTTTATGTGATATTGATATCAATGACACTGTTCTATCGTGTGAGCATTTTGTTGGGTCTCCGTGTAAATATGGATCTCTTCCAGTCGGTTGGTCAAGTAGCTATCTTCTAAATGTCTTGGCATAAACTAAGGAGGGCTTCCAGTATTTCATCAGCTCTTTGAAACATTGCAGTTGGTACTCTCAGTTTCTGGAGCCTTCCTTTGGGCTAATGCTTTTAGTACAGCTTGAATTTTTTTCTCCATTACCACTGTTTCTTGCTTAAATAATACTTCTTGAAATGGTTGAATGTCAACTAACTCTTTTCAGTACAGTGTTTCTGTGTATTCTTTCTATCTTTTTTTTGTTCTTCCTTCATGGGTCAAAATTTTGCCCTTAGAATCTTTCGATATTGAAACTTGAGTTTTGAATTGTTTCTTTGTTTTTCCATTTAAGATATGCTGGGCATATTTTCTTTTTTGGCTTTCTAACTCCAGGTCTTTGTACATTTCATGACAATATGTTACTTTGTCTTCTTGAGCTTCCTTTGAAATGTTCTCTTCAGCTTCTACTTCATCGTTTTTTCTGCGTGCCTTAGCTACTCTATGACTCCAAGTGAATGTCACAGTCTCTTCTCTTTTTAAAATCGCTTTATTGGGCGCTCATACGGCTCTTATCACAATACATACACGCTTCCATTGTGTTAAACATGTTTGTACATTTGTTGTCAGAGTCTCTTCTCACATCCACTTTGAGCCTTTATTTTTCCCCTGTGTTTCTAATGGCCTTTGCTTTCTTCATGTATGCTATTCTTGACGCCATCCCACAGCTCGAGTCTTCTGTCATTTGTGTTCAATGCACCAAATCTGTATTTGAGTTGTTCCCAAAATTCAGGTGGGATAGGCTCAAGGTCATATTTTGATTCTTGTGGATTTGTTTTAATTTTCTTCAACTTCAACCACAACTTATATGTGAGTAGGTGGTATTCTGTTCCACGGTCGAGCCATCACCTGGTTTCAGCGAATATCCAGCTTTTCCATCATCTCTTCCATAGATATAGTCAATTTAATTTCAGTACAGTCCTCCTGGAGAAGTGCAGCTGTTTAGTGCCTCTTGTGTGCTGAAAAGAGGTATATGCTTTGAAGACATCCTTGGTCTTCTATCAGGAAATCTCCAGCTTCGCTCCTTTTTCTTTATTTCCCTTACTTTTATTGGAAGCTCTTACATCTCTTATCACAATCCATACATTCATCCAGCTTGTCAAGCACATTTGCACATATGCTGCCATCAGCACTTTCAAAGCATTCTCTTCCCATGTGAGCCCCTGATATCAGCTCCCCATTTTCCCCCTCCCTCCCCTGCCTGCCCTCCCTCACAAACCCTTGATAAGTTATAGATTATTATTTTCATATCTTACATTGTCTTCCATCACCCCTCACTCACTTTTCCATTGTTCACCCCCCTGGGAGGATCCTTGTGATGGATTTCCCCTTTCTTCCCCCCCTTCCCTAATCCTCCTGGTATCTCTACTCTCATTGTTGGCCCTGGGGGGTTTATCAATCTTGGATTCCCTGTGTTTCAGGCTCTTATCTGTAGCAGCGGGCATGTTCTGGTCTAATCCAATTTGTAAGGCAGAATTGAGATCATGATAGTGAGGTGAAAGAAGTATCAAAGAACTAGAGGAAAGTTGTGTGTTTCATTGGTGCTATACTGCACCCTGACTGGCTCATCTCTTCCTTGTGACCCTCGGTGAGGAGATGTCCAATTGTCTACAGATGGCCCCCATTCACCTTGGGTATGAGTTTGTTCTGGGTCTTAGATGCCTGATACCTGATTCCATCCAGCTTCCTTTCTTTAACCAAGACCAGGTTTTCCAACTATTGTTCCTTCTTTGTTTGCAACGTTTACATTCCAATCTCCAATAATTATCAATGCATCTTGATCGCATGTTTAATCAATTTCTGACTAAAGATGTTACTAAAATTCTTCAGTTTCTGTACCACTTGCTCTAGTGATTGATGTAAAAACTTTAATAACATCTGTATTGATTGAGTTTCCTTGATGGCAGGTAGATACTATCTTATCACAGATAGCACTGTGTTTCAAGGTAGATTTTTGAAAAGTCCTTTTTGGTGGTAATCATGATGCTATTCCTTTAAATCTCTCATTCGTATAGTAAACCATATGATTTTCTGAGTCAAAAATAATGAACACCAGTCCATTGTAACTCAGTGATTCCCAGAATATCGATTTTTATGCGTTTTGCTTCGTTTTTTGATGACTTCCATTTTTCTTCCATTTATATTGAACATTCCAGTATTGTACATTCTAATTGTTATTTTTATTTTACAGCTATTTCTTCTCATTTTGAGTCACACCCCATCTACAAATGAAAGTCCCTGCGGCAGCTGCTGTCAGTCTCTGGGTCACGACCCTTTGGGGGTCGAACGCCTCTTTCACAGGGATCGCCTGATTGGAGCAGTAGCAAAATGACAGCGATGAAGTAGCAATGAAAATAGTGTTATGGATGGGGGGGGGGTCACCCCAACATGAGGAGCTGTATGAACGTGCCGTGGCGTCAGGGAGGTTGAGGAGCACTGCCCTAAACTTTGACTCTATCCCATCATTATGATGGACTCCGCGTTGAGCTGCTGTAAGTTAGAATTGACTTGAGAGCTCATAACAACACCGACTTTGAGAGGACTCTTCTGTCATATTCTGAGTGCCTTCTGTCCCAATGGGTCTGTCTTCTGTCACTATCTCTGACACTGCTGTGCTTCTATTCAATAGGTTTTCAGTACCTGACTTTGTTAACTATTCCTGTTTTTCACTGGACAATTCCTTTCAGTGGACAGTCCAGTCCTTCTAGACTTTTACTAGTCTGGAAGCTCTGCTGACATGTGTTCCCCTTGGAGGACCCTGTTGGTATCAGAAATACCAGTGACATAGCATCACAGCAACACACAGGCCATCACAGTAGGACAGATCGACAGACAAGTGGTGAAAGGGAATGCTCACCAATAAAAAGGGACAAACTACCAATTATTTGCATCAACATTATGAATTTCAAAAATATCATGTAGTACAAAGGAAGCCAGAACCAAAAGATAAGATACTGTATGATAGTCTATTATGATAGATAGAAACACACTAGTGGCCTTAGAAGGGACTAAGAAATTACTCAAAAATGGCCTGACGGAACTCCTAGAAACATTTTATATTTTGATTAGGATTTGGCTGAATATCCTTGTGTCAGAAATCATCACACTGTACATATTAGATTCCTGAGTTCCATTCTCTATAAAAAATATCTATGTAAAGGAAAGTTATTTTATATTTCCATTTCAAAAAGTATTTGATTATTATTGTACTTTTCCTCTTTGAGACAAATTTTAAAGTCAGTTTGTCAAATATCAGAAGACTCCTGTGATTAAGCTTCAAAAAGCAATTTGTGTGCTTATTTAGGGAACATTTGTGTCTTTATTAAATCATCTCAATCATAATTCTTTCAATAGGCTTTTGTCATATTAATTTCATTAAGATTATCTTCAACTAGATAATTATACAGAGTGCTTACATTTAGGTAAGTATATTGCAAGGTCATTTACAGATAGGTTTGGGTTAATATTAAGTTGATTTTCCCCTTATTTGATAGTCTTATTGATTATTATTGGCATGTAAAGTAATTAATGGGTTTTTATTTGTTTTATAATGTTACCGCCTTCCGGAATTCTGGAATTCTAGGATAGATACTAATACTTCTCCACTTGGTTCTCTGGACTTCCTACATAGTAAACACTATTATCTGTAAACAATGATAAATTTCTTTTTTGTAGTATGTATCAGGCAAATTCAAAAAGTTCATAGAAAGGTCCAATTATCTTTTAATTACATTTTTATACACTTTCTCAAGTCTCCCTTTATCATTTTTAATTGTATTTTAATGGTTAGAGTTCCTACAATATTAATTTGTATTGTGTTAAATAGAAGTTGCAGAGTGAAGAATCTTGCATTTTTTATGATTCCATTTTTATTATTTCATAGCCAAGTTGAGATATTTGTTCTGAGAGTCTAACAAATATGTATCAGTTTACTAAATTTCCTTACATTGCTTGGAAGATTGCTTTTTTATTTGCTTGTTCTTTTTATTAAAATGAGTGATAAATGTCATGAAATTGTTAGCCTAGAAGGATACTCATACTTTTTCTTCCTTAAAATGTGTGGGAGTTATCAGTCTTAAGAAACTTGATAACTATAGAAATAGTTTTAATTACTAAAATAGTGTCCACTTGTGGATAACATATTAATTTTTAACAGATGGTAGATTTCATCAGTTAATAATTTATTTAGAAATGTTTTATTGACCTTTATAATTTAG
The DNA here is from genome assembly GCF_050624435.1 of Tenrec ecaudatus. Classification (NCBI taxonomy): domain Eukaryota; kingdom Metazoa; phylum Chordata; class Mammalia; order Afrosoricida; family Tenrecidae; genus Tenrec; species Tenrec ecaudatus. The sequence continues at coordinate 23,847,300 of NC_134540.1, read as the reverse complement.
ATAGCTCTTTGATTACCACTTTTTCTTTTAAACCTTATCTGGCTTTTATATCAGGGCTACCCATGCTTCCATTGACTTTGGGAAGCTGCCAACTTATCTCTTTTTCTGTAAGAGTTGAAGGATTGGAAGATTTGTCACAACTTATCTTTAAAATAACCTAGGCATTGTATTTTTATCAAATGCACCCAACCACTCTAATTGTTCCTATGAATACTGTAATCCATTTGGAATTTTAGATCTTTCTTACTCTATACAATCCAGGCACTGATTTTATGTCCTCAAAATTTTCAAATATATGAAACAGACATAGAAAGAGTATGACCAAATCTTTCTTTCATTCTTAATATTGTATACATTATTTTACCTTCAATAAGTCTTGGCAAAAGTCTTTTTAGGGAAAAACATTTGGTTTTACTTGTAAAGACTGTTTTTGGTTTTTACTAGTTCACAAAATTTTGCTTTTAATCTTATATCATTCTTTTATTTTATATTGAACCCAAAAGAGACATCATAAAGTTTTCTATCTTCATCTAGTAAATGCATTTTAAAACAATAGCTTTCCCCTCTACCCTACAGTGTATCCGTGTGTTTTAATAAAGGACATTCTTTTTTAATAATTTATTTTTAGATTTATTATTTGTTTCTAATGGTTTTTCAAAGATTATTTCTAAATCTTCAACTGATTGTTTCAGGCATTCTAATATTTATCATTAACATATATTCTTATTACTTAAGATCAGAGAATATGTTTTTATGACTTAAGAGGGAAAGACCTTATTATCTATAAAAAATTTTTGTGTACCTTACATCTCATTTAATGCTTGTATGACTATTCATTTTGAAGCATATATTTTCACATATAAATTACATTATTGAAATCCTTTGCATTTTGTGTCATTTACTTTCTGGTTTTCTGAATTTGTAAATTATGAGACATGTTCTAAAGTCCCTCAAAATAATTTTGAATTTGTGACATATCTTTGGATTTTAAACATGTTCAATGTTATGTATTCTAAAGTGATATTATTAGGTTACTATGAATATGCCTATATTGGTAGATGTTTTAATGCTTATCAATATAAAATATATTGTCTAGCTTTGGGGGTTTTCATTTATAATGATTTCTTCAATAAATATTTGCATGTACATTTAATTTGCACTCCTTTTCAAATAATCTACTTCATCAAAGGCTCTGAGTAGTAATGTTACCAAGCAGGAAGTCCAAATCCGTAGCAAGCATAGGAGAAGATGCTCACCATCATCAGCCACCGCTGGGGAGATGCAAATCACAATCACTATGAGATACTATCCTCATTCAAATATCAATGAGAAATAAAACACAGAAGCAGTAGGGGTTAGAGAGAGTGGTAGAGACTCTGGAACCCTCATCTATTCTTTCCAGGAAGGTAAAATGATACAAAGATTATGAAAAACAATCGGCAGTTCTTCAAAATATTGAACACATAACCTATCCAAAATCCCAATTCTAGGCATGTGCTCAGAAGAAATGCAGGCAGAAATGTAAACAGAAATTACACTGTTGTTAATTGCATCACTGCTCACAATAGCCAAAATATGGAAACAACTACAGTGGGTGAACAGATAAACAAACAATATATATATGCATGTATATATTGGAATAATGCTCAATTATAAAAGGAAATGAAGAATTAGGTGAAAGTTTATGGAGTAGACTGCAGTTGTACATTAAAGAACTCATATATGCTGATTAAATTCATCCATTGTAACCTCCTTGGTGAACTATCCGATCTCGCAGTTCCTCTCTGTGTTTCCACTCCTTCCAATTTTTAACCCAAAGAACTTTGTCCATAGGAAAAGGATGCCCTTTTGATCTTAAAATTTAAGACTTAAATGGCTAATGATTCTCTCATGGAGATGAGTTAAGTTCCAGACCTAAAGGTAAAGGACCATATCTGACTGTTAATCCTGGTTTCATCATTGTCAGACACCAGCAGGGTCACGCATGGTGGACAAGCTTCATCAGAGCTTCCAGACTAATAAACTAGGAAGCAGGTGGAGGTAAGCTGCACCTGAAAAATTAACCACTGAAAACCTTATGAGTATTAGAGGAATGCTGTCTGCCTGGGTAGAAGACTCTTGGCTGGAAAGCATCAAAATTCAACAGAGGAAGAGCTGCCTCCTCAAAGAAGTGCCAATCTCACTGATGGCAATGGAGCAAAGTTTTCAGAAGAACAAAAGAAATCTATCAGCTCATTTTCCTCTTCCTCCCCACTCCTCCTTCCCTCGTGAGCCCTTGATAATTTATAAATTATTTATTATGTCATATATTGTCCTGTCTGACATCTCGTTTCACCCACTTTTCTGTTGTCCCTCCCCCAGAGAGGAGGTCACATGTAGATCCTTGTAATCGGTTCACCCTTTCCAACCCACCCTCCCTCTACCCTTCCAGTATCACCACTCACACCACTGGTCCTGAAGGGATCATCTGCCCTGGATTCCCTGTGTTTCCACTTCCTATCTGTACCAGTGTACATCCTCTGGTCTAGCCAGATTGCAAGGTAGAATTGGGATCATGATAGTGGGTGGGGAGGAAGCATTGAAGAACTAGAGGAAAGTTGTATTTTTCATCATTGCTACATTGCACCCTGACTGTCTCGTCTCCTCCCAAGACCCTTCTGTAAGGGGATGTCCAGTGACCTACAAATGTGCTTTGGGTCTCCACTCCACACTCCCCCTCTCATTCAATATGGTAAGATATTTTTGTTCTGATGATGCCTGATACCTAGTCCCTTTGGCACCTCGTGATCGCACATGTTGGTGTGCTTCTTACATGTGTGCTTTGTTGCTTCTGAGCTAGATGGACGCTTGCTTACTTACCTTCAAGCCTTTAAGACCCCAGATGCTATATCTTTTAATAGGCAGGCACCATCAGCTTTCTTTGAAATGTTTTCTTATGCACCCATTTGTCTTCAGCAATCATATCAGGGAGGTGAGCACACAATGATATGATTTTTTGTTCTTTGATGCCTAATAACTGATCCCTTCAGCACCTCGTGGTCACACAGGCTGCTGTGCTTCTTCCATGTGGGCTTTGTTGCTTCTCAGCTAGATGGCCACTTGTTTACCTTCAAGCCTTTAAGACTCCAGGCATTATATCTTTTGATAGCCATGCACCATTGGCTTTCTTCACCACATTTGCTTATTCACCTGCTTTGGCTTCAGCGGTTGTGTCAGGAAGGTGAGCATCATAGAATGCCAATTTAATAGAAGAAAGTATTCTTGCATTGAGGGAGTACTTGACTGGATGCCCAATGTCTTTCTTCTACCTTAATACTAAACCTATAAATATATGCACATAGATCTATTTCCCAATCCTCATAAATATATTTGCATACGCACATGCCTTTATCTGGACCTCTATAAATGCCCTTTGCCTCCCAGATCTTTCCTCTATTTCCATTGACTTTTCTCCTGTACCACTATCATGCTCAGTTCCCATCTGGGTTTTCAGCAATACCTCTTGGTTACATTACCCTTGATCAAGCCCTACCAGGCCTCCCACACCCTCTTTACCACCAATTTGGATCACTTGTTCCCTTGTGCATGAGTTTGTTCACACCACTACCATCCCCCCCCTCCACCTCTGCCATGCCCCCCCAGAACTGTCAGTCCAATTTTTTTCTACTCCAGATAGTTCATCCAGCCTATCTTATTTAGACAGACCTGTGGAGATTATAACTTGCACAAAAACAAGACAGAGCAAAACCAAGCAACAGTATACAACAAAACAACAACAACAAACCAATGACAAAAAAAAACAAGAAAGAAAAGCTTGTAGTTAGTTCAAAGATTGTTTGTTGGCCTTTAGGAGTGTATGAGGAGCTGATGCCAGGGGCTTAAGTAGAAAGCAAATGTTTTGAGAATGATGAGGGCAATGAATGTACAAATGTGCTTTACACAATTGATGTATTTATGGATTGTGATAAGAGTTGTATGAGCCGTTAATAAAACGATTAAAAAAAGGAAATGATGATAGCAACAAATGTTCTTGATGGAGGAAGGATTGGGATAAGGGTTGTACGAGTCCCCAATTAAATGATTTTAAAATGAAACAAACAACAAAAAAGAAATCTACCAGGAAAAGTACAACCAGAGTGCTTCTTAGATCTAGGATGGGGAAACTTCCTCTCCACTATTTGGACATGTTATTAGGAGAGAAAAAACTCCAGCGAAGGACTGTAGGCTTGGCAAGTAGAAGGTCAATGTAAAAGAGCAAGACCCGTAATGAGACAGACTGACCCAGCAGTTTCAGCAACGGGCTCAAACACAAACACAATTGTGATGATTATGCAGGACTGAGTTGTGCTTTCTTTGCCACAGACTGGACGGCACTTAGCAATAACACAACCTGGCAATGTTTCTCGTGATGAAATCTGTAGCAGTCTTGTCACTAAATGGGGGCCCTTCAGGTGTAGGATATCGAGGTGAAATATAGTTCATACCACCAGGACTTCTTGGGCTAGTCTCGTGTCACTGACAATAACATGCATAGGTGTGAATTTGAAATGATGTATTATCCGGAATGAAAGTTCAAAAGAGGAAGATAACGGCGTTGGTAAGAGGACAGCAGCAATTCTGCATGAGAATCTGGATTTCACAGGCATAACGGAGCTTCCCTGCCATTCGGGAAGATCAGGAGCCTGACTGCCTCGGGGGTTCTACCCCCGTTGCGATAAGCAGAAGGCAGAGAGTTCTGAGAGAGGGCAGACTGGCTATCAAATTTAGCACTCCTCTGAACTATATTAAATCCAAGAGGAGCAGCTGATTGGGACTTAAATGTGAAACCATCATTATGATGTAGAACTCCCTTGTGAGGATCCCGCGGTTTGAGAGAACTGCGGTTTAAGGTTACAGTTCTAGTCTAGTTTTTCTGATTATTGTGAAGCAGGGCAGTCGTTTGAGATGGGCAGCCCGATTTCTTTCGTCATGTGGAAGATGAGGCAGATGTTGCTATAACACAGCAATATAAACGGAATCCGAGTAAGAGAATGGGAAAGGCCCTAAATCCCTGGTTAAAAGTCCAGTCAGACAATGAATTGCCCAGGTGGCACAGACTAAGCATTGCAAAGAGGAAAATGCCTGGACCAGAAAATCCAGACTCACCCTTTTTCCCCCAGGAGGACACCTATCCTGGTGCCATGCCACAGTCAGAAGAACTCTGATAGTTGACTTCTACTGATGCTAAACTGGGAGATACTAGTTAGACCCTCCGATCTTTGTGAGCACAAGATGAACACGGATGTTAAAGTAGCAGCTCTAAAGGAAGCTGAGCATCCCACAGGCCAGAGTCACCTGTGGGAGTTAGATCACTTCTGCCGTGTGGTAACCCCATGTACAATAGTCCGGCAGCATCCTCGCCATTGTCACGTTTGAGCTCATTGTCGCAGCCATGCTGTGAATCCATCTCCGTTGAGGAGCTTTCTCTCTGTCCTTGAGTGTGTGCTTCACCAAGCACGATGCCCTTTTTCAGCGTCTGATCTCTTCCGCTAGCATGTCCAAAGTACGCGAGGCAATGGCTTGCCATCCTCGACTTTGAGGAGCATTTGGGGCTGGATTTCTTTCGAGACAGATGTGTTTGCTCTGATGACAGCCCAAGGTACTTTCAATATTCTTCACCAGCATCATAGTCCCAATACACTCATTCGTCTCAGGTATTCCATATTCATTCCGAAACAATCAATCCTACAAGTTCACGAGACGTAACATGGAAGAATTAAACAGAGTCAAAGAGCGCACCACAGAGAATGAGACTGTTGGATAAGCAGGAGCCCTGGCGGGATAGCAGATTACACACCAGGCTACTAGCTGCAAGGTCAGCAGTTTGAAACCACTGGCAGCTCGCCTGGAGAAGAGGTGGTTTTCTGATCCTGTGAAGATTTACAGCATTGGGAACAACAGGGGCAGGCCTACTCTGTCCTACATGGTGGCTACAAGCCAGAAATCAAATCATGTTAGCAAATTTAGATTTTGGTTTTGATTTGGTAAATATTGGATTCATATGCACAAAACCAGTGGTTCATGTCTGATTGCCTCTTCACAGGAGCCAGGTGAGTCTATCTCCCTCCATAAGAAGTTATAGTCTCACAACCACCTAGGTACCATCGCTGGGAGTTGGAATGGACAGGACGGCAGTAGGTTTGATCTCAGGAAGCAATACAACATTCCTGATGTTTGCAGGTGTCATTGAGTGGGTTCCAGCTTACGGTGATCCTATTTACAGCCGGACCAAACACTGCCTGGTCCTACACTGTCCTCACAATTGTCATATTTGAGCCCATTGCTGCAGCCAGTGTGCCAATCTCCCTGGCGGTCTTTTTCAAAAATGCTTGGACTACATTTTTATTAATGAAAAGGACTTTCTGCTGTCTCTGGAGACATCTTCACACAGATCTAAAGTTCGGTGCATTTGCTGCTTGCTCTGAGCTGCAAACAAAATTGTCTGAAGCCTTTTGCTTTGGCCTTGTTGACCTAAGGTCAGTTCCAGTCATTAGGGTAAAAGGAATATGGGACAAGCAAACTAAACAAAAGCGTTAGGGAGTGAAACCCAATCCACAGGGGCCCTGTGCATGTCTATGTAGAACTGTGAGCCTTGGGGTTTTCCATGACCAGCATGTTTTGAAAAGAGATCTGCGTTTTCTTCTAAGGCATGTCTGGGTATGTTTAAACCTCTAACCTTCTGTCAGTACCAGACATTTAATGGTTTGTGCCACTCAAATGCATCCTGAATGGTTGCTGGAGATGATTAGGAATCAGCAGTAAATGTGAAGGGTCAAATGGGGAACTTATATGAACTATAATTCAGATCCCCAGGGACACTATGGTGAAGCTGCTACCCAAAAGACTGGAGGTTCAAATGCACCCTGTGGTTATATGGGAAAAAGAGTTGGCAATCGACCTTCATGAAGACTTCAGCTTTGAAAAACCGTGGGCATCTGGCTAGAACAGAGGATGTACACTGGTACAGATAGGAACTGGAAACACAGAGAATCCATGGCAGATGATCCCTTCAGGACCAGTGGTGAGAGTGGTGATGCTGAGATGGTGGAGGGAGGGTGGGGGCCGAGAGGGGGAACCGATTACAAGGAGCTATATATAATCTCCTTCCTGGGGGGCAGACAACAGCAAAGTGGGTGAAGGGAGATGTTGGACAGTGTAAGATATGACAAAATAATAATTTATAAATTATCGAGGGTTCATGAGGGAGAGAGGAGTGGGGAGGGAGGGGGAAATCACGAGCTGATGCCAGGGGCTCACGTGGAGAGCAAATGTTTTGAGAATGATGAGTGCAATGAATGTACAAATGTGCTTTACACACTTGATGTGTGTATGGATTGTGATAAGAGTTGTATGTACCCCTAATAAAAATGATTTAAAAACAAAGAAAAACTCTGGGAGTCGTTCTACTCTGCCACATGGAGTCATTTATGTCAAAAATCAACCCAGCAGCACCCAACTATGTGATCTGTAAGTATCACTTCTTTTTCACCAGGCCTGTAGTCATTCCATAAAGCTAGACCTCACTGCCCATCTGGTTTCTGGACAGAATGCAAGAACTTCCCCAAATATGAACCTTATCTGTCCTCCAAGACAGTCCGACAACCCCTCTCATTTCAGCCTTGTCTCAGTGAAAGCGGAAACAGAAATGGTGAGGTGGAAGTGGCGATTGACCCAAACTAGTACATGGACAGGGAAAAACACCCATAATCGACACCTTACTAAGGCTCTGCCAGGCTCTCCCTGTAGTGCAAAATTACCAAGACTTGCATTGGTAGCTCAAGAAAGCATTTTGCACTGCGAATTTATTTCAGACTAGAAGGGAAACATTGGTAAAAAGAAAAGGAGAGTGTAATGGCGGGAAACAAATTGGGGTGAGGGGGGGTCAATGAAAGGAGTCACGCATCATAGACACAAATTTCTCCTTTGTTTCCCCTACTTGTGTTTAATTGTTTGGGTTTGATTTGCTGGAGAGCAGGATTGCCTTTGCTGTAAATGGAGTTATTTTCCATGTTTTTCTCATTTGATAGGATCTTGGGAAAAAGCATACATGTCCCTTAAGAGAGACAAACAATCCACGTCATGAAAATGGGCTGCATAAAACTGTAATAAATACATATTCAAGGGCATAAATATGTAGTAACACATTGCAGCTAAAAATCAAATATGTGGTCGGATTTCCCTGAGGGACAGAACAAGCTGCATCAAAAGCAATTTACCCATCCCCTGAAGGCCCCGAATGTCCCACATTCTCAATTCACACATCCTGCCTTCTGGACCACTTTTGACATTAAGAATTGGCAATATTTTCACGTGTTCTTGCTTTCAAATCAGGGTGTCATTTCTAGGCAGATGGGGTACAAATTTGTATCTCTTACAGTAACAGCGATAGCCTTGCTTTCTCTAAAGGCCCAAGACGGTCATTTATATCTTTTTTATCAGGGTGCACAGAATAGATTTTCATCTCCCACTTCAAATAAAATTTTATCTCTCTGTCCACCATGAACATTAAAAGAAAGTGAAGATCGCTTTACTTTTCATGTTTTCTTCAAACGTAAATCTTGTCAATATCCTTTAAAACACAACTGATAGAGCAAATCACTGCTTTCCTCATAACACTGTGCCGATCTTTCAGTGAAAAATCAACTTTCTAAGAAACTGGTCTGGCCCATTGTGAGGTCTGACAGGAAGAAGATGGGCCACAGGCAACAGCAAGACTCTTACCCATCAAGCAGAAAATGCTGATCCCCAATGAAGTAGGTGCTAGGGGATGGTTTCTCATTTGAGTGGCATCTGACCATTTGCCTCTGATTCTCAGACTTTTGCACTGAATCTCTGATTTGTTGGGTTCTGGGTAGGTAATATGGCTACATATTTCTGTTTTCTACCCAGTAGTAAAATGTCTGGTTCAAAATCTCCATCTGCCTTACTGAGCTTTGGAGTTATCTGAATGAAATTGAATCTCTCAGAGAGCTATACAGAAGTTCTAATCCCTGTACTTGTTAATAGGATCCTCTTTGGAAATAGGGTTGGTCTTTGAGATGTAACCAATGACATTAATATGAGCTCAGATGAGAATATAGTGACCTGTACCTCTCTACGCAGCCCTAGTGATGTAATAGTTACATGGTGGGCTGCCAACCGCATAGTCAGCAGTTCAAAACCACCAGCAATTCAGCAGGAAGAGACTGAGTTTTCTACTCCTGTAAACAATTATAGTCTCAAAGACCCACAGTGGGGTCACTAGGAACCAGTATGACCTCAATGGCAGTAGTGGTAATCCCATCTATAAGGTCACTATGAGTCAAAATCAACTCATTGGCCAAGAGTTGCTTGTTTGTTTCTTTTGATCCCATCGGGTAACCCCTCCAAGGTACAGGTCATTAGTGTGACCACTGAAAATGGAAAGGTTGACAGCTGCAGTCTACCCAGAGATGTCCCAAAAGATAGAGGTGGCATTCTACTTTCCAAAAACACAAATAATAACGAGCCATTGAAAACCCTATGGAACATTCTTCTGCTCAAACATGCATGAGGTCATTATGAGATGGGTCAACCTAGTGGCAAACAGTTGTAATTCTTTCTGAAGAGTGTTTTTTAAAAGACGAGACTGGACATGAGTGACCCACAGAAGGAATAATCCACTTGAAGCAGCAACTTTAAGTCAAGGAGTCATCGATTGCTCAAAGTCACCAGGAGCTAGGAGAGAGGCATGGGACAGATTCTCTCTCAGAGCTCTTACAAGGAATCAACAAAGACAACACTCTGATTTGGACTATAAGTTAGGACAATACATTTCTGTCATTCTTCTCTTTGTAGTGTTTTATTGCAGCGGCCCTAGAAAACTAAGACAGGCTTGCTGAGTGGTTAGAAGAAGGTAGTTCATGTAAGGGCCCTAGCATGGTGCCTGGTATATAACGCATGCCATGTGAGTCTTGACAGCTATCATCGTTATTGCTATTGTCATCCTCTAGGTCTCTTGTATTATTGTGGATTTAGTTTTTACTGCTTTCATGTCGTACGCTATTATATCTGAGCCTAAAAAACTGACCGGAATTTTCTTTTCTTCTGTATTCCCATGGAGACAAAAAAAAAATGTTGTTCTGCAAAGACAGCCTAATGGGCAGTTTCACAACATCGAAGGAAACCATCCAGTCATTTCGGCTTCTCAATATCTGATCATCCCACAAGATAAAAAATGTCTCTCTCTTCACATAGGAAATACTCATCAATGTTTTTGAATAATGACAGATAGATAGATGCTGCAAACAACTTTAATTTGATCTTAAATGTTTTCTCAAGGAAATGAAGCAGAGAAAACGTACTGAAAGTAATCAGTAAATGGATTAATTATGCCTGAAAACTTTCTGTTTCTTAAATTACAGAGAAGCCTAATCTTACACAGTACTGAGAAGAAATCATTGTTGAAGCAATAGTTAACAAACTGGTAAGACAATGATCTTGAAGCCAGAAGTGAATTCACTGTTTGAACATGGAATGTATCACACATTTACGTTTTGAAGAAATTAATACCTGACCAGTTACAGTGACTGGGTAATAGTCTTACTCTGATTATACTGTTTTCCAATGCCAACAGTCATCAATTCTTAATTATTTACTTGCTGATCTTTTGCAGGCTACTTACTTGACCACTCTGTAGCTCTATTTCCCCTCTTGTAAACTGATGATAATAATGTAACACAGAAAGATGCTTTGAGATTAAAATAGAATCACATGTATGCATTACCGAAGCCAGTGTCTGTACTTCAAAATAAATATCCTTTGTGTAACTAAGGCTTCTCTGCAGTTTTCTGAAAATTCTCAAGTATGTGAAAAGTGTGAGAAACAGAATTCAAGCAGACTACCCTGTCGATTTGTCTTTCACAGGATTTCCTCTTTGACAGGGCACAGGTACCACTGTGCGATCATCCTCTACGTAGTGGGAAGTATTTGAGTTTTCCTTCTCTGCTTTACACGGGTTCTGCCATCTCAGAGGCACATTTTCCCACATCTACAAATACAGACCTTTAGAAACATGCTGTCGTGGTCTTTGCGATTATGCCTAAATCTGTGGTTGGCAGTCCATTTGCTGAGCCCTTTCAGCAGGTTCTTCCTCATGGTCCCTGGCTCTCTGCTTTACCAACATGGCATCATTTTCCAGGGCCTGGTCTCTCCTGAAAACCTGTCCAAATCACATGAGACAAACTCACCATTCTCTCTTCTAAGGAGCATGCTAGCTGGGCATTTTCCAAGACAGAATTATTTGTCCTTCGGCTAGATCACGGTATATTCAATATTCTTCACCAAGATCACATCAAATCCTTTGATTCTTCCAGCTTTCACATACATATGAGGCAATACAAGTGCACCTTTGTCCTCAATGTGACATCTTGACTCTGGACACTTTCAAAGGATCTTGTGCAGTGGATTTACTCCAATGCAATATCTCATGTGATTTCTTGATCGTTATCATAGATGGGCATTGAGTGTGGATCCAAATAAAACAAAGTCCTTGACAATATCCACGTCTTCCCTGGTTATTGCTCTGTGATTCATTGGTTGCACTGTGAGGATTTTGTTTTTGTTTTTTTAGCATTGGGCTGCAATCCACATTGCAGGCTGTAATCTTTGATCTTTCTCAGTAAGTGCTCTAGGTTCTCTTTATTTTTAAGAAAGTTTGTGTCATCTCTGTATCAAAGCTTGTTATTAAGTCTTCATCCAGTCCCAAGACTATGTTCTGCACATAATTCAACTTCTCATATTCATGTTTCGTGTGTATGATAGGCTGTATGATAGGATGCTACAAATCTCAGTGTCCCATTTTTACTTTATTTAATATTGTTTTAACCTTGAATTCATATTTCTGTGTCTACAAATCCATTGCATCAGATTGCTGCATATATCCATTCTACCCAGACAACCAATAGTCACTTGGGGCTGGTTCTGTGTACACAGTTATGGCACATTCTATATCTTCTCTCCTGGAGATTTAAATGAGTGAGTCAGATTAGTAGGATTGGTAGATAATTAATGGCAATAACTATTGCTAGTTTAGGATCTTAGTGGCTCAAATCTTTTGCACTTGACTGGAGACTATACATTGTAGGTTCTGATCCAGGCAGCAACATTCCAGAAAGGAGAGCTGTAAGATTACAGCACAGGAAACACTATGGATTATTTGTACTCTGTGATTCCTGGGGCCACAAGAGTCTGAACTGACTCCACCATGGCACAAGACAACAAAAACAGCCAGTTTTCTTTCTAGGAGGATTTACCATTTCCCTATATCATCAACAATCTTGCATTATGCAAATCGTTCTTATTGTTGTTGATCTAATAGGTATAAAGAAGTTTCACATTATTGTTTTATTATGCATTTTCCAGATCTCAAATTATTTTTTTCTTCTATGTCTATTTTCCATGTCTATGGAGTTCTCATTTATGTTCATGTATGAGATCTCCTGCCTTGCTTTATTATTTTTTATTTATATGAAGGAAATACGAGTGTTAAATATTCCAAACATCTTTCCAAGTATGTCACCCAAATATTGGTTATACTTTTATTGTCTGTATTTTTATGTGGCCCAAACCTTCCATTACATTCCAAATGATTTAGACTTTTGAAGTGTTTCTAAGAAGTAGTATTCCTAACCCAAGTCAAAATCACAAACAGATTGCCTTACATTTTCTTCTAGTCGCGTTAAAGCAGTTCTTTCAGCTTGATCTATCTGGAGTTCATCTTTGTATATTTTAAGATGCATACATCTTTAAATACATGTATTTTTCTCCAGCCAGTTTTCCCAACTCCTCTAACAAGTAATATATCTTTAACCACACTGACTTCATGCCATCTATAGGAATTTTCTGAAGTTCAGGCTAGTGTAAGACCTAAGTAAATTCTAGTTGTAGTTCATCGTAACTATATCTTATTTCGTTCTTCTTCTGTTCGCTTATAGTGGCATAGGAAAAGCAGAGGATTTTAAAGTTTGTCTTGGATCCAGCAAATTTGTTGAATGTTTGCATTACTGCTAGTGATTTTTTTAAGTGTAGAAGATATAAATATCTTCTGTAAATATGATCGATTTTTCTCTTCTATTCTAAGTTATAAGGTAGTGTCCCTCTGAATTGGAGCTTACTCAATGAAAGTGAGTTTGGTTTGGTACATTCTGAGTCTTGTCACCACCCTAGTTGCTGTCTCTTGTGTATATGTGGTGATCAGAATGGTTAGTGCTAAGCTGAACTGGAAGAGGCCTGATAGGCACCCCACTCTTGTCCTTACCTTAAAAAATATGCATCTAAAGTTTGACATAAAAACATTACAGTGTGAAGACTGTATGATGCAAAATGTATATGAATTATTGAATGGAAGCTGGTTTTCTCTGTAAACTTCACCCAATTCTCACTCATACACACACACATACACAAATTTTCTTTAGGATTTCACATTTATATAACTAAGTGAAAATGAATACAATTGTATTCATTTATTGTCTTTATTCTAGAAATTTTATATTCTATAAAGTAATTTTAATTGTTCTCCTTTTTACACTACTTTCACAAAAAGCTTACATTAGAAAGAGGTAGATTAAGTTTGTACGGTGCAATAAATTATTTAATATGACTCTTCTTTCCATAACTTTCAAGAACAAGAATGTCACTTTGAAGGCTAAAGCGCCCTGATACAAGTCGAGGTCTCGCCAATCACTTCAGATGCTATATTTATGTTTGGACAATGAATAAGGAAGATAGAAAAGAATTCGTATAGATGAACAATGATGTTGCTGAAGAAAGGTGACAGCACCATGGACTGCCAGAAGAACCAACACACCTACCTTGGCAGCACAGCTAGAAGGTTCCTTGGACGGGAGAACGGTGGGATTCCCCTCCCTTACTATGGCCAGGCCATCAGGAGAGGCCAGTTCCAGTGCTACACGTGCTGACCTGGAAGGTCAATGAAAAAGAGGAAGAGCCTTTTGTGAGTTGGGTTTCACAACAGTGACGGAAACCAGGGGCTCAAATATAACAATGGTGACAATGGCCCAGGACCAGGCAGTGTTTCATTCTGTCCTGCATGGACTCGCCATGAGGTCAGAACCAACAACAACTTGGAGGGGAAAAGATCTGTTCATGAAAGCCATTCACGTGTGGTATTTCATGAACAACACTAGCAAACTAAGGTGACGGGCCAAGACCTCATGATAGGATGAGGGCTTGATTAACATATTCACTTTCTTGGGCTTGTATAACAAAATACCACAACATGAGTGACTTTGAGAACAGAAATTTAGTTTCTCACGGTTCTGAAGGTTAGCAGGCCTGCTTTATTCAACGGCTGCAGGAGAAGATCATTTCTTTCCTCTCTTGATTCCTGGTAGTCCCAGGTCTTCCTTGGCATTCAGCTGCCGTATAACTCTCTGAGGACCCACCCCACTCTAGGATGACCTTATGTTAATTAACATTTTCAGAGACCCGATTTCTGACTCAGATTACCATCATAGTTTGACTTGTGTCCTTCAAAAATGTGTGTCAACTTGCCGAGGTCTTCATGCTCAGCGGTTTGACAATTATGTGTTGATAGAATTTGACTGTTGTGTAATAATGTAATCATCTCCCACGACGGGATCTGCTTTGAGCAACCAATCAGCTGTCAAAGGATCAGGATGGACTACAGCACCCATCCTGGGATCAGAATCATAATCTCATGTGAGATGTCCCGACAGGGTGGCCTGCATCAGATTTCATCTCACCAAAAGCAAAATGGAGAGAGAAGCACACAGAGAAACAGAGACCTGGCCGCCACCAAGAAAGAAAAGCTGGAAACAAAGCACATCCTTTGGACCCCAGGTCCCTATGCCAAGGTCCTCCTAGACCCAAGGAAAGATTGAGGTGAAGGCACCCAGAGATCTCCAAAAGGTGCCAGGGCCGCAGGTGCTGAAAAGTGACACCAGAGACAGACAGCAGAGAGGCTGCTCCCGAGAGCTGGCACCCTGAATTTGGACCTCCAGTATCCTAAACAATGGCAAGACTATCTGCCGAAGTCCCTCATTTGTGGGTTTTGAGTTATAGCAACCCTAGATCACTAAGGCAGTCTCAATGATACACCTGATTAGAACATCAACATATCTCTTTGGGATGCAATTCTATTCATTAAAATGCTAACATTTGTAAACGTAATGTTCTTCAAATTCCACATTTTAGAAATACAGCTATTAGTAGTAATTTTATCTTTTAAAAGTCTGCTACATATTATATCTCATTTTATTTTACTTATTTGAATGCTCTCTCATTTTCCTCAAAATTCCTTTTCAAAGATTTTCTTACTTAACTTTTCAAAATTACTGTTTTGTCATTTGATATGTTTCACTTGTTCTGTTTTCTTTCATTACCAGTTTTCTGTCTTCATTTCATTCATCTTGGGGTTTTTTTCATCTTATGTCATTTATAAAAGACATTGAAAGTTATAATTTTCTCTCATCGCTGCTTCACTAGGCTCCACAAGTCTCACATGTTGCATTTGTATTATTATTCACCTCTAAGTACTTATTTCCCTTATTGCATCCTTAATCTAATAATTACTAGTTTGGAAATTATTTATAATATGACTAATTTGTAAAGTTATATTTTGTTAATACATCTTAATTTATTGAAATGTTTTACTTCAATGTAAGAAATTTTTGTTTTACAAAATTTGCTGTATTTGCTGGCTGTGGAGTTTTACATATACCTATCTACACACATATACACACAAACACACACACACAGACACACACTCATACACACACATGCACACACATACACACCCATACACACACATACACATACACACACATACACACACATATACACAGACACACACCCATACACACACACAGACACACACATAAACACACCCATACACACACACAAGAAAGAATAAGGCAATCTCTCTTTGCATGGCTGTGATACGCTCCAGTTTAGCTTCACACAGTTTAACTAAATAGCATCATAACCCAAAATCAGAGTTGAAATGTCAGCATCATAGAAGATTAACATTAACTGTGTGTCATTGCATAACATTTCACGATAACTCTCCGGTCCACGATTCAGTATGGCCACAGCAGGTGCATATGATGCTTAGTGACTAACTACGGGACATCTTCCAAAGTTGGTCCGTGGCTTGTATCTGGCTAGACAGCTCATGCCCGGGCAGCACAACATGGTGTCATGCTTTTTCCATGTCCCCCAGGGACAAACCAGGTAATCTTTGTAATATATAAATGAAAGGGATAACTGGCTCCAAAAGATGAAAGAGAGCCTAAGAGATCATGCTAGAAGTGAGACTCAAGTGGAAAATCTATGGCACTGGAAGAGAAATTGATGACCGTGTGAACCGTGGCCCTGCCCCTACTCACGTGTCGAGACGGTGCACAGTCCTAGGACCTAGTAAAGCGCATGTTCAGGAAAGCGGTGTCGCAAACAGGACGCTACCATTCGAGAGGACATGCATGCAGCAATATTTTCAGAACCTTTCAAAGATGGTGACCATCATCCGTGTGGAAAGGGTCAAACGGGTTGATCCAAACTCAGACTCTGACAGTTCTCTACAGCACAGGAAACAGGAAAGAGGGTTACTTCCTAGTCAAGCTTATATGACGACAAGAAAGTAAATTACATTTGCTTAGTTTATTCCACAAAGAGTAATACACCTGGATTCTCAGTGTTTCTCATATGCTAAATTCTGATATAGTTTATATTCATTTTACTAGATTAAAATTTTCTTTCTAGATTCATATTTAAAACTGCTAGTTTTTAAACAAAGGAACAAAGGCTGCCTTCAACTGGATTCTCACTGGTGTTGGTCCAGGTGTGTCAGAGTAAAACTGCTGCACAGAGCTTTCTAAAGATTTTTGCAAGAAGATTGCCAGGCCTTTCTCCTGACGTACCTCTTGGTGAAGTCAAGCTGCCAATCTTTGAGTTAGCAGCCTAGCATTTAGGCCTGTGCACCTCCCAGGGTGTCCTAACTGACAGAGGATTTGTAATGCTCTGGAAACAATATTAAGGGCTATGGAGCAATTGTAACTTTTCCCATTGAGTATGATGAGTCATGCTCATGATTCCAGTATGCACAATCATTTTTAAAGTCCCACACTACTATGTGAAGCAAGGACTTACCGTGGGCATATGTATATGTTAATCCAACTTCCTTTGAAAAGCACAGAAGTAGTTTTTCACCATCCAATTTGAGCCTGCCTGTCTAGCCTCATTGGTGGCAACCTCTGCCTTCCTCCAGGCAGTCTGTCCATTAACCATTGCAAATCATTCAGTGAAGAATGATGTGTCCATTTTCACGGGGGCCCTCTCCTTGGTCCTTCTCCAATCTGAAGCTGATGCCATTTCTTCGTGCATCCGAAGAACTCTCGTCGCCTTTACAAACTTACTCTATGCTATGTCTGCTCCCTATCCTTTTGTCTTGGGCATTTACCACCTCTTCAACTCTCCTCCCTCCACCAAGGAATTATTCCATCAATTATGTTATAGAATATTACAAATAAAGCGTGTGTAAGACTTGGCTCCATACTTTGGAGAAAGGAGCCATTGAAAACCTTAGGAATAGCTTCAAAATGTTGTTGGAGACTGAAGGCCTATGGAATGTTAGCACAACATTGTCGGACGTAGTACCAAAGGATGGGCACCTTGGATCAGAATGCACCCGAAATATGACTGAGGAGAAGCTGATTTCTCAGAGTGGAGTCAACCATGGAGACATAGATCAGGTAGAACCTGTGAGAATGGAGCTTTCAGGATCTTCATTTGCATGACTCATGAGAAGAAGACACAGCTACAAAAATCTGCTAGTGATCAGAATTTGGAGTGAGAATAATATAAATCTAGGAAAACATCAAGTCATCAAAAATGAAATGAACACATAAAGACTGACATCACTGGCATTAGTTGGAAAAAATGCACTGTTATTGGCCATTTTGAATCAGAAAATTATATGCTTTACTGTGTCAAGATTAACATAGCCAGGAGGAATGGCCCAGCACTCACAGTCAAAAACAACATCGTAAAATTCCATCAAAATGTGCAATGCTGTCTGTGAGAGGATTCAATCTAGCTACCAACAGAGGAACCCAATCAATACAACTATTATTCAAATTAACGTACCAACCACAAAAGCCAGAGATAAGAAACTGAAGAATTCTATCAATGATTACAGTTGGAAATTGACCAAACAAGCAATAAGTCTGCATTGATAATTATTGCCAATTGGAATTCAAAAGTTGGAAACAAAGAGGAATAGTTGGAAATTATGGACCAGGTGATAGAACAAAGTTGGAGATCTCATGATAAAATTTCACGAGACTAAGACCTGATCTTAGCAAATACATTTTTCAACAAGACAAAAGGTGATGATACACATCAACTTGTCCCGATTGAATACAAAGAAATCAAATTGACTATATCAGTGGTAACGGATGCTGGAAAAGCACAACATCAGCAGCTGAAACCAAGCCAATGGCTGACAGTGGCTCAAATCATCAGTTTCTCAGAGGTGAGTTTAGGAAAAAGCTGAAGAACTTTAGAACAAGTATACTCTGCCACCATCTGACCTTGAGCCTGTCCTACCTGCATTTTGAAAACTGCCATGAACAACGTGGAGGCATTTAACTCTTCCGTCAGAAGACCTGATGAGCTGTGGGAAAATATCAAGATCGTCACAGACGAAGGACGCAAAAGGTCATTAAAAAACAAGAAAGAAAGAAAAGATCAACAGGAATGGCAGAGGAGACTCTGAAAGCTGTTCTTCACTGTAGAGGAGCTAAAGCAGCGGAAAAGGGGATGAAGACAGAAAGCTGAATAGGAAATTTTAATGAGCAACTAGAGAAAACAGAGTCAAAGAGTAAAATGAAATGCTCCAGGATTAAGAAATAGAAAACCCAAGGGAAGAACACAATCAGCATACCTTAAACTTAACAAACTCAAGGGAAAAAATCAAGCCTTAAGCTGCAATGCTGAAAGATTCTCTGGGAAAAGTACTGAATGACACGGGAAGCATTAAAAGAACGTGGAAAGAATACACAGAGTAATTACCAAAAAGTAAGCTGATAGTCTATCATTTCAAGAGATAGTGTTCAAGCAGGAGCCAATGCTGCTGAAGGAAGAAGTTCAAGCTATGCTGAATGCAAGACTCCAGGACATGATTGAACTCGAACTGAAATGTTTCGACAAGCTGATGAAGCACTGGAAGCGCTCACTCGTTTTTACCAGGAAATGTGGAAGACAGCTACTTTGTCAAATGACAGGGAGAGATCCATATTTACACCCATTCCAAAGAAGCATGACCCAGCAGAATACTCACACTGGAGAACGATATGATTGATATCCCATGCCAGTAATGGCTTGCTGAAGATCGTCAAGCATGGGTTTCAGCAGTAGATTGAAAGGGAGCTGCCAGAGGTTCAGGCCGGATTCAGAAGAGGACATGCAATAAGGAATGTCATTGCTGATGGCAGATGGATCTTGGCTCAAAGCAATGAATACCAAAAAGATGATTGTTTGTGTTTTATTGATTGTCCAAAGGTATCAGATTGTTTGGATCATAACAAACTATGGACAATCTAGGGAACAATAAAAATTCCAGAGCACTTCATTGTACTCATGCAGAACTTGTACATGGATCAAGAGGCAGTTCTGCAATGGACCAAGGGAATATGGCATGCATGGTTTAAAATCAGGAAGGGTGTGGCTACATTATAGCCTCTCACCATACCAGTACAATCTGCATACTGAGCAAATCAAAGAAGCTAAATTATACGAAAAATAGTGTGTTAACAGGATTGGAGGAAGGCTTCTTTACCTGAAGTATGCAGACGACACACCTTGGGCTGTAACTATAAGTTCAAGGGTCAATAACGATGCGACTATGGTAACATAAATTTTAAGCCCTTATGTGCCACTTTACGCTTTGCATATGATAGTAAAATGATATTATCTTTTAAAATCAGATTGCTTTGAATTAAGTGCTAGCTAAAGGTTTTAGATTATATATGTATTTGTCTGTGTACATATATGTAATTTTATGTAGTCTTTTAAAGATAACTTTTTATTTTCCAAAAATTCCAGATTTACAAAGATTTGCAAAAAATAGTAGAGAGGCCTCAGAGACCCTAAACCCACTTCCCTCAATGTTAGCATTTTACACAAATACAAAATAACAAAACAAGAAAATTAAATTGGTATAATGCATATACTTATTAGAATTCATTAGTCAAAAATATATTGCATCCTAATACTTATTCTATCTTCTGTATTTTAGTGCATCTATCATCAGCCCGGTTAAACACATTTTTAATTATGGCTAAAATTTACTTGTATGGCTGAAAATTTTGCCATTTCTAAGTATTCACAGTCTAAGAGTCTAAGCAAATTATTATTAAAGGACCACCATATTTCATCTACACTAAGATGACATCAGTTATAATATGAACCATTACTTTATGTGACACTAGAGAAATTAGGCACAATAATAATATTTCCCAACTTGAAGACATCTTTATTTCACAGGTGATAAAAATATTTTTATGACATTTAAGATATGTTGAGCCTTTTCTTCTATTTTGGTTTTTAAACTCTAGGTCTTTGCACATTTCATTAAAAATTTGACTTCTTGAGTGTTCCTTTGGAATTTTGTATTCACCTGTTTGACTTCGTTATTTCTTCCATTTGCTTTAGCTCCTCTACACTGTACAATGAAGAGCGAGGTTCAGAGTCTCTGCTGACATCCACTTGGATCTTTTTTCTTCCTTTTTTTAAAGACCTTTTGCTTTCTTCATGAATGATGGTATTGATGTAGTCTTATCAGATCTTCTGTTATTAGTGTTCAATGGATTAAATTTGTTCTCAATATGTTCTTGAAATTCAGATGGGGCTGCCTCGCGGTTGTATTTTGGCTCTCACAGTCTTATTTTCATTTTCTTGAGTTTCTATCGGCACTTAAGTATGAACAATTGATGTTCTATTCTACAGCCACTCCCTGGTCTTGTTTTCACTGCAGATATTAAGCTCTTCCTTCATCATTCTCCCCAGATGTAGGCAAATTGATTTCTGTGCATTGCATCTGGAGAAGTCCATGTGTGTAGTCACCTTTGGCTTTGTTGAAAGGGTATTGCTTTGAAAGAGTCACTGGTCTTGCACAATCCCATCACGCTGCCTCAAGCTTCATTTTTGTCCCCAAGTCCGTATTCGCCAGCTATTATTTCTTCCTCTTTGTTTCAAATTTTTGCATTCCAATCGCCAATAATATCAATACATTTTGATTGCATCTTGGGTCAATTTCCAACTGGAGTGAGTGGCAGAATTCTTCAATTTCTTCATCTTTGGCTTTTGTGGTTGGTGCACAAATTTGAATAATAGTTTCATTGATTGGAATTCCTTGTAGGTGGATGGATATAATCCTATCACAAGTAGCTTTGTACTCGAGATTGATTTTGAAAATGACTGCAACACCATTCTGCTTGATTGCGTCATTCAAGATAAACCATGTTTTTCTGATTCAAAATGGGCTAATACCAGTCTATTGCAGCTCGTTTATGTCTGTGATACTGATTTTATGCATTTCATTCACTTTGACAACTTCTAATTTTCCTAGATTCATGCCTCACATATTCCCATGGAAGAGAAACACATTATATTCAGGACCAGGTGGAGTGAAGCTTGTCCAGCGATGGGGATTTAGTCAGGAAACTGGGGAGACGGAGGGCATATCTGGTGAGGATGGGATTTTTACAGACCTTTGACACCTATGAGGCTCAAAAATTACAAACCAGTATTTGGCATTTTACACCTAATAATAGTTCACCGTGGCTCTTTGACCCTGTCCCATTATCTCCACACAGTAGCCCCCACCCTTTGCCTCCACCACTTTAGACAGAGACCTTGAACATGCTACATTGATACGTCCTCCTCTGATGGTATTGGGGTTCCTTTCTGTCCTTCCAATACAGAAAATATACACAAAGAAATGCCTTTGGGGGTGTGGTATTTAGCAGCAAACAAAAGGTGGTGACTTTGTTTACCCCTCTACTAGAGAATTAAACCCACCTTAATCTCATTCATTAGCATAGCAGAGAGTGCCCATCAAAATGAGATTATAGCCACTAGCATGGAAACCAGAATTTATACTACATCACGTATGGGATTATGGCTAGAAGGGCCATATGAATTGACTACCTCGTGTGGTATCGGAACTTCAACTTTAATAGCAGCAGAACACTGACATGTTTATAGTCACCTTGTTTTAGTCTATGGAAAAAGCATGCAACTTTATGTAGCAAAAAAAAATGATTTTCCTAGTAGCAATGTCTCATTTTACAAGTGAATTTTAAAATAACTGAGAACTTGAAAAAATAAATATCTTTAGTTTTCTTCCAGATCATATCATGTATTAGTTTAAGCTATTTAATAATTTGAATATGTATCCAAAACATCTATATTTTGGCTAAATAGAATATGGAGAGGAAATATCCATTCATATCAATTGAAATTGCAACATTAGCAAACAGGTAACATGATAATGCAAGATATTTCTATATCTAGCTAGCATCCCACTATAAACATTCTGCTATTAAAGAAAATAAGTCCTCAGAATAGATATTTCATGTGTATTTTAAAATTAAAGACAAAATATTAATTTAAAAAAAACATAAAACATAAAATATATGTACATTTAGTGTAAATTCTTCAGATCTAAGCCTGCAAAATAAAACTACATGTATTGAGCAGCAGTAGTTAAGTACTTATAAGTGTGTCTGTGTGTATTTATGTTTGTATCTATCTAATACATATACACATATATGTTTGCTCTAATGTGTATTAAAATTTTAAGATATCTTTTTGAAATGGCTTTGTTTAATTTTGATGATCCTGTTTAATAAGGCATTTAAAAGCAAAAAAAACTAATCTGAATAAAATATCCACTTTTTAAAAGTCTTAAGTCAAAGGCTATACACATGGAAGGTTGAAAAATAACCAGCTTTTAAATTCTGTCCTTTCAACAATACAACTGCACTTTCAAATGTGCTTTGTTGTTTTCTTTTAATTCACTAAAATTAATCTTATAGATGTAGATGCCAGATTTGCATTAATTAAAACTCTACTGTAGAAGCCAGGCTTAATTGCAATCAAATTTGCTTAATTATGCATGGCGAGAGATTCCCAAACGAGAAAGGTTTTAGTAAGGATTTTGGTTTTTTGCATTGACAAAATAAATTGAAATTGTCATTTTTTGTGTTTTATGTAACACTTGTAAATAATTTGTGGAGCACCTTAAGTCTTCTATGTAAAGCAATGTTATTGCTTAAGTAATTATAACAATCTGCATTTTTCATTGTTAATTGTGGGTGTCAGACTCATTAATTTTAATTTACAGACTGTAATGAAATTAAGAAAATTTTGTGCTGATATGCTGAAACTTGTCTTACAGGAAGTTGTTTAATACAACTAAAGTTTAGAAAAGTCAAGGCTTATTTTTGTAATTTGTATTAGAACCAATAAAATCATGCCACAACTATTTTCAGCAAAACATGGCATCGATGCCCATGTATGTAAGCCTTATGGGCAAAATTGTTTTATGAAAAATCAAAAGATGTTTCAAGCACAACGTTCAATGTAAATTTAATTGAAAATTACACTTTCTGGTTAAAGAAGAGCTACAAACAGTAGGGATAGAGTAACAATTCAATTTCTTCTGTTTCTTATAATAGACTATGTTGTTGCCTAAAAAAGGGTTCCAAAAAGACGAAAATAACCAAAATTCATATAATCATCTTAAGACCAATGAATTATCATTACATTATTGAAATCACCTGTCTATTGGAATTATCCAGAGTTAATTTGTTTCCAACATGTTCCATGTATTGTTTTATATCTGCATTTATAATTTCATTTGAATTTTTAAAGGTGAATTTAAAGCAAAATAATTCATTTGGAGATTAGTACAGTATACATTTTAGATAAAGAAAGTCAATGACAAGTAACAATGCTAAATCTTTTTGAATTTCATTTTAAGGTGCAACATTTTTCTCTTGACGCCTATTTAAGCTTTAAGTGGTATAATTATTAACATAAAGATATAACAGAAATAGAAAGTATCTCTCATGCTTATTTAGTAGCAAGTCAACTCTTAGAAAAATTAGCTGAAGAGCCTTCACCTCAATTATTATTCATCCAATTAAAAAGTCTAAAACATTACTATAATTCTGTTGAAAAGGAAGCATAAAAGTTTGATAGTCAAATGTGCTTGCAATTCTTGAATGCCTCAAAACTAAAATCACAAAGTGAAGATTATTCCATAATTAAGGCTAACCTTTAATTACAGGTCTTTTTTAAGTGAACTTATTTGAACAGATAAAATAAATTCTCAAAAGGGTCTAGCCTCCAGATTCCATCAACATTCTTTAAAGAGACGAAAAAACTAATCATCAAATTTATGTGGAAAGAAAAAAGACCCCAGAGAAGCAAAGCACTAATGAGAAGAACATGATAGAACATTCCCCACTTTGGAACCTACTAATCACCAATAGTAGTCAAATCAGTATGTTACTGGAGCAGTAGAGACGCATAGGGATAGAATTGAGATACGGAAACTGAATCCATTCACCTACGGAAAACTGACAATTGACAAAGGAGCCAACGTATCCATTCAATGGAAAAGAGATAGCCTCTTTAACAAACTTTTTTAGCATCTCTGGACATTCAGCTGGAGGAAACTGAAACAGGATTTGTATCTCACATCATATATAAAAATATAAGACAGGCTGGATGAACTATCTGGAGGAAAAACAACTGGACCGACAGTTCTGGGGGGACTTGGGATCGGGAGAGGTGGCGGGGTAAGGAAGTGGTGTTAACAAACACAGGGACAAGGGAACAACATGGGACCTAAAATGGTAGTGAGGGGGGAGTGGCAGGCCTGGTAGGGAATGATCAAGGGTAAGGTTACATAAAGAAGAGGTATAGCTGTAACCCAGGTGAGGACGGAGCATGGTAGAAGGGCAGGAGGAAAGTCAAGGGAGATGGAGGAAAGAGCTAGGAGTCAAGGGGCATTTATAGAGGTCTAGACAAAGACATGTACATGCAAATATATATATGAAGATGGGGAAATAGATCTATGTGTCTATATTCATAGGTTTAGTATTAAGGTGGCAGAAGGACCTTGGGCCTCTACTCAAGCATTCCCTCAATGCATGAATACTTTCTTTTATTAAATTGGCACTCTACGATGCTCACCCTCCCGACACAACTGCTGAAGCCAAAGCAGGTGAACAAGTAAATGTGGTGAAGAAAGTTAATGGTGCCCGACTATCAAAAGAGATAGTGTCTGGGGTCTTAAAGGCTTGAAGATAAACAAGCGGCCATCTAGCTCAGAAGCAACAAAGCCCACATGGAAGAACACCCCAGCCTGTGTGATCACGTGGTCCCGAAGGGATCAGTTATCAAGCATCAAAGAACAAAAAATCATATCATTGGCTGCACACCTCCATGATAAGATCGCCGAAGACAAACGGGTGCATAGCAAATGTGGCGAAGAAGGCTGATGGGCTATCAAAAGAGATAGTGTCTGGGGTCTTAAAGGATTGAAGGTGAACAAGCAGCCATCTAGCTCAGAATCAATAAAGCCCACATGGAAGAAGCACAAGAGCCTGTGCAATCACGCGGTGCCAAAGGGACCAGGTATAAGGCATCATGCAAAATATACATATGCCACAGTGAATGAAGGGGGAAGCGCAGAGTGGAGACCCAAAGCCCATTTGTCGGCCACTGGAGATCCCCTCATAGAGGGGTTTAGAAGAGGAGATGGGTCAGTCAGGGTGCGATGTAGTACCGATGAAGAACACAGCTTTCCCCCAGATCCTGTATTCTTCCTCTCCCAACCACCATGATCCAAATTCTACCTTGCAGGACTGGATAGGGCAGAGGTTGTACACTGGTGCATATGGGAGCTGGAGGCACAGGGAATCCAGGGTGGATACCTTCAGGACCAAGGGTGTGAGGGGAGATACTGGGAGAGTAGAGGGTGAGTGGGTTGGAAAGGGGGAACCGATTATAAGGATCCACATGTGACCTCCACCCTGGGAGACGGACGGCAGAGAAGGGGGGAAAGGGAGACTCTGGATAGGGCAAGATATGACAAAATAACAATCTATAAATTATCAAGGGCTCATGAGGGAGGGGGAAGCTGGGAGGGAGAGGGGAAAAAAAGAGGACCTGATGCAAAGGGCTTAAGTGGAGAGCAAATGCTTTGAAAATGATTGGGGCAAGGAATGTACAGATGTGCTTTATACAACTGATGTATGTATATGTATGGATTGTGATAAGAGTTGTATGAGCCCCTAATAAAATGTAAAAAATAAAAAAAACAAAAAAAGAATGGTACAATCATCACTAAAAAAGCTGTAAGAACTCTCAATAAAATGATCTTTAAATTAAAAAAAAACTGGCACATGATATATAAAATTATAAATGTTACCAAAGAAAAACTAAGGGCAAACAAGTATCCCAACTTATATGTAAATAAGCTATTAAATAAAAATAAAAATGTGTAAGCAATGTAAGATAATCTAGACAATTTGAACCATCTAAAAATTAAATTCATATGCACATCAAAATATTTTTCCAAAATAGTCAAACAAGGACCTACAGACTGGGGAAAATAGGTTTGTATGGACATTTTGGACAAAGTGACTAATCTACAAAATTTGTAGAAAAATTTAACATATCAACAGCAAAAAGGCATAAAATCCAATTTAGAAATGAGAAGAAAAGATACTTCACCAAAGAACACATTCAGTTGGACAACTAGTACATGGAGAAATGCTTGTGTCCATTAGCCATTCCAGAGATGCTAGTCAAAACAACAATGGCATCACCGTAGTGGGCTCAGGGCAGGCACAATTCCCGCCTTATGTCTCTAGTGTTGTCCCCCATGGTGCTATGGGTCAGTGAGGAACGCTATGTCCCTTGGTGGGGACGGCCCTGCGGTCCTCTCTGAGCATTGCTGCTCTGAGCAGAAACTTTGTCTTCAGGGCGTGGTCAGCCAGGATGTGCTTCACTGTTTTTCCCCCTTCCCAAAGTATTGGCTTGGGCCATACCGAAGCCTGCCACTGGGGGAACTCAGCAGAGCAAGAGGGGGAACAGAGCAATGAAGTCCCCAGGGAATGCCAGGGATAGATGTGGGGCCAGGGCATGGCACCCCATCATACTAGACTGGAAAGCACTCGTAAAGGACAACAAATAAACCTTGAACTATTTATAGGGTTTTGTTGTTGTTGTCGGTGTCAAAGGGATCAGGTATCAGGCATCAAAGACAAAAAGAGAAAAATCATAGCATTGTGAATGAGGAGGAGTGTGGAGTGGAGACCCAGGGCACATCTGTGGACAATTGGACATCCCCATGCAGAAGGGCCACGGGTAGGAGACGAGCCAGTCAGGGTGCAGTGTGGCAATGATGAAATATAAAAATTTCCTCTAGTTCTTGAATACATTCCCCCTCGCCCCCATGACCATGATCCTTACAAATCGGCTGAACCAGAGGATGTATACTGGTACAGATAGGAACAGGAAACACAGAGAATCCAGGACAGGACAGATGAACCCCTCAGGAACAGTGGTGAAAGTGGGGATATTGGGAGGGTGGAGGAAAGGTGAGGGCGAAAGGGGGAAAAGATTACAAGGATCTACATATAACCTCCTCCCTAGGGGACAAACCACAGAAACGTGGGTGAAGGGAGATGTTGGATAGTGACAAAAAATAATAATTTATAAATTACCAAGGGTTCATGGGGAAGCGGGCAGGGAGGTAGGAGGGGGGAAACGAGGAGCGGATACCAAGGGCTCAAGTAGAAAGCAAATGTTTTGAAAATGATGAGGGAAACAAATGTACAAAAGTGCTTGATGCAATGGATGGATGTATGGATTGTGATGAGTTGTATGAGCCCCCTCATAAAATGATTTAAAAAATAGCAACAACAACAGAAAATCATTCTATTGAAGTGATAATACCAACCATCCAAAAAGGGAAACAAAATATAAACACACACTCAACAAGAAATGCTGGTGAGTTTGTGGGGAGACTAAACCTCTCATATACTCCAGGTGGGATTGTAAAATGGTACGGCTACTGTGGAAAATGTACAGTGTTCCCTTAAATCCCTGGAAGAAGCAATAATATATGATCCAACAACCCCACGACTAGGCATACAACCTAGAGAATTAAGAGCAGTGGCAGAAATAGATATTTACACATTCATGTTCCTTGCAGCATTATTGACAATAGCAAAAGCAACCCAAGTGCCCATTACAGATGAGCGGATAAACAAACTATGGCCCATGCACACACTGGTGCGCTGTTACCACGTGAAAGAGTGCAGAGCATCCTTGAACCATTGCCCAACATGGAAAATCTGGAGGACCGTATATTGAGTGAAATAAGTCAATAACCAAAGGACGAATATTGCATGAAAGCATTATAATAAAAGGTGAAGAAAGCATTTATGTAGAAAATAAAAAACTCTTCTATTACCAGGAAGGAGAGCAAGGAAGGGAAAACCACAAACTAGTCATTTACGGCACGTTAACTTGGGTGATGAGAAAGGCAATACACTCAGGGGAATGTGAGCACATGACAAAATCAAAATAAAATCCTGGGAGTTAGGAAAGAGTAAATATCACAGCATTAACTACCATTAAATGGGCAGCAATAATAGTGTCACCCTTGTTAGGTACTGAGTCCGTGCTGACTCGTAGCAGCCCTATGTAGGACATTAAACACTTCCTGGTCCCGTGGCCTCCTCACAATGGTTACACTTGTGTCATGGTTACAGCCACGGTGTCAATCCATCACATTGAGGGGCTTCCTCCTTTTCCTTGACCCTCTACTTTGACAAGCAGGATGCCATTTTTTCCAGGACTGGTCTCTCCTGATAACATGTCCAAAGCATGTGTAAAATCATTCAATCCTTGTTTCTAAGGATCATTCTGGATAGTTTCTCCAAGAGAGGTTTTTTGGTTTTTCTGGAAATGCATGGCACTGTCAATATTCTTCTCCAACACCGTGATTCAAATGTATCAATGGTAAAAATCAGAACGGGGACAAAGTTAGGAAAACTTCTTACATATTACCAAATGCCCTGAGAGAACAAGTCTCTTGGCCTAGGTAACCAGGACCAAGGCAATGGACACAACAGAGTTCAGTTCACAGAGACAATATTTTAAATCCTAATTTGGTGAGTAGTGATTAGGATCTTCGTAGTCATGATATACCATTGCTCGCTACCTGTTCTAGAAGATAGAGAAGTGATGAAAATTTTAAAAAACTATCAAAACAATCATTCTCAGGGACTAATTGACCACATCTCTCCAAGCTTGAAAGAATTGGAACTATATGGTGCTTGGCTACTATGACCAACTGTTCTGAAAAAGGTCTCATTGGACGATCCTGGATAGAGTGAAAGAAAACAATGTAGAACGGGTCTCAGGATAATCAACCCTTTAAGATAAAAGTACTGCATTTACCCAAGGGCAAAGTTCCAAAGATTAGGAAAGAGGGAAGAATGGAAACAGGAAGACAGGGAAAAGTTGAGATGAGCAAAGGCAGTTGGCCTCATATGCATGTGAAAGTTGGATATTGAATAAGGAAGACCAAACAAGAACTGATGTATTTGAGTCACAGTGCTGGAGAAGAATATTGAAAAGATTTGAAGTCTTGAAAAAACCAACTGCTCTGTCTTGAAGAAATAAGGCCAGAATGCTCCTTAGAGGCAAGGAAGGTGAGATTTCACTCCACCTACTTTGGACTTGTTTATAGGAGAGACCCATCCCTAGAAAAGGATGTCATGCTTAGTCAAATTGATGAGCAGCACAAAGGAGCGAGGCCAAGAAAGGTACTGGATCAACACAATGGCTGCAACAATGGGCTCAGACATGGAACATTTGTTAGGATGGCACAGGACCAGGCAATGTTTCATGTTGTGCATAGGGTTACTATGGGTTAGAACTGATTTGATTTCACATAACAAAAAGATATATTAGGAAATATATGGGTTAATCGCTGGGCTGCTAACCACAAGGTCAGCAGTTTGAAACCACCAGTCACTCCAAAGGAGAAAGATGAGGCTTTCTATTTCCCTAAAAATTACAGCCTCGAAACCCATATGCTGCAGAGTTGCTATGAGTCAGCATCAACGTAATGGTAATGAGTTTTTGAGGAATGGTACCTGAGGGGAATTGCAAAACATGGACAGAATATGTAGGAATAGTTGAACATAAAACTATTACTGCTCTGTAAACATTCACCGAGTTCACAGTAAACATTTTCAAAAAGAATGAAGCAATAACAGTACACAATAATTTAAATAGGTAGATGTGTAAGAGGAAGAGATGGGAGGTGATATCTAGGAGTATGTCCATAAACATACATAGGTTTGGAAGAGGATTGTTTTGTATACATATTTGTAAGTGCTTCCGATATATCCAGATACAGTATAATAGGGCAAAGTTAGGCACACTTCTTAACCATAACCATCTTCACACAAACAGGAAGTCCAGTTAATATAGTTATATTCAAATTTATACACCAACTATTAAAGTTAGTGATTAAGAAAGTCAAGAATTCTACTAACTTCTTCAGTCTGAAGTTGATCAAACATGCATGAATCAAACATCAAGATGCATTGCTAATATCTGGTGAATGGAATTCAAATGTTAGAAACAAAAAGAGCTAATAGTTGTAATATATGGCAGTGGGGATATAAAGGAAACTGGACATGGCATGATAGCATTTTTTAAGACCAATGACTTCTTCATTGCAAATACCATTTTTCAGCAACCTAAAGGGTAATGATACACATGGACCTTACCAGACAGAATACAAAGGAATACAACTGCTTAGCCCAGGAGCAGCTCAATATTAGTAGCCCAAACAAGGCCAGGGGCATACTATGGAACAGACCATCAATTACCCATATGTTCTATAGGATGATGTGAGTCAGAATCAACTTGAGGGCTGCGAATTTTTTTGCCTCTGAAGTTCATATTGAAGTTGAAAAAAATTAAAACATGTCCACAAGAGCCAAAATTAAATCTTGAGCATAAGCCACCTGAATTTTGAGAAATATCAAGGTCATATCTGAAACATTGAACTCTACTAAGAAAAGTTCTGCTGAGCTATGGAATGATATAAAACTTCAGACATGAAGAAAGCAAAAGGTCATTCATTACAAAGACAGAGAGATTAAAGTGGATGTCAGCAAGATGCTCCTAATGTAGCACCACTAGAACCACCCTTTCACAGGAGTTGCCCAATTCATAACAGCAGCAAAATTACAATTATGAAATAATAACTAAAATAATTTTATGGTTGAGGGGTCACCACACATGAGGAACTGTATTAAAGGGTCATGGCATTAGGAAGGTTGAGAACTGCTGCACTAGAAAAAAAAGGGAAGAAGTGTTGATGTAAATGAACATACTGAAAGATAGACAGTCCCTCACAAAAGGACCACAGAGAAGGGTTGTTTAGTCCAAGATGCGGAATAGCACTGACAAAACATACAACTATCCTCAAGTTCTTTAATATTTTCTCCCCTCACTATTATTATCCCTGTCTTACCTCATTAACCTAGTTAGACTTGAGTATGCCCATGTGTATGACTAAGACCTTTTGATGGCATGAACCAAGATAGGCAACCCTTCAAAAGCAGTAATGAGAGTAATGATTCCCTGAAGGTATGGGAAGAGCGGGGTGGATGGGAGAGGGAGAAGCTGATAGAAATGATGACTGCATAATCCCACTCAATGGGAACAAATACAAGAATTGTAGGTGAATGGATATATTGGATGGTGTAAGACATGGATGATAATAATAATATTAATAATTTATAACATATATAAAAATAAGGGTCCCTGGGGGGTAGAGTCGGAGAGGGAGGCTATAAAGGGGAGCTGACATAAAAGAGTTCAAGAAGAATGAAAATTTTTGAAACTGATGGTGGCAGCAGTTGTAGAATCATACACGATCTGATTAAATTAAGATAAACTACAAAATCTGTAAGAGCTCCCAGTAAAATGACTTAAAATAAAATGAACTGAACAAAACTTTTCAACTGGCAATTTGAATAGACAGTAAAATATTATAATGAAATGTGAAAACACTTGGAGTTCGGAGTCCAAAGAAAACTCAGTAAAATATCTCAAGCTGAAAAAATTGAAGAAGGAAAAAGAAAGCTTTGAATTGGAATACTGAAGGATTCCATGGGGGGAAAATATTGAATGATGAAGTATCATTCAAAAGAAATATCAAAGATTAAATGGATACACAAAGTTACTATACCCAAAAATTGGTTGACATTTTATCCTTTCAAGAGGTAGCTGATGGCCTAGATCAGATGGAAGTTCAAATTGTATTGTACTGAAAGCATTAGAGAAATATAAGGTTCCAGAATTGACAGAGTACTAAATGAAATAACTCAACAAACTGATGAAGCACTTGAGCCGCTTGTCTTTGCCAAGAAAGTTGGAAGAGAGCTACCTCGCCAACAGATTGGAAGAGATCTCATAGAAACTCATATCTGTATAAGAGAGAGAGTTTCATATAAAGGCTAATTGTACATTAAGAAAGCATCCCAACCTAGTCCAGTCCAAGCCCTTAAGTCCGATATTACCCAAATGTCAGATACCAATCTATAAAGTCCTCTTCAGATTCACTAAACACATGTAATGATGCCAAATGCAGGACGATCACAGGCCAGTGGGTAGAAAGTCTTTGAATCCAGTGGCTTTGTAAGCATCTCAACACTGGTAAGGGTCTCCAGGTGGCTTCTCCAGTTCCCAGGGCATGGAGTCTATCAGCGTAATGCCATGCATCTTGTCAATAGAGTGCCTCCAAGGGAGCGAGGGGGGAGAGTATGTCTCCCACCTCCACGGAGGAAAATGCCAGGGTTCCCAGAATTCTCAGGAGAAGGCCTCATTGGCTTTACAATGATTGACAGACTAGACTCCACTCCTTCACTCTTAATCCTCACATGTTCCAAATTGACACCAGATTATGTAAGTACCACAGACCACCCCTTGTCAATTTGACATTTTCACATAACTCTAGCCAAATATAATTTTCAAACAAAATTATATCTGTGCTTAACAGGATAAAATTAAAATGCATAAAATTCAATATGTGCCACCCTCATTTAAATATAACAGTCTATAAGTGAACAAAACAAAAATAGCCTATGCCTAATAATTGTAGTTAAGTAACGCCTACACCTTAATCCGATAATCCCATGAATATATTCTCCCACCTATAAAAGTTTGTAAACCAACCACTTCATGTCCTGATCTCCCCATTTTGGGTATGTAATTTCCATACTGCCAACTTACATCAGCCCAGTGCTCTGCACATTCTTTGACATGAAGACTCTTCATTCTACTTGGAACCTTGTGCAATCCATATCCATAAGCAACGTCAAATTAGGACAGGCTGTCTATAAAGTCTACAACAATATGCACCAGTTAACAGGCTCAAATAGCTTCTCTTCCTCTAGTCGGCTTCTGGTCAATTCAATGTGGGCTGCCTTACTTAGTCTCACCAGTGTTTCCAATGGTCATCTTGCCTTAGACCATGGCCCCATCATAAATTCTCAACAATCCTAGTCCCCTTGTGCTAGGTCATGAACTTGAGACCAGTTAACCCACTCTCATCTTCTCCTCTAGTTCCTGTGAACCAGGTCCACAGGTGTCAGTGGCCAGACTCAACCCATCTTTATATTGCTGCTTTTCTCCCACTTCCACTCAATAAATGGATCCAGGTGGTCACCTAGTAAGCATTTCAGCCTGCCCACAGGCTCCCTTTAATGTTCAGCTCCAGAGAGGAGTTTTCTTCGTGGTTCCAGATTTTTTTCCAACTACTGGCACAAACTACTGGTTCAAAATTCCAAATTCTAAAAAGGTCCATTTTACCTTCAATCTATCAATCTTGCCCTTAGGCAGATCTCTTGGAATGCAAATATCTTGAGTACTCCAAAGCACTGGGTGGGGCTTTTCTTTTCAGAGCCTTCTTTCCAGGTGTGCTCTCAACCAATCTAAAGATCATGTTTAATGGCTGAAGGCAAGTGGGCTTACAGGCTCTCATTTTCGTACTTCCCAAAATCCCTTCTATAAATCCTTATATCCACAATAAGCAGAAGAAATCGGTATAAACAACATAGAATCACATACTAAACTCAATTCTTAAAACAACCAAGCTTAAAAAGCCAAGTTCAATCCTTATCTAGCTTATCTAAATCCTTATTTAACCTATTCTATTTATATAAAAATATGAAATTAGGCCTCTGAGAGCATCAAACCAGAGCTAGGATTTCTGTCAGACATTTTGACCTTCTGTCCACCATTTCACTTAGCAGCATCTCGGAGAAATTCAAACAGCAATTTTATTCCCTAAGATCAAAATATACATTAATCACATTAATTTTTGCCATTTAAAATGGGAATAACCAAAGGCAACAAGCAAACAAAATAATCAAATCTATACCTCCCCATATCTTTCCAGAAAACAACCCAGTAAACTGCATAGAGTCCACAGAAAGTACCACATGGCCATCCACACTATAAGGCATGACGTCCCTCACTGACCTATGGCCCTGCCAGGGGAAAGCACCGGAGACACAGTGTGGGAATTGCACCAGACCTGATCCCACCAACCGTGGCAAAGCACTGGCGGAGTGCAGCAGAACAGCAAGGGAATGGAGCTGCAAGGTCCCCAGGGAATGCTGAAGGTGGACTTTGGGGCCAGGGCATGGTGCCCCAACAGACTGGACTGGAAAACACTCCTAAAGCCAACAAATGATCCCTAAACTAACTACAAGCTTTTCTTTCTTGTTGTGTTTTGTTTTGTTCTTTGTCAGTGGTTTCTTGTTGTTTTGCTGTATATTATTACTTGGTTTTGCTCTGTCTTGTTTTTGTGCATGTTGTCTCCACAGGTCTGTATAAATAAGATTGGCTGGATGAACAATCTGGAGGAAAAACAACGGAACCGACAGTTCTGAGGGACATGGGATAGGGGGAGGTAAGGGCTAAGGAAGTGGTGTTAACAAACCAAGAGACAAGA
This sequence comes from Tenrec ecaudatus, assembly GCF_050624435.1. Classification (NCBI taxonomy): domain Eukaryota; kingdom Metazoa; phylum Chordata; class Mammalia; order Afrosoricida; family Tenrecidae; genus Tenrec; species Tenrec ecaudatus. The sequence continues at coordinate 23,812,127 of NC_134540.1, read as the reverse complement.
AAACAACAAGTGTAACGAAGAGGTATAGCTGAAACCCAGGCAGGGAGAGCATGATAGTGGGACAGGAGGAAAGTCAAGGGAAATAGAGGAAAGAGCTGGGAGGCAAAGGACATTTATAGAGGTCTAGATAAAGACATGTACATATGCTCCTAAGGTCCAACAAATGATCCTTGAACTAACTACAAGCTTTTCTTTTGTGAAGTGTTTTGTTTTGTTCTTTGTCAGTGGTTTGTATTTGTTGTTTTGTTGTCTGGTTGTATACTGTTGCTTTGTTTCCCTCTGTCTTGTTTTCATGCATGTTAGTGTCTCCACAGGTCTGTCTGAATAGGACAGGCTGGATGAACTATCTGGAGGAAAAACAATGGGACCGACAGTTCCGGGGGGGCTTGGGGTGGGGGGGAGTAAGGAAGTGGTGTTAACAAACACAGGGACAAGGGAACAACATGGGACCTAAAATGGTAGTGAGTGGGGAGTGGCAGGCCTGGTGGGGAATGATCAAGGGTAAGGTTGTGTAGAGAAGAGGTATAGCTGTAGCCCAGGTGGGGACGGAGCATGGTAGTGGGGCAGGAGGAAATTTAAGGGAGATGGAGGAAAGAGCTAGAAGTCAAGGGGCATTTATGGAGGTCTAGACAAAGACATGTACATGCAAGTATATATATGAAGATGGGGAAATAGATCTATGTGTCTATAATTATAGGTTTAGTATTAAGGTGGCAGAAGGACCTTGGGCCTCTACTCAAGCATTCCCTCAATGCATGAATACTTTCTTTATTAAATTGGCACTCTACGATGCTCACCCTCCCAACACAACTGTTGAAGCCAAAGTGGGTGAACAAGTAAATGTGGTGAAGAAAGCTGATGGTGCCCGACTATCAAAAGAGATAGTGTTTGGGTTCTTAAAGGCTTGAAGATAATCAAGTGGCCATCTAGCTCAGAAGCAACAAAGCCCACATGGAAGTACGCACCAGCCTGTGGGATCGCATGGTCCTGAAGGGATCAGTTATCAGGCATCAAAGAACAAAAAATCATATCATTGGCTCCACACCTCCATGATAAGATCGCCGAAGACAAATGGTTCATAAGTAAATGTGGCGAAGAAAGCTGATGGTGCCCGGCTATTGAAAGAGATAGTGTCTGGGGTCTTAAAGGCTTGAAGGTGAACAAGCGGACATCTAGCTCAGAAGCAAAAAAGCCAACATGGAAGAAGCACACCAGCATACCACAGTGAATGAAGGGGGAAGTGCAGAATAGGGACCCAAGGCCCATGTGTCGGCCACTGGAGATCCCCTCATAGAGGGGTTTAGGAGAGGAGATGGGTCAGTCAGGGTGCGATGTAGTACCGATGAAGAACACAGCTTTCCCCCAGATCCTGGATTCTTCCTCCCCCCAACTACCATGATCCGAATTATACCTTGCAGGACTAGATGGGGCAGAGGTTGTACACTGGTGCATATGGGAGCTGGAGGCACAGGGAATCCAGGGTGGACGATACCTTTAGGACCAGGGGAGTGAGGGGTGATGCTGGGAGAGTGGAGGGTGAGTGGGTTGGAAAGGGGGAAGTGATTACAAGGATCCACATGTGACCTCCTCCCTAGGAGATGGACAGCAGAGAAGCGGGGGAAGGGAGACTACAGATAGGGAAATATATGACAAAATAATCTATAAATTATCAAGGGCTCATGAGGGAGGGGGTAGCAGGGAGGGAGGGGGAAAAAAGAGGACCTGATGCAAAGGGCTTAAGTGGAGAGCAAATGCTTTGAAAATGATTAGGGCAAAGAATATACGGATGTGCTTTATACAATTGATGTATGTATAGGTATGGCTTTTGATAAGAGTTGTATGAGCCCCTAATAAAATGTAAAAAGAAAAAAAACATTAGGGCAAAGAATGTACAGATGTGCTTTATACAATTGATGTATGTATATGTATGGATTGTGATAAGAGTTGTATGAGCCCCTAATAAAATTTTTTAAATAAAGACATGTACATATGCAAATATATATATGAGGATGGGGAAATAGATCTATATGCCTATATTTATAGGTTTAGTATTATGGTGGTGGAAGGACATTTGGCCTCTACTCAAGGATGCCCTCAATGCTAGAATACTTTCTTCTATTAAATTGGCATTCTGTGATGCTCACCCTCCCAACATAGTCACTGAAGCCAAAGCGGGTGAATAAGCAAATGTGGTGAAGAAAGCTGATGGTACCCGGCTATCAAAAGTGTCTGGGGTCTTAATGTCTTGAAGATAAACAAGCAGCCATCTAGCTCAGAAGCAACAATGCCCACATGGAAGAACACACCAGCCTGTATGAACACGTGGTTCCAAAGGGATCAGTTATCAGGCATCAAAGAACAAAAAATCATATCATTGGCTGCACACCTCCATGATACGATCTCTGAGGACAAACAGGTGTATAAGCAAATGTGGCGAAGAAAGCTGATGGTGCCCGGCTATCAAAAGAGATCGCATCTGGGGTCTTAAAGCCTTGAAGGTAAACAAGAGGCCATCTAGCTCAGAAGCAACAAAACCCATATAGAAGAAGCACACCAGCCTGTGCGATCATGAGGTGTTAAAGGTATCAGGTATAAGGCATCATCAGAAAAAAAAAATCTTACCATAGTGAATGAGGGGGGAAGTGCAGAGTGGAGACCCAAAGTCCATTTGTTGGCCACTAGAGATCACCTTGCAGAGGGGTCTAGGGGAGAAGATGAGTCAGTCAGGGCGTGATGTAGCACTGATGAAGAATACAGCTTTCCTCTAGTTCCTGAATATTTCCTCTTCCCCTCTCCCCCATTATCATGATCCGAATTCTACCTGGGAAATCTGGATAGAGCAGAGGATGTACACTGGTGCAGATAGGAGCTGGAGTCACAGGGAATCCAGGGCGGATGATACCTTCAGGACCAGGGGTGTGAGTGATGATACTGGGAGGGTAGAGGGAGAGGGGGTTGGAAAGAGGAACTGATTACAAGGATCTATGAGTGACCTACTCCTTGGGGGACGGACAACAGAAAAGGGGGTGAAGGGAGATGTCAGACAGGGCAAGATATGACAAAATTATGGTTCATAAATTATCAAGGGCTCATTAGGGAAGGGGTAGCAGGGAGGGAAAGGAAAAAAAGAGGACCTCATGCAAAAGGCTTAAGTGGAGAGCAAATGCTTTGAAAATGAGGAGGGCAATGAATGTACAGATATGCTTTACATAACTGATGTATGTATGAATTGTGATAAGAGTTGTATAAGCCACTAATAAAACATTTTTAAAAAAAGATATATCTGACTTCTGGCTAGCCAAAGAACAAACACTACCATGAGGGATAGGTCAAACAAACATCTACTCTCCATCTTTATAACTTGTTTCTCTAGTACTCCACTGCCTAGGTACCATAATGTGACTTGTCAGTAGAGTGCCTTCCAAGGAGTGAGCCAAGAGAGAGAAGACTCTCCTGCCTCCAAGGAGGAAAGTACAGCAGTTCCCAGAATTCTCAAGAGAAGGCCATGGCCACACAGAGGTTTTATTGGCTGTGACTGATTAACAGACTAGACTCCACCCATTCACTCTTAATCCTCTCAAATCCCAAATTGACACCAGATTATGTAACTACCACATGATCCATATCTGATATCATTCCAAAGTAAAGGGACCCAACAGCATGTGGACATTAATGAACAATATAACTAACATCACATGTCAGTAAAATTTTGCTAAAGATCATTTAAAACTGTTTGAAGGGGAGCTGTCAGAAACTCAAACTGGATTCTGGAGTGGGCCTGAAACAAGAGCTATTAAATGGATCTTGGCTGAAAGGAAGGAGCCCTGGTGGAGTAGTGGTTACTCCTTGGGTAGCAGTCCAAAATTCGAACCATCCAACTGCTCCAAAGGAGAAAGACAGGGCTTTCTACTCCCTTAAAGAGGTCCAATTTCCGAAATCCCCAGGGCCAATTCTACCCCATCCTGGTCACTCTATCATAAAGCTGTCTGCTTATGCTTTAGTGACTATTCCATTGTAAAATAAAGCAAACTATGGATTACACTGTGAAGAATGAGAATTCTAGAACATTTCATTGTACTCATGGGGTGTCTCTACCTGCACTAAGAGGCATGGAAAGAATAACAGAATACCGCATGGTTTAAAATCAAGACAGGTGTACATCAGGCTTGTATCCTATTACCATACTTATTAAATCTGAACGCTCAGCAAATAATCTGAACCTAGCCTATACAAAGGAAAAATGTGGCATAGGGATTGGAGGAAGGCTTATTAATAACCTGCCGTATGGGTTTGATACAACCTTGCTTCCTGAAACAAGGAGGACTTGAAGCATTGCTGCTGAAGATGAAAGACTGCAGCCTTCCTCGTGGATTACACCACAACATCAAGGAAACAAACGTCTCACACCGAGGCCAATAAACCAGGGCTGCTTAACCTGTTTCCACTTCCAACCCCTTTTTGCCCAGGAAATTTGCAACATTGGCAAACATTCTTGGGAACACCTTGGATTCTTTACACATTTGGCTTTGAATTCATTTTCCATCATCACATGTTCAGAAACCTTTTACTGTTGGCAAATGTGGTGACCCTCCCACATTCAGGCATGTGACTCCCAATGGGGTCATGACCCATGGTTTAAGAAGCTATGCAGTAGACAATATCATGATCAATGGAGAAGAGATAAAGATTCTCCAGGATATTCATTGGCTAGGATCCATATCAATGCTTATGGAAAGCAACAGTCAAAAAGTCAGATGAGGTATTCCGCAGGGTTAATCTGTTGCCAAGGATTTCTCTAAAGCGTTGAGGAGCGATGATGTCCCCTGGGAGACTAAGGTATGCCCGACACAAACCATATGTGGACAAGGAATAAGGAAATCTGAAGATGGATTGATGCATTTGAATTATTATATTGACAACGATTGTTGAGAGTCTTAAGAATGTCTGGAAGGACAAATAGGTCTGTCTTGCAGGAAGTACACAGCCCGGATGCTGTTTAGAAGCGAAGATGGGAGATTTCATCTCTCATACTTGGGACATGCTCTCAGGAGAGACCAGTCCCTGGAAAAGGACGCCACACTTGATAAAGAAGAAAGGCCGCAGAAAGTCTCAAGAAGAGGATCGCCACAGTGGCTGTACCAATTGGCTCACACATAAAATGCCTGCGCAGAGGGTCAGAGGCAGGCAGACTTTGTTGCATTGTGCAGAGCATTGCGCTGAGCTGGAACAGACTCAATAGAACCTCTCCCAACAAACACTTCTTTAAGGAAGCTGCTCTTCCCCATCCCATTTTGAGTGCCCTCTGACCCGAGGGGCTCGTCTTCGGCAATATATTAGACCGTTTGCTGCTGCTATTCATAAGGGCTTCACGGACTAATCTTTAAGAATTGGCCATGTCTTCCTTCTTTCTAATTTTTCTTAATCTGTAAACCCCACTGAGACCTGTCCACTCTGGTCTGTGAAATAGTCGTGACATTGGTTCCAGCAGCACAGCAGCATCCAAGCCAGAACCATGCAACAACCTGAGAGATGACACATCCCAATAGCAGCCCCGGCGTTTGTTTCTAATTTCTTCGTAAGAACATTTGATCACTGATCATTCTTAATCCTGACCAGTTCCCACAAGCCCCTGGGGATTCTACCTGCAAATCAAGAGATTAGATTGCCCAAATTCTATAGCTTTCTGTGCTTGCCCGTAGGATACAGTAAAAGCTTTCCTTTGTTTATATGCATTTATGTTATCAACTGCTAAATGAAATTGTTGACAGTCGATTGTTTTTAAAGCTTAGGCTTTCGGTTAAATAGAAATCCATTAGCTATATGTGTTTCCCACTTTTTAGAATTGTTTCTCTCTTGATTATGCTTTTTTATCTTTTCTTCATGATTAAATCTTTATGTTCTGTCTTTCTTTGTCATTGAGAATCCACTAACTTGCTCCCTTTCTCTTCTCCTCTGTGTACCTAATTTTCACCCTTTTGTGTCACCTTTGTTGTCCGTGTTCTCTATCCCATTTCATCCTGTCCTTTCTGCCCCTGGTTTCACCCACAGATGCTATTAAGGTGATTGATTTACACACTGCAGAACATTCCATAGGTATCATATTGCTATACAACATATCCGGGCCACACAACAATAAATCTAAAAAGAACTAGCAAAATAAGACATTTAAGCTGAGCGTTAGACGCGCTAGCAGGGTCAACTGGTAGAGTCATTGTGTGGACGGTGGTTTCCCTACCTTGGAGACAAATGGGCAAAAGCCAATGGAGCTGGGCACTCATGATGAAATCAGTAATAAATCACACACAGAGGATAAGCATGAATCAAATTACTACACTCAAATAAGAGCGAGGCTCAGACTTGAAAGGAAAATATGTCATTCCCGTTCCTTTTCCACCAGCTCGCTTTCATCCGTCTTTTTTCTTTCTTACTTTGATGCTTGCCTTTCTCATTTACACCCCTCTTTCTAAGTCTTGCTTATTCTATGATTTCCTGAAGACATAAGATTATTCCTCTAAGGCTGAAGTGTTTCTTATTAAATATAATTTGATGTGTTATAACCAGATCTCAGTTCTATAAAGACTCAAGTGTGCAATGATGGATAACATCTGTACATCTTCAGAAGTGAGAGCCTGCTCACGATTCATAAATGAACAGACAGCATTCCAAGATAATTTGTAATCTTCTTATGACTCTAATAAGAACACTCTATCACTTACAGTAAGATGTCACCTGTTTTTGTTCTCCTCTATCCTATACCTAGACTTGCATTATTTCAATTGTTCTTTCAATCATTCAGTAACCACCCTCCACGCATGTGTGGCCACAGTGCCTCTGTGTTAAACCACTTGTGAGACATATGAAGCACAAGCCTTAACAAGGCAGTAGAATTATTGATTCATGCGAAACAATAGCACCAGTCAGAGTAAACTAGCTGTTCTCACTAAAAAGATGGGTTTATGCGCTCGAGACCAAAACTTAGGTTGCTTACAGGAGAAGAGAGAGAAAACAGTAAGTGGACTTTGTCCATTTCTGAATCTTCCTACTCATTGCTTTTATATTATCATTAGGGAAAAAAAGTGTACAAAGGGAGTAGTAGAATGAATCCTGTTATATACTTTAGCCTACATGTCTCCTTCATCCCCCTTATAAATCTGATACTTATCCACAATCCCCACTGCACATTTAATCAAAGATTATCATTCTTTTGGTTTTAAGCAGAACCAATTATCTTCCATATACGTGTGGAAATTCATTATAATTTGTGTCATCTTAATGAATAAAAATATTTTCCAGCTGCTACTTTTGTTGTATTAGAAGTTTGGGTTTTGTTTTTGTTCTTTGAACCTTGTAGACATTCTGCAGGTTTAACGAGAGCTTGGCCAGTGACTGTAAAAGATATACATATACATGTAAGTGCAGACTGAATTCAAGGACAGAAGACAGAGTGGCTGCATGAAAATACCAGGAGACTGAAGTGGAGTGAGTGAAATTAAACCTGGATGTAAAAGAATTATGTATGTTGTGTCAGATACTTTTGCAAGTATACCAAAGACAGTTTCTTTTCTTCTTTTAGAGAATTCCAGCACCTTTTAGGAAGCCAGGATTCTCTGTGTTGCTGTGTATTGAGGAAGGACCAACCTCATCACCCGCAGGAAATAGGTCTTCATGAATTGTGTTAGCTGTGGTACTTCTTTTCAGTTGTCGTTCTGGTAGATTTAGAAAGAAGCGTGTGTTCTAGTTCTTCCCAGTAAGATCCAAGAGGGTCCTCTGGGGGAGGTCCTTGGGGAAACGCCTCAACCCTTAGGGGAAATTGACAAAGGAAGCCCTCGATTTCCATAGATTTCATGCACCAACAGTATTTGAGGGGGACATCATCAATGAATTGGCCAGGGGAGCCCCTTAAAAGTGAAGAGTGTAAAGTGCTATTTACATTTTACTCAAAACAACAAAAACTCACACCCACTGACATCGAGTCAGTTCTGACTCATCGCGCCCCTGGAGGACAAGGTTGAATAGCCCTTGTGGGTTTCTGAGATGACAGCGCTTTGTGCGAGCAGAAAGCCTCTTCTTCCTCCCACCGCAAAATGACAGATGGTTTTAAACGACTGACCTTGGGGCTAACAGTTCGATGTATGACAATAATGCCACTGGGGTTGTTATTGTAAATAATCTAGAGATAATTTGAACTTCACAGGAGAACGTGCATGAATTGTATGCAAATGCTACCCCATTTTACATGAAGGACTTGAGCATTAGTGAATTTTGGTATCTGTGGTGGTCCAGAAACTAATTCTCCCACAAATAGAGTGTGTTAGGCTGGGTTGACTAGAGAAGCAAATCCAGGGACACTCCTCTATGAGTAAGAAAGAGTGTTATGTCAAGAAGTAATGATATAGCTGAAAAACATCCAGCTCAGGCCAAGTGAAGCCATAAGTCTGATACCAGTCCGTACATCCCTCTTCAGACTCACACAGCCACACACAATGACACAAATGGCAGGAAAATCACAGGCCAGTGGCTGCAGAGTCCCGTGGATCCAAGGCAGGTGGAAATATATGGCAGGCTCTGGCAGCTCTCAGGGACAGCAAGCAGAAAGGTGAAGGCAAAGAGGGGTGGGAGCAGGTTTCCGGGGGCCTCCTTACCAGCAGGCTATACCCAGAAGCAGGCACCATCAGCCTATGACCTGATTGACAGTGTAGATCCCACCCCTACACCCTCAGTTCTAATGCTAACTTTTTTTTCTTGATTTGACATCTATATTTTAGAAAAATACCAATACTTTTGATGTATAATTTCTGCTATAGATATCATCTACTGGTTTTTTATTAGGAAAAAATGAGTATTTTCCCTTTTATATACTTCTTCTCTTCCTAATCCTTTAATGACATCATACTATCTTTTTAGTTACATCTCTATTCAGTGACTGTATGAGAGTTTAAGCATAAAGTTTTCAATGGCGTCTTCTTCCAAAATGGGGAACTGGGTCCTTCAAGGTGGCAGGATGCTCTTAAATACTTTGGAGATGCTGTCAGGAGAGACCAGTCCTTGGAGAAGCACATCATGTTTGGTAAAGTGGAAGGGCGGCGATGAAGAGGAAGACCTTCCCCATGATGAATTGCCAGGGTGGCTGCATCAATAGACTCAGGCACGGGAACAGTTGTGAGATGGGCCAGCACCTGACAGTCTTTTGTTCTGCACAGAGTCGCTATGGGTCGGAGCCAACTCAATGCACCTAAGAACAATACCACCACTACCCAACAGCTATGTCTATTCTATTAATTATAAGTAACACTTACAGAGGAGACCTGATCATTTAGATACATTGTCTGTTTTGAACAATGCCCCCCGCCCCCTCCAGAGTCATCACTGACTCGTGTTTTGAGGTGGGGCATTATGCATCGGCCGCTAACTGCCAGATCAGCAGTTTGAAACCAGCAGCCCCGCCATGAAAGACAGAGGAAGCAGTCTGCTCTGTAAAGACTTACAGCCACGGAGACCCACAGGAGAAGTTTCACTCTGCTTGCCCGGCAAGGTGGCTATGAATTGAGGTCAGCAAAATAACAAAGACTGTGGTGTTTCTTTGTTTGTTTTCTCATTCTGCTTAGTTTTTCTACTCTCCTTATAAGTAAGTCATCGCCATAGTCTCCAAGGAAGCTATTACGTCACCTCTTAAAGCAGCTTATGCCTTAGGACTTGTTTTCCTTCCTTGTCTTGCCTTACCTTCATCCTCTTGGTCAACTTCTCCCGGGCATAGCTTTCCCAGGAGACAGAGTAGTAGTGCTCTCACTGCACAGGACAAGGGTCCACAAATGCAGTTTCACATCGCCTTACAGCCACCCTTGCTCTCTGAACACCAACCGTGCTCCCCATCTGTGGAAGTATCTGGTGCTCTCAGATGGCTCCTGTTCAGAGTTCTTGTGTGGCAATCAGTGTGTGTGCTCTTTATTGAAGAATTGCCCAGCTTTAAAAGTATTGTTTCTATCTCTTCTATAGTTACATTCTTTACACTCTCTTGTTCTTGTGGGATCCATGATTTTCGGTTTGTGTAATATAGGAATAAATAGTGTCTATACGTTGGGCTACTTAACAGCAAGATCAGCAGTTTGAAGCCACCAGCCACTCCATGGGGGTAAGATGAGGCTTTCTATTGCTGGATAGCTCTACAGTCTTGGAAACCCACCTGGGAGAGTCTGCCCTGTCCTGTCGGGTCACTATGAATTGAAACTCACTCAACGGCATTAAGTTTGAGTTTTGAGCTCATCAATTGATCATTTATGTTCTACTTTACCTTTATAATGTTCTAGTCACTTTTATTTGAGTATTGATACTGAAAGGTCAAAGTACATGCTATGTGATCATGGTAGGATTCTGAATAGCTAATGAGAGATGACAAAGAAATACATTAGAGAATTTTCAGAAGAAAGTCTTTGCTTCTAGTTATATATATCATTTTCCCTCTTCTCTTTATTTTCCTTTATATTAGCAAAACTATACTCCCAGCATTCTCATTCTGTTTTAGCTAATAATTGATTAAGAGAAAGGGCAGAGAATGCCTGTTACACGTCTCATCTCTAGTGTATATCCTTTATCTGGGAAAAATATTACCTACTGAACATACTGCCCTTTTATAGTAGTTAAAATGCATCTTTCCTATAATATCTATCTCTGGAGAATATAATACAGGAATTGTGTGCGGCAAAGTGAAGCCCTCATCTGGGACATGAGGTCTTAAAGGAGACTATGACCTTGACAGAGCAAGCAAAAGATGGTCCATTACTTCATTCAAAGCAGTTGGGAATAATGAGTGGTCTATAGAGATTGTTTTTATTACATTTTAATTTATTTGTATCCTAATTGATTTATTTACAAGTTTTATTAACTGACACTGACTAACTTCAGATTTTTTAGAAGAGCACATTTATGGGTAGGATATGGGACAGCTCACACAGTGAAGGTGAAACTGAAAAGGTAGGTTTAGGCACTGAAACAGGAGCCGAACAGGGCTCCTCTAAGACTGGGGGTGGGGGTGGGGTGGTACAGAGAATGCTTGAATTCTTCTCCTAGAAATGTCATGGGCCCAGGAAATCTAAGCATGTTTTCTTGCTGGTACCACTCTGAACAAGGTTCTCAAGAGTCCTGGCTACATCTTTAGGTCCAAAGAGATGGCCTTGGCTGTATCAAACTGAAGATACCAATATCTGCTCAGAGGAGCTTTTAGAGACCCTCTTGTCCAGCCTTACTTGTGGGAGGGCACAGCGCTCTTACCTAGCTCCAGCAGCTGAAGCAATTCCACACCATCACGGGAAGCAATTCACAAAGTACCCTGGGTACTGTAAATAAATATTCCACCCTGGTGGAATAGAGCTTTTAACCTAAGGGTTAAAAACCCACTGCCATCGAGTCATCGCTGACTCATGGTGCCCCGATAGGACAGGCTGCACCTCCCCAGTGAGGCCCCAAGACTGGAACTCTTTACAGAGCTGAAAGCACCGTCTTTCTCCAGCACATCAGCTGGTGGTTTAGAACTACCGACCTTGTGGAGAGCCATCCAACTCGTAACCATGACAACACCAGAGTGTCTCAACCACAAGGTTAGCTCGAGAGCAAAAGATGCCTGACTGCTTCCCTATAGATTACAGCTTTGACATCCTGTGGGGCAGTTCTACCCTGTCTTCGACGGTTACCTTCACTTGGAATTGACTCAAGGCACCACATTTGGTATTTAGGTTTAGGTGAATAAAGGGAGAATGCCCACAGGAGTGGTAAGATTTCATACCTTATGTTCTTTTTCTGCATAAAACTATTAGTGATCTCTGTGAGGATTTCATCAGTAGAATAAGCAATCAATTGGCTTACTGCCTCTCTGCTGTTTCCTCTCAACCTTTTTCTGTCTTGATAACCCCATTCTGATTATTCCGCTACAATATTTTTATCTCGCTCCAAAGTGAACCCTCCTTCTGTGTGGTCTTTCCCAACTCCATCTGGTCCTCTTCAGAACTCCCTGAGTGCCCTGCACCCAGAACAGTTAGTTCATCTATTTGCCATTGTATTCGCCACGGAACTCATTGCACTTGCGGTTATAGTCTCTATTATGATTCCTACCATATGTGATTGTGGAAAAATTTACTTAGTTCCTCTAAAATTCATTCTTGTTAGTCTATAGAGTTGGAATAAAACTATAGGTTTCTTCTCTTTAAAAAAAAGTAAGATTATATACTATAAATATACGATATAAAATAGAAACTCAGTAAGTAGTTGTTTTTCTTTTTTAACAGTGGCGTACTGGGTATGCTTTGCATTGCTAGTCACAAGTCCAACAGTTTGAAACCACTAGCCCTCTTAGGCTGAAAGAGGAAGCTTTCTATTCCTACAAAGGTGTTACGGTCTTGGAAACATATAGAGGCAGTTCTACCCTGCCAAAAAGGTAACTCTGAGTCATAATAGACTCTAGGGAGGTGAGTTTGTTTTTGTTTCTTTAGAGAGGGGACTGGCAGGTGGTTAATCATATATCATGATAAACATTGACTGTCTCCTACAGCTATTCCTACAGCTGTCTCCTACAGCTGTCTCCTACAGCTACCTGCCCACATGACCTTTATGGATTTATGTCTTAATCATATTGAGAATCTTGATTCTTAGAACAATGATATTGGGCTAAATATTTGATAAATGAAAAGTTAGTATTTTTGTTCAAATAGAACATATGTTCCAGGTTTCATATCTTTAAGGTTCAGGCACATACACACAACAAATTATAAAGTTTGTCTTACTTTACTACTTATATAAGTTATATCATGTAAGGTATGTATAATATCAATAATTATATTTCAAATAGCAGCACTCAGTTTGTTGATTTTCTTGTCACTTTTATCCTATCATTTCATTTTTCACCTCAAATTTCAAAGAACTCAATTTGACCCCATATTTGACAAATTTTGTTGTAGGTAGTGTTTTGAAATGCAAAATAAATGTCATTATTCGGCCATGCTAACCAACTAATTGTTCTAATTCTGAAATTCCCTATGCTCATTTATCTACAGTAATGCAGTCAAAATGAATTCATGTTTTCTCTTTGGAGGGATATCTGCTTTATATTAAGATTATGTAGTGAAAATATCATGTATCCAATGGAAACTCAATAAACAATAGCTTGTTTTCAGTGGCATGGTGACTGTCCTGGGCTGCAAACTGCTAGGTCAGCAGTTGGAAACCACCAGCTGCAATGAGGGAGAAAGATGAGGCATTCTGCTCACAGGAAGAGTTACGGTCTCGTGGCTTAATCCAGCAAGCAGTTCTGCCTTTGTGAATGAGTGCTATTGAAAGGATTGCCTTATTTCCAACCATCATTGATTGTGTATATCATACACAGTCTCTCAAGTTTTTAATCTGTACAAGTCCATAATTCACATATTTTAGTCTGAAAAATTGTCCCAAACATGTACAATTTCCTTTTCTTAACAGTATTTTAAGTTCTATAATACTGGCTAAATTAATGATACTGTCAATAGAATTACCATATGTCCCATAGGGATGATTTAAAATGTTCCTTAATAAAATGACAAGGATCTCTCTAATGTGAATCAGGGCCAAATATAAATATACATGAATACATTTTGAACTTGCTCTTAATTGTAGCCCTAATCTAAGAAAAAAAATACTTGCCCTCATGAAGAGATCACTGAAGATACAGGTACTATATAAAAATGTGGTGAAAAAGCAGATGGTGCCCAGCTATCAGACATAAGAGTGTAGGGGATCTAAAAGTCTTGTCTTACAGCAAGCGGACATCCGAGGGAGATGTCAGCTGTCCATGCGCTCATAAGGGATGATGATTATTTTAAAGCTATTTTATAAACAGTGATTAAACACAACTCTCTATGTAAAGAACACCAGAATCCTCACAAGGAGACCCACGGGCGACATCGTGCTGAGATACTCTTTCAATGATTACGGAAGCAGCAGTCAGGAGATAGGCTGCATTAGGTAAATCTGTTGCACAAGACCTCTCTCTTGCTGTTGTTGAGGTCATACCAAATTAGAATGACCCCTGTTACCTGTTTATGGGAGTAGAAAGCCCCATCTCTCCCATCTCCTACCCAACCTATAACTGTTGCCACCAGCCTTCTTTAGAACATTGGAAAGCAAGGATGTTACTCTGAGGACTAAGTTGTGCCTAATCCAAACCATGTATTTGCACTGTGGTGCAAAATGAGAATATTGAAGGGGCCATGGGCTGCTAAAAGGCAAAATACACACTTAAAACATGTGCTTGAATCTTTCATTATTGCAATTTAAGTATGTTCTTCCCTTTGGTTTTCTAAGTGCTTGCTCATCTCACAGTAATGGTTTGTTTGCAATCCTCCGTGTACTTCCCCCACACTGTCATTCTTCCACTTGCTTTAGCTTACTAACTTCAAGAGGAAGTTCCAGATCTCTCCAGACATCCACTTTAGTCTTTTCTTCGTATCCTTTCTTTCTAATGCCCTGTCACTTTCTTCATATATAAAGTCTTTTATATCACCCCCAACCAAATCTTTGGTCACTGGTGTCAATGAGGAGATCTCTGAGTGAGAAAGTTAAGGAAGAAGGGCTTCGCAATGCATTTCTTAGGACATTAGCTAGGGAAATCTTAGGAGTGGCAGTGAAACATATGCGAGACACTGTCACAAGATGACCCCTCCCACTCTCTGCTGCCCCCTGGGTTGACAGGAGCTCAGATGATGATTGGACAGAGGCTCCGTCCTCAAAATACTGTCCGCTTTAGCGGCTTGAAGGGAATGAAGTTCCCGGCCTTCCTGTGCTGACGTGGCGTGCCTCAAAATAAAAAGAAACAGTGGCAAACACCTAGCAATTATCGCAGCATGCAATGTATAAAGTATGGAAAATTGTGGAAAATGAAATGAATACCGGTACTTGAAAATAAATATCCCAGGTGAGTTACATGCTGGACTGCTAACCATGTTATCAGCAGTTCATTCAAGTCCACCAACTTCTCCTCGGGAGAAAGACGAGGCTTTCTATTCCCGTGAAGAGTTGTAGTCTTAGATACTCACTGGGGCAGTTCTACCCACCGCCGGGCAGGGTTACTACATGACAAAGGGACTTGAGGGCAGTGAGGTGGGATTTTGGCAGCATTCACTGTGTCAGGTTGGTTCCAACTCTGTGAGTCTCTGTAGGAAAGAGTAGAGCTGCCTCTGTGGGATTCTGAGACTGCAAATCTTTACAGAAGTAGAAAACCTCTTCTTTCTCTTGAGGAGTAGATGATGATTTTGAACCATTAACTTTGTTGTTAGCAGGCCAATGCATAATCCACAATGCCAACAGGACCATAGACCATTTCTGAATCAGACAATCATTAATAGTTGGCCAACAATACTAAGAATAATAAATTGAAGAGGAACGTTGTCATATATATTGTCAAAAATATTTCAAGATCTAGACTGAAGTAAAATCCTATTGGTGATAAGAGAATATTCATGCACCCACAAAGAAAACCAGTTAATAATATTCCAATTTATTTACCAATCACTAGTGTGAAAGATGACTCATTTGAAGACTTTCGTGAGCTTATGCACTCTGAACTTGATCAAATATGCAACCAAAAGGCATTTTATTTTAGACAAAGGCAATAAATATTGAAAACTCATTACTTCCTATGCTCTTGAAATTATTTATGTCTGTTTTTTCTACCTAATGGTGAGTTACTACATACCTCTTTCAAACATTGTGTTTAGAATTTCATGTGGGTTGCTTTAAATTGAAACTGGTAAGCAAACAGCAAATCAGAGCTTTTATTTATTTAAACAATTACCAGATACCACTCTATATTTACTTCTAAAACACACACACAAGAAGGTATGTGAATTTTAAGTCTAGAACTAGGTATCACTTGAGTATTTCTTCTTAAAGAAATGAGGGGCTTCAAAAAGTTTGTGGGAAAATGGAATGGAAAGATAATGGAATTTTCCCAGGAACTCTTGAAGCCCCTAGTATGTCCTTCTAAGCTTCATGAGAGACTGTCTCAATTCACAGAAAATATACTTGTGGAATAGTTGTATTTCTTTACAAAACATGTCTGACTTTATGAGAACTCTTTGAAATAAGAACTGAGTTCCATGTAAGTCTATTAGAATGAATTCATTGATTACGAAAAGAGATCAGCAGAAAAAGAAAGGAGATAAAATTTAGTAGACTAAGAAGATTGAAATTTTAACAGGGTTAATTCATTTGGAATAATGAAGAGGATATGGGCTACTAGAGGGGAAACAAGCTTCCACGATATAGGAAAGTGTTTACATTACATATAACTGTTGCTGGGTTTCGATCTTTGTTTTATAAAAACTAAAGCTTTCATAAGCTAATCGCTATCCTTATCTTCACATTCTAGCTAATCAGTAATTATAAATTGCCTATTTTAAAATTGGATCTAGGACACAATGATAATTTTTTTAAGAAGTTAAATCAAGCTTGGCTAAATGCCCAGAAAAATTAAAAATTTAGTTTAAGACTCTTGGGATTTCTCTGTATATGTCTATGTGTCTATGATTGGATTGATTAGACATCACTAATTGAAAAGAAAAGATAAAATATCTGAAAATTAAACCTCAAATAATGGTTGTGAGTGATAAGTAGACTTTTTTTTTTAATCCAAGTTCTAGGGACAGAAAAAATAGTCTATCAAGTCACTTCATGTCATTTGTTTAGTTTTTTAGCTGTTCTTTTTTTTAAAATTAAGATTTAGCTTTCCTGAGTTTGAAATTACTACCTAGAGACAGAAATTTACTCCTCAAGGCCAATACTAATAATGCAGATTTTAAGGAAGTCAGAGTTAAAAGAAATTGTATGAGGAGAGAAAATGGGAGCGAAATATGGAAAGTAGAGAGCAGCTAAAGGGCTAGCAGATGATGCCAGACAAACCAGGTGGAAGAAAAAGCAAAATCAGAGAGGGTACAGAAGGCATTCCCAGGTAGAGCCTTCGTCTAGAGCAGGGGTGCTCACTCTCTTTCAGCATGCGAGCTACTTGTAAAATGATCTACCAGCTACAAAAAATGCAAGACATGTATTTATTTTAATTTTTACTATATTTATTCATAAATGCATTGAGAATTCTTTATATGTACAATGTATGTTTATGTACCTTGCATAACCACATGAGTCCATATGGCACAACACAATTCACTATGAACATTTTTTGTCATGACCTGAGTTTACTCTGATGACTTGCACTATGGACTGAGCCAGGGAGGCATAGTCTGGGCAGTAGCTGCTGACAGCCAGCCTCAAGCACACTTCCAGATGAGCATCAGTCATGGTGGAACGGTACTTGCACTTAATGATCTTTTGTGGGAAAAGACTGACTCACATACATAAGAAGAGCCAAATAATGCAGTCAAGTCAAGGAGGCAGTACATGTTCTCATGTTTGGGTACTTTCCCTCTGCAAGAAAGTTCTAGAACTGTTCATGCGCTCTGGACTTCAGCTGAATGTTGGCTTGTAGTGTCAACATCTCCCATTCCCTGTGAAAGTGATATGTTTTGGTCTTCTTACTTGGTCCAGCTCCCCACTCATTTTAATACCCTTTCTTGTTTAAGAGAAGAAAAAAAACAAGGTCTAAAAATCGGTGATAACTTGTCAGTTTTGGTGCACTTAGTGCAATTGTTTGCACGTGTGTTTGACACCTAAGATTGCATCTGAGTAGCTGAGCTGTGTATCAGTTAAGTTACGACATTGATGATAGGTTTACGTCTGTTTTTTTTAATGCCATGCGATCTGTGATCTACCCACACTGTATTTGCGATCAACTAGTAGATGGATGTATTGAGGACCCCTGGTCTGGAGACATCATAGTAGGTTGTTTCCCAGAGTCCCTGTGAATAATGTGAGTAACCACTATTTTCAGCTGTGTGGGTGTATAATCTTAATAGAGGTCATCTTTGTTTTTCCATGAAGTACATTGCTCTGTCTGTCAGTGATACTTCATAATTTTCACTTAATTAACTAAGTAAATAATCAATTGAGAGGTTCTTTATTGAAAGAAGAAAACAAGACGCGCCAAAGGAGCGATAAAGCACATCCTAATATTGATTACCTCTGATCACAGTGATATATCCAATGCACACTTGACAAAAGAAATTGAACACAAAAGAGAAAAAGCTAGAAGGTAGGAAGTCCTCACCTTGTCACAGAATGGAAGAATTTACAGGTGCACTTAAAAATCCAAGCGTGTGGACTAACATTCATATATAGAGGAAAATAAGAAGCTAAAGGAAGCACCTAACCAAGGGCAATGATTGTGAAATATAAACATATATTTGGCATTATAAATTTATATCTCCTAGATATGAAATTGGCTCTAATTTATGATGTCCCCATGTACAACCAAACAAAATATTGCTCAATCCTGTGACTTATTCAAATAACCAGCAAGCTCAAGTCTACTGTGCGTGCCTGACAACGAAGGAGGCTCATTTTCTTTTTCTTATTTTTTTAACAGTTTCACTGGCACTTAATCCAATTCAATCATTCAATCATATCAAGAAGAAATGTACAATCATTGCCACAATCAATTTTAGAACATTCTCCTCCATAACTAAATGATTTCTTTCATTACATTCAGTTCTAGTGCTCCCTCCTCCTCCCGCCTTCATTGTTTACTCCCCAAATCTACCCCCTAGCCCCCCACATTCCCTATAAACCCTTGTATTGGTTATTATCTCCATGCATCTACTCAGGAGACTCCTTTTATAGCTGTCTACCAGCAACACTGTTGTGCCCATAGGGTTCTTAATGTCTGGTTTCCAGTAGTGATCCCCAAACCGTTCTAGCCTATCTTAGTTCAGAAACATTACCCACATCGATCCATCATGTGTAGTATTTAAAATACCGTGGCATACTTTCTAGCATCTTAGCACACACACAAGCCATCACTGTATGACAGAACTGCATGGGAAGTGACGTGCATAGATTTGAACTTTGAAAACAGTAGCTGAGAAAAGCTCCAACAAGCCCCCAATGCACCCACTCATCCCCTCCCCATCGTGCCTGCAGCACGTCACCACCAGTACAGAGCCCCAGAATGAAGACCTGAGAAGCTGAGAGGAGGAGCGAGAGGTGAAGTGACCCAGCACCCAGGTGGTTGGTGAAGGGACCTGTGCGCCTTATCTCTAATTTCTCCATCTGAAATAGATTTTAATCTTACTGAGGATCAAAGAAATAGTTTTCCTTCTGATATGAACCAATGAACCGTATCCATTAAAAAGGGTCAACTGACTTCACCATTATTAAAAAAAGGTCTCCTTAATCTCCTTGGCATTTAGATTTCTTAATCTGTAAAGCATGTGTGAAAGGTCTAGGTCATTCGTTTAATACAGCCAGCAAACTAATAGCAGTTTGTCCTTTCTGAAAACAATGACTGTGGGGTCTAAAGTATGAAAATAAAAATTCCACTGCGGGGTATTGCTAAATATTTCAAACTGTTTCATATCTACTTTTTTCCCCACATTGGACCTATGGCTCTTCTCCTACCAAATCCTTCCCCCTAATCCAAAGGCATAACCATTGTTGAGTCAACTCCAAACCATGGCAATCTCTCCACGTGTTGGAGTAGGACAGGGTTGCAGTCGAAGGTCCAATGGCTGACTTCTAAGAAGTAGATCAGCAGACCTTTCCTTGAAGCATGTCTGTGCACACTCAAGCTGCCCATCTTCTGGTGCCCAGTCACTCACTTTTACACCATTTAGGAACCCCACTCCCATCTCTCCATTATAATTGTCCATTGTAATTCCTGTTGCTCAGTTAACAGACAAAATTATCCTCACTTTTTTTAAAAATTCAGGCAGCAGCTTTACCTGATTTTCCTTGTTTGGTCTCCTAGCTCCTAGCTCCATCCTTGATTTTATTAGCCATACATCAGGCCAATTTTTTCTTGTCACTGAAGCAGTGCTAATGCAAGTCACCAAAGTCCTGACTCCCTGTGGCCCTGTGTACATGCCAGTCTGCATCTCAACCATGCTTTTTCCTCTTCCACAAGTGCCTCTTGGAAGGACCTTGAAAGAAAAGCCCCACTCAATATTTAAGGCCACTTTAAGTGCACGTCTTTCATAAGACTGTCCTTTATCTCCTAAAGTTATCTCCTTTCACATTTCTCTGCCTTTCCTCCGCTAATATCATTTATTGTTTATATACTAAGGTGCCCTGAGCATTTTAACCCAAGAAAATGACAAATACTATCAAGCGAAATAGAGCCTTCATTTCTTTGGGTGGCTTAACACTGGTGCAGAGCTGGGTATTTAAACACGTGAAGTAAAAATTGGGTTGTCGAAAACAGACCCACGGCCACTGAGTCAATCCCAACTCCTAATGACCCTATAAGACGGGGTAGAACTGCCCCCCTGAGTTTCTGAGACGGTAACTCTTCGGGGGTGTAGCAAGCCTTATCTTTCTCCCCGTCAAAACTAAGTAATTGAGGTTTTATTTGTGTCAGGCATGTGCCTTTTACATTTCATCCATTCCCAATCGGACTGTGGTGACGGCTCTTCCGAGCTGCCATGTGGAGCGGAGGAGTGGGTGACTCAGCAGCAGGAAGTCAGTCGCAGGGTCCCACCTGCAGCCTTGGTTGGCCAGTCAACTTCACTGGGTCTCTGCTCCTTGCGTCCCCCTTTCAAGTTCTCCCCCGAGAACAAGTGCATTTTCTATCATTTCTCCTCTTAGCCATCCAAGTTCACTCTCTAGCTCATTCTTGTTTCAGAGCCCTGGGATTCTTGGTCTCTAAAGGCTCTTCCTGCTGAGCTACTCACAATTTCCTCCTTCCCAAGACCAAGGTCTCAACCAAATGCTTCCTTTACAAGGAGACCTTTCTGAAGCCTGAGAGCTGCATAGTCCTCACCCACTCCTATCATATGATCCTACTCACTCTTTTTCCCGAACACTAAGGAGGGTCTGAAATTAAGGGAGGTGCCATGGAGCCAACAGAACAAAAGGTGCCTGGTTCTGTATCATCTTCATGATGGTGTGCTTGAGTCCCTTGTTACCACCACTGTGCCAGCCCATCCCAGGCAAGATT
Organism: Tenrec ecaudatus; assembly: GCF_050624435.1. Classification (NCBI taxonomy): domain Eukaryota; kingdom Metazoa; phylum Chordata; class Mammalia; order Afrosoricida; family Tenrecidae; genus Tenrec; species Tenrec ecaudatus. The sequence continues at coordinate 23,791,066 of NC_134540.1, read as the reverse complement.
TCTCTCACTCTCCCTGACCCTTTACTATAACAAGCATGATGTCCTCTCCTAGTAATTAGATCTTGATTGGCCTTTACTGATTGGTCTACTATAAGCAAGCTGACACTCTATTATATTTCCTACTAGTAACATTCTGGTTTTATTTCTCCTAAAACTGATTTGTTCATTCTTTTGCTTTATAATATACTTATTAACTACAAATAAAATAAAACCTCTGCTACCTTGGCGCTTTGTGCATGACACTAAGGCAAAGATTTGCCCTCTGTTTCTTAGTCATGCATCTTAAAAACATCAGCCTCGGGTGTCAAACTCGTTAAATACACCATTAAACCCATTATTTTGTTCTTCTTAATTGTCGTATAGTAACATTTTTTTCTAATCACACACAGATGAAATAAACAAAAGCTTTTAAATCAAGAGAATGTTTTGAAGCTGATAAACTGCTGTTAAATTACGGAAGAATGATTCAACATTGGCGTTTTCCTGGGCATCCACATAGTAGGTTAACGTTCGAGAATGACAGATCTGCATCAGTTTCAGGTTTCCCAACCCCAGATTGCTGTCCCCTGAGTTAACAGACTTGGGAAAATTAATTACTTTGTAGGATAGTTTACTTTTTCACATCACTCCAAAAAAAAAAAAAAGACATGCACCAAAGAATATTCCGGTTCACTTTAGCTGCATTTCAGGCAATATATATGTTGTGAAATAAATAGTTAAACATCAACTGAATTCCAAAGATTTGAAATGGGGAAACTTTGAAACAGACACTGTTAATGGCTCCTTTTTAAAAGCAAAATCTAACTATAGGCACACACACACTGAGACACCAGGCATCCATCAACCTTAGGAAAAGGTTTCTGGTCTGAGTATTGATAATGCAGAGCACGGGATAATGGAGCGGCTCGATTCTGAGAGTGATGTTTTTAACTGGACTTCATTGATGTATGCAAGGTTTCCTGAGAGAAAAACAACAGATCAAAAATGGTTGGATTTCTTAAGTTCACAAGGATACTTCACACACACACCCCCAGATAAATCATGATAAATTTTCCTATAGGTCACTGTATTTCACTCACCAATTCTAAATGTACGTCTAAATTATTCATGTTGATTTCCATCTGTAGGTTATTCATAGCGTTCTGTTAAATGCTTACCTAATTTCTATTGTATGATCTGTTTTATGCCTGAACTTTTGTAGAATCAATCATCAAAAATATTCCATTAAAACTCACTGCCATGAATTCAATTCTGACCCACAGTGATCCTATAAGACAGGGTAGAATATCCCCTATGAATTTCCCAGTCAGTAACCCTTTATAGAAAGCCTTCACTTTCTCCACACAGCAGCTGGGGGTTTTGAACTGCTGATCTTGCAGTGAGCAGCCCAACACATTGCGACTTAAATAAATCCTTCCCTTGGATATATTCGCTTTTGGATCAGGAAGGAGCTTTTCATTTCTATGAAACCCAAAAGAACAGCATAGGTTGTTGTGACCCATCATCTTTAGCCATCAACATTTTTCAGTCACTTAACAAAAAAGTTTCTCAAAGCAAATTTATATTAGAAACGGAATCCTGAAAATGAGGGGGAAAGCTATTGTTCACATGTTAAGGCTATAATTTTCCTCTGTAGATTTTGCAAAAAGAACTTTCCTGAGGTTGCACACATGGAGATGCACGATGTGCCTTTGAGGTCAGTGGAGGAGCTGCTGACCACACTCTGAGCTCTCTCCATCCAGTAAGAAAGGAGCTGATAGCGCATCCCCCACAAACAACAGCAAGGACCGCCCAGCTGCCCAAACTGACAGAGCAAACGCTGTACTCTCTGGGCAGATGTTTAAAACATGTCTGTTACCAGTGCATAGAATGTGACATTCAAAGTTCACAATGTACTTTGTAATTTGACAAGCTATATAGCTTCCAAAGGTTAAACATGGAACTAGTAACCCTGATCCTAGTTATATAACCAAAAGAAATACAATCTGGAACTGGTATACCAGAGCTCATTGTAGCAGTTTCACAAGAGCCAAAGGTGGCAACTGAGATACATCACCAATGAATAAATAAACAAAATGTGGTGTCTATTTACAATGCAGTATTAGTCATCAAGAGAAATAAAGTTCTGATACATACAGCAGTGTGCATCAAGCTTAAAACTATTATGTTGGGAGAAATAAGTTGATCATGAAGGATAATACATTTCTAGATCAGAATGTCATATACCCCATGACTATCTATCTATCTATCTATCTATCTATCTATCTATCTATCTATCTATCTATCTATCTATGAAATAAGCAAACTTTTTTTTAAGATTCTCTGTTATTACTAAGAGTTGGAAATGGGAGACGAGTGAGAGGTTTTGCTGGAAGCGCACTGAATTGACATTGAAGGTGGCGGGATAATGATGAAGAAAATGGGGAAAGGGATTGAACAACATGAGGAGTGGAATCAATGTCATTGAATTATACATGTATAGACTGCTAAAGGGTGACAGTTTCTTTGTTTGTATATATTTACAAGAATTTTTAAAGAAGGAAAGCAATCCACCTTCTTTTATACTCCCCAAACAACTAACATTTCATGGGTACTCCTTTTAAGCTTTTTCTTCACACACACACATACACATAGATGAAGATAAAAATATATGTGATATTTTTCTATATAATTCAAATTATGCTGTAAAGAAAAATGAAACATTGTGGTTAGCAACTGATCTGTAATGGCTACATACCATTCCATTGCTAAAATACTGCAGAGTAACATGGGAAATGGTACAGGAGGACATACCTGGTTAATTGTCTAACAATTCTCCCCAACTCTAAAAATAATTAATGTTAATTATATTACTTAAAAGAGGAAAAGTGGCATCAATATTCGACACAATCATGAAAATTCCAGAAACATCAATAAATTTCTGCTAGACATAATAGGGATTTTTAGTCTCTAAAGAGAGGCTAACCAAAGCCAACTCCTCACAGAAAGCTTGGGGCAGAGATTGGAGGCCTCATGAACATTCTGTGACTTAGAGAGGCTACATTGTGAGCAAGATAGTAAACTTTCCACATGACTTGGGTAAGCAAAATATCAGGCAAATTCCATCAATGATGGCAGTAAGGTAAAGGATGTAAACTCTCTGGCAATTGTGGCTGGAATCTGCCCAAAGGGCATTTCTTAAACGTGATTACTTGGCTGATAAGGTGAACACCTAGCTCTTTCCATCTGCTCATACCAAGGAACTGGTCATGAATTAGCCTTGAATTCTCATGCATGTGATCTTAGCTAGGCCTCTCTTTGCACAATACCATCAATTGGCCCTTTCTCCCATTTCCAGAGAAAGGCTCACACTTGGTCATAATTCTATCTAAACAGTAAGTAAGCAAAAAAAAAATATATATATATATATATATATATATATATATATATATATATATATATATATATATATATATATATATCTCTTTCTACACATGTTGCTCCTTTGGAGTGCAAATGGCTGATGTTCTTGGGTGGCAACCCAAAGGTTAGAGGTTCTCACCTACTCCGAGAGGCAATCTTCTTCTTAAAAATCAGCATTGTAAATAGTACAGAGTACTGCTCGCCTCTGATACACACGAGGTTGCCATGAGGTGGAGAAGACTCAAATATATATGTAATTTAGGATAAGATGGTATCTATATTGATAAATAGATCAATAAAGAGGTAGATAAAATTGAACCTTATGAAATATATCAATAGCAGACATGGAGAAAACAAGATCAGAGGAAGAAAACATTTTTAAAAAATATTTAACACTGGGAAAATATTGAAGGAAAAAACTGCTCTATTTTCTTAATACCACTCATGACAACATTAATTTTATGAAATAAAGATGAAAATGTAGATAATAAGCCATAAGATGGACATATAGAGGTGTCAGTGAGATCAAGAATGACTTGCAATTAAATGGGCAATCTGCAATATTAATATTTAATTCGTTAACATTTTAAATGTTGAATAAGCAACAAAGAACACTACTAACTGTGCTGAAAGTACATTGTGGACTTTAGACTTAGAAAAATTGTCTAGAATATAGTTGAAAGAAAAACCACTGGTTAGAGGGAAGGGTAAGAATTGCACGGGTTGATCCCATTACAAGTAATGTATTTGTCAAAAACGGAGGTAAGGAGCCCTGTTGGTGTGTGGCTACACATTGAGCTGTGTGGTAGATACATAATCATTTGTCAATTTGATGAGGAAGAGTGTAGGGGTGGAGTCTAGCTTGTCAATTAGATCATATCCAATGAGGCCTCTGTGTGGGCATGGCCCTCCTCTGAGAATTCTGGGAAATCCAGGACTTCCTCCTTAGAGGAGGGATACACTTCTCTCTCTCTGCCCCTCCCTGAGAGACATTGTAGCTGACAAGACACATGAAACTACCCTAGTGCCCTGAGCCGGACAAGCCATATGGATGCAACCTGACCTCTGAAGCTGGAGAAGCCACAGAGAGACTCCTGCCAGCACTGAGATGCTTACAATGCCACTGGATCCAATGACTTTCTACCCACTGGCTTGTGATTGTCCTGCATTTGGCTTCATTGTATGTGTTTCATGAGTCTGAAGAGGCCTTTAGAGATTGGTATCAGACATATGGGCTACTATCAGACATGGCCCTGGACTGGACGGGGTTGAGATGTTTTCTCAATGTTCAGTTGCTCTTGTATATAAATCTCTTTCTTATGCACATATGTATGTTCATGGCTTGGTTTCTCTGGTTTACTCAGGCTAACACAAGCTTCTACCCACAAGGTCAATGGTTCCAACACACCAGTTGACCTTCAGAAGAAAGATGAGGCTATTTGCTCCTGTAAAGACTGAAAATTTCTGAAACTCAAAGGGACAATTCTACTGCATCTTATACAGTCACTATGAGTTGAAGTTGATTCATTGGCAGTGAATGAGTGAATGAGTGAGTGAAATGGAGATGAATACAAACATAAAGGTAGCTATAGTCACATAGGCAAAAGACAAAGAAAAAGGAAGATTTTGACTTAAGAATGGAAAGAACTTTCCATGAACCAGAAAAATCGCCACCTAAAAGGAATAAATAGCCATCACAGTCTTTGTAAATGACCTTGTAAAATTACTTAACTTAGAAGAAGAAATAACTACATCTATAAATTCAAGTTAGAAAACAGAAGATAGATGAACCTACAGAGAAGGCCCTATCATACTAACCAGAAACATCTTTGCAACAATATGCCCAAGTAGATAATAGCTGTTTTGATTTAAAGTTACAATTATAATTTAGTAATTTATTCATGTTTATTTGTGGGTGAAACAGCAGCAAGGGGGTCTCAGATACCAATAAACAGTAAGTGTCCCACCTGAATTTCATCCCTGAAAAAAGTATCTACAACTTTATAGTAGTCAACAGAGAAACAACTCAATATAATGATCCTAAATTTACCATAAGAATCCGTGCTTACAAAAGTACAAGTACAACATAAGTCTGCTAAGTAAGCTTTAAAAAAATGAAAAAGGGGCACAGGAAAAAGCTACTATATACAAAGATTCCTGGGATGAGGTCCAGGTAGTATGTCAGGGACCAGACCAAATCCAGGGATACATATAGTAGCCAACTAAAAAGGGGGAGGAATAAAAGGGGAAAAAATGAAATGGGTAGCAGGGGAACAGGGCACTTAACCCACCCAAGGGGAGGGTATTGTTTATATCTCCACAGGGAAAGAGGGACCAGACTATCAACCTGGTGCTTCAAGATGTGAATGCAACATATCGACATGAAGCAGAGAACCAGGATAGAGGTCTGAGAGGCTGGCTTCAATCCCAACTACATGGACACCCGCCCCTCCCCACAGAAGAATTTGCTTCACAGGATAGCACCACAGCTGTAGCTCAGGGAGAGGGACTTGTCTGATCAGAGCACATGGGAGCAAATGAAGGGGGAGGAAGAGAGAGAGGAGCACATCCTGGCCCACCAGGCCTGGAGGATGATATCCCCCACTCAGAGCAGCCAAGGCACAGAGAGGACCATATGACCAGCCGCACTACAAGACACAACATCCTTCACTGACCCATAGCACTACAGGGAACAACACTGCAGACACAGTGTAGGAATTGCGACCCATCTGACCTCAACATACCGAGGCAAAACACTAAAGGGGTACAACAGAACAGCAAAGGGAGCAGAGCAGGAAGTCCTGAGGTAGTACCAAAAATAGATTTTGGGGCCAGGGTATGGCATCCCACCAGACTTGACAGGAAAACACTCCTAAAGGTCAACAAAGAGACCTTGAACTATTTCCAGGCTTTTCTTTTGTTATTGTTTTGTTTTCTTTTGTTGCCTTGTTTTGCTCTGTCTTATTTTTGTGAAAATTATTATCTCTGTAGATCTATCTAGATAAGATAGGCTGTATAAACAATCTGGAGAAGAAAACAATGGGACCGACATGGGAGAGGGGCAGGTGGGGGAAAGGAAGTGGGTATTAACAAATACAGGGACAAGGGAACAACAAGTGATCCAAAATCTGTGGCAAGGAAGGTGTAAGAGGCCTGGTAGGGCTTGATCAAGGGTAATGTGGCCTAAAGGAATTATTGAAGCCCAAATGAAGGCTAAGCATGATAGTAGGACAAGAGGAAAGTAAAAGGAATTAGAGGAAAGAAATAGGAGGCAAAGGGCATTTATAGAGGTCCAAATACAGGCATGTACATATGTAAATATATTTATATATGATGGGGAAATAGATCTATGTGCATATATTTATAGGGTTAGTATTAAGGTAGCAGATAGACATAGGGCCTCCACTCAAGTACTCCCTCAATGCAAGAATACTTTGTTCTATTAAATTGGCATTCTATGATGCTCACGTTCCTGATACGATTGCTGAAGACAAAATGGGTACTTAAGCAAATGTGGTGAAGAAAGTTGATGGTGCCTGGCTAACAAAAGATATAGTGTCTGGGGTCTTAAAGGCTCAGTGGTCATCTAGCTGAGAAACAACAATGCCCACATAGAAGAAGCAAACCAGCCTGTGTGATCATGAGGTGTCGGAGGACTCAGGGATCAGGCATCAAAGAACAAAAAATCATATCATTTTGAATAAGGGGGAGTATGGAATGGGGACCCAAAGTCCATCTGTAGGCAACTGGACATCCCCTTACAGAAGGGTCTTGGGGAAGAGTTGAGCCAGTCAGGGTGCGATGAAGCAACAATGAAACATACAACTTTCCTCTACTTCTTCAATCCTTCTTCTCCCTCACTATCATGACCCCAATTCTACCTTACAATTTTGGCTAGACCACAGGATGTACACTGATACAGATAGGAACTGAAAACACAGGGAATCCAGGACAGATGATCCCTTCAGGACCAGTGGTGAGAGTGGCGCTACCGGGAGGGTGGAGGGAAGGAGGGTTAGAGAGGGGGAACCGATTGCAAGGATCTACATATAGCTCCTTCCCTGGGAGGCAGACAACAGAAAAGTGGGTGAAGGGAGATGTCGGACAGTGTAAGACATGACAAAATGATAATGATTTATAAATTACCAAGGGTTCATGGGGGGCATGTAAAATGGGGAGCTGATACCAAGGGCTCAAGTAGAAAGCAAATGTTTTGAGAATGATGATGGCAATGGATGTACAAACGTGCTTGACACAATGGATGGATGTATGGATTGTGATAAGAATTGTTTGACCCACTATAAAAATTATTCAACCCCCCCCAAAGAAAAACAACCCAGTGTTTAACAATGAAACATTAAAACACTCTTTGAGATGCTCTTGTTGATCATCTCTTGAATTTCCTCATATTCTTTCTTGGTAATTCTATTTCTACCCAACCTACCATTGTTGAATGCCTTGGGATGTAATTCCAGGTTCTCTTTTGCTTACCATCAGCATTCTACCACTGTGCTTATGTAATCACACTCATTCTCATAGCCTCCATGCCATATCTAGGACTCCCAGTTTCTATACCTGTAGGCACCTTTAGATCCATATAGAGGAATAACAATTTGGGCAATATAATTTACTTGCAAGAAATTCTTCAGGGGTTTTCATTGGATAAATTACATAATTCATAGCATTCAAACCCCTAACAAGACCAAAGTCTCTTGTATCATCATATACCATTTCATCACTTCATCCCCATAGACTGAGAGCGCAGTGCATGTTCAATGAGTACTATTAGAAGTCCCCAATTCAGTAACTGGATGTTACCATTGGTACAACAAACCAATTAATGGAACTGTTGTACTGGTAAAGAATATTGAAAGTACTGTGGTCTAATCTGATGTGTAAGGTAGAATTGAGGTTATGATAGGGGTGGGGGCGGGGAAGCGCCATAGAACTATAGGAAAGTTGTGTGTTTCATCGGTGCTATACTGCACACTGACTACCTCACCTCTTCCCTGTGACCACTCTGTGAAGGGATGTCAAATTGTCTACAGATGGGCATTGTGTCTCCACTCGATGCCCACCCACATTCACATTGGTTATAATTTTGTTCTGGGTCTTAGATGCCTGACACCTGATCGCATCACCACCTCATGATCACACAGGTTGGTGAGCTTCTTCCATTTGGGCTTTGTTGCTTCACAGCTAGATGGCCGCTTGTTTATCTTCAAGCCTTTAAGACCCCAGATGTTGTATCTTTTGATAGCCGGGCAGCATCAGCTTTCTTCATATTTGTTTATGCACTCATTTTGTCTTCAGCAATCATGCCAGAAAAGTGAGCATCATAGAATGCTAGTTTAATAGAACAAAGTGTTCTTGTGTTGAGGGAGTACTGGAGCCAAGACCCAATGGCCACCTCCAACCTTAATTCTTAACATATAGATATGAATACATAGTTCTATTCCATATATATACACACATATGTACATGCCTGTATTTAGACTTCTATAATGTGCTTTGCCTCTTGGTTCTTTCCTCTGTTTCCTTTTACTTTCCTCTTGTCTTACCATCATGTTCAGCCTTCATTTGAGTTTAGTAATTCCTCGCTGCTACATTGCCCTTGATGAAGCCCCACTAGGCATCCTACATCCTTCTCTTCACTGACTTTAGTTCACTTGTTGTTCCTTTGTCCCTGAGTTCATTCTAGCCCCACCTTTCCATTCTCCCACCTCCCCTGTTCCCGTATCCCCCCAAAACCATTGTTCCCACCCTTTTCATCTCCAAATTATTTATCCTGCCTATCTTATCTAGATAGACATGCAGATACATGAATAAGTGCAAAACCCAGGCAAAGCAAAGTAGAATAAAGGATGCCAAGACCAACAAAACAATAAAACAAGGACAACAACATGACCTGAATTCTACATTACAAATTGGATTAGACCAGAACATGCACACTGCTACAGATAAGAGCCTGCAACACAGAGAATACTGGATGGATAAACCCCTCAGGGCCAACAAAGAGAGTAGAGAAACCAGGAGTATTAGGGGAAGGTGGGGGGTGAAAGGGGGAATCAATTAAAAGAATCAACCTATGCCCCCCTCCCAAGGGAACGAACAACAGAAAAGTGGGTGAGGGGAAATGGAGGATAATGTAAGATATGAAAATAATATTCTATAACTTTTCAAGGGTTCACGGAGGGGAGGAGGAGGAATAAATAGGGAGCTGATATCAGGGGCTCAAGTGGGAAGAGCATGCTTTGAAAATAAGGGTGTCAGCATAAGTGCAAATTGTCTTGACATACTGGATGACTATGTGGATTATGATAAGAGATGTAAGAGCCCCCAATAAAAGTATTTTAAAAAAAGAAAGAAAGAAAGAAAGTACTGTGAGCTGTCAAAAGAAACAGCAAACCTGTCTCAGAAGAACTACTAGCTTAATACTCCTGTGGTAGTTACACAATTTCATGTCAACTTAAAGATATAAGAGTGTAGGTATGGAGTTTAGTCCGTCAATCAGGTCACAGCCTTGTGATGCCTCCCTGTGGGAGTCACCTCATGATGAGGATTCTGGGAACTTCCTCTCACTTTCTGCTTCACCTTCCTTTTGAGGAGCTACACACTTGGGAGCTGGACGAGCCCCATGCAAACGTCTACCAGCGCCGAGATATTTCTACCACCACCAGATCCACAGGACCTTTCACCCACTGGCCTGTGATCTTCCTGTATTTGGTATCATTGCAAGTAGCTATGTGAATCTGAACTAGTATAAGACATATGGGTTAGTATCAGACTTATGGACTTGATCTTTACTGGGCTGAGATGGTTTCTCAATATACAATTGCACTTTGATATAAAGCTCTTTCTTATACACTTATGTATAACCCTGGGTTGGTTTCTCTAGTCCACCCGGTCTAACACAGCTCCTTAGAAGCAAGGATAGTATGGCTTCATCTCACTTATTTGGGACCTGTTTTCAGAAGAGACCAGACCCTGGAGAAGGACATCATGCTTGGTAAAGTAGAAAGCTCTAGAAAAAGAGGAGAGTAAGGAGGGCAATCAGACACAGTGCTGCAACGGGGGCTCAGACATAAGGACAATCGTGGGGATGGAGCAGGACTAGGTCATGTTTCACTTGAGTCAAACTGATTTGAGGGCACCTGAAAGCAACCCCCCATTCACTCGCAGAGACCTAGGGAAAAGAGCAATATCAAGAAATGTCCCTCCGCCACCTGGTGTTCCATAGTGATTGGGCAATTCTGCAATCCCACCAGCAGTGGATGAGCCTGCCAGTCTCTCTATAGCCTTCATCTTCTTCATCGTTTTCTTCAAATTTTGCTGAGTGTTGGTGTGAGGGGGTATCTCACTGTTATTTTAATTTGTATTTCTCATATGCTAATGAATACAAACATTTCTTCATATGATTGCTGACTACAATTTAGTAACTTGCCTGTTCATGTCTGGTGCCCATTCTTTGATTGGGTCCTTTGTATTTTTCCCATTAAGGTACTGCAGTTTTATATAGACATTTGAAATTAGCCCTTTAACTGATAGAATATTGCCAAATACTTCTGAATCTATGAGTCCTCTTTTTATTATTTTGATGAATATAAAAAGTCATGTTATTTAGAGGTCTCAATCCTCTATTTCGTAGCAAGGATGTTTTTTCATCATGTTTAGTGCTGCATTTATGCCTCATATTAAAGTCCTCAAATATGTCCCTATGTTTTCATGTATGATCCTTATTTATGGCTCCAAGGATCTACTCACATCTTTAATCCACCTTGAGTTCAATTTTATACATGATGTGAGGTATAGGTTCTATTTAATTCTTTTGCAAGTGGAGATTCAAGTTTTCCAGCACTATTTATAAAAGGGTTATAATTTCCTTACTTCACATGTTTCAGTCCTTTGTCAACAATCAGGTGTCTATAGGTGCTTAGTTGTATTTCTGGATTCTTTGTTATGATCTATTGGTCTACATATCTGTCTTCGTACAAACCAAGCTGCATTGGTTACCAAGGCTATTGTGTAATAGATTTTGAAATCTAGGAGTGAAAAGCCTCTTACTTTAATTTTTAAAATAGCACTTTGTTTATTCTGGGTTTCTTTTCTTTCTTTATAAAGTTGGTGCTTAGTCTTTATATGTCTTTGAAGAATTTTGCTCGGACTTAGATCAGGATTGCATTGAATTTATAGAATGCTTTGGTAATATCGATATTTTCACTATAGTAAGCTTGCTTATCCATGAGCAGGAGACATTGTGAAGGAACAAATTTAGATATCAAGCACAGTGAAATATATGATGAAAATTTTGAATAAAACAGAATATATAATTTTCATTAATGAAGAGCAATATCATAATGAAACTGTAAAATTATGAATTACAAACTATCAAGTATAGCAGAAATACTTTGCAATAGGAGGCTTTAACATACTGCTTTCAAATCTTGACCACTTCTTTAAAATTTTGATTTCTTACACAGGTTAAAACTTTAAAATATAAATGATTATATGGTATATGTGTGTATTGTATGTGTGGACCTCTGGTGGCACAAGGGTTCATGCATTATATGCTAACTGCAAGGTTCATAGTTCTAAACTGCTACCCACTCTGCAGGAAAAAGGTGACGCTTTCTACTCTCAAAATGCTTTACATTGCTGAATTTATGTGGAGCATCAAAATGGACTTAGGGCTCCCACTCTAAATGATAATCTTTGTAAACCTCCAGCTTAGAATTTAAGTTCTAGGGCATCTGTATCTTCATAATAACCCCCTGATTGTCCTGTATCCTGTAAGAAAATTTAGCACAGTTGCCCCTTGGGAATCCCCCCAAAAGTCACCATAACTTCTGAATTTATCTTTGTGCCTCGAAATAATCTGAGGTCTTTCCACACTTCCTTATTCAATGTCCAATTTTTACATGCAAAAGAGGCCATTAAAAATACCATGGCTTGGGTCAGGCACACCTTAGTCCTCAAACTAACATCTTTACTTTTCAGTACTCTGTGCAGCAGATTTACCCAATGCAAAGTTTCTTTTGACCTTTTGATTGCTGCTTCCATGAGTATTTATTGTAGATTCAAGCAAAACAAAACCCTTGACAACTTCAACCTTTAATCCATTTACCATGATGTTATCTATTGGTCCAGTTGTGAGGATTTTGATCTTTATATTGAGTTGTAATCCATATGGAAGGCTACAATCCTTGAATACCTTTCCTGATTTTACACCGTGCACTATTCCCTTGTTCTCTTTGCACAACTGCCTCTTGACCTATCTACAAGGTCCAAATGAGCACAATGAAGTGTTCTGGAATTCCCATTCTTCTCAAGGCTATCCACAGTTTCTTCTGATCCACATGGTGCTCCCAACTGGCTCCCACTTTGAAGGCCCATGGAGCATTTCTCGTCTGCACACAGGACGGCCTCTGAGTCACCCTCTGATCCACAGCCACTAACCACAGGAACTGATTTAATAGTCAAGGGACTCAAGGAAACATCTTTCTGGTAGTTTCTGCTTTGAGCCAAGATCCAGCTGACATCAGTAATGGTATCCCTTGTTCCAAGCCCTCTTCTGAATTTAGCCTGATACTCTGGCAGCTACCTTTCAGTTCATAACTTGCTACATGTTTCAATGCCTCTCCATAAGAGATTGATTAATAAATTGCAATCCAGTTACACAATTGAATGATATGCAAGTATTAATCATGGCGGGACATGGGAAATTGGGCGGTTTTATTTAAATGGTATTGACGGGTACAGATTACCCAATTAAAAAGAGAGGTGCAGGTTTTTGTGTGCTTGATGATTAATCTGGATTGAACAGGTTCATGCCCAGGATGGGGTCTTTGCTCCTGGAGTAATGAGTACCAGGTCATGCTGACTCATGACGGCCTCTGTGTGAAGAGTCTATGTGTACCACTGGCTCCTGAGCTTCTGCTCAGAGTTATGAACAATTTCAGAAAGAGTGGTGATAGCCACACAGCATGATGAACATATCATGAATCATACATAAATCATATGTGCAAACGTGATGGGAATGGCAACCTTTTTGGATATATCCTGCACTGTGATAAAAATATGACAATTAAATCCCATCTTTCAAAGTTGCTTAAAGAAGAAGAAATAGAAAATCAAACAAGGGCCATCACTAAATTGTGTAAGGGAAGTAATGGGAAAGTCAGGGCAGGAATTCTACATACAGAATGTATCAATCTGGCTTGATTATTTTTCAGTACAAGACTGGCCACTGGCTTCTGTGCCTACAAGCAGAAATGAGCCAATCTCAAAGTGGCCTTGGAAACAAAATGACAGTCCACTATAAACACATTCCATTTATAGCCAATGTTTGAGATATTGTGTGTATATATATATATATATATATATATATATATATGTCATAAATAACTGTCCTCCCAAGATTTCATTGTGCTTTTCAAAGTTTTACCAATCTATCTAAGGAATCCCTGGGTAGGGCAAGCAATTGAGCTCTGGACTAGTAGCTGAAAGATTGGTGGTTTGAACCAATCCAGAGTCAGAGCCTGTTGCTTTCAACCGGCTGCCACTTTGAAGGCCCATGAAGCAGTTCTCCTCTGCACACAGGACGGCCTCTGAGTCACCCTCTGAGCCACAGCCACTAACCACAGGAACCGATTTAGTGCCAGTGAAATGCTTAAAATTCACAAGCCAATGCCACCTTTTTCGAGGAAGTACCTTTGGTTTGTTAACGTGTTTGTATACAAATGCATGTTTGGGACTTTGGATGTGATGAAACAAGTCAGCAGAGATCATTACCACCTCTTTCAGTAACCTACCTGACATATGGTCTGATGTCCTCAAATTCTATCTATCTCCTATCTAAGATCTTTTGTTTTCATGCTTTCCCCAGCCGTTCAGAGGCCCTTATTTAGAAACTCTCTCAAACATTTAACAACATGTCCAGTGAGTGTACACCACTGGAGACCATACACGAGATTACTTCTAAAGATACTATAGCTGCTCTTTTAAAAATTCTCCTTCCCTTTAAATTATAGTTTGAATATAGTAGAACGCCGATCTCATCACGAATTCGTTCTAGAAGAAGCGCCGAAATGTGACGCAGTCACGTTCTGAATCAATTTTCCCTAAGAAATAACTGAAAATGGAATAATCCATTCTCAACCACCAAGTTTTTATCCTCACCTTGCTTTTTTTTGTACAAAACATTACACAGAAATTTCAAAGTAAATAAATTCAGAGTTAAATAATATAATTTGAATAAGAGACACACATTAAAATTTTTTCACAAGTACAGTATGGCCCATACCTTGAGACAGATGAGGATCTGGATCTGTGGACACGGACGTGGAGAGGAGGGATGGAGAGAGAGAGGCATTGTTTGGAAGGGGAATTCCCTTCCATGAATTCCACTGTAGCTGCTTTGCAGACATTTTTTGTTTTTCCCCCTTCTTTGCCTTTTTTTTTCCCACTAGGACTTGGCTGGCTTCCTCCCCCCCCCCCCCCCACCAAAAAAAAACCTGTCTAATGTGCTCTGATGTTGGTGTTTCCTTAACTGTTTTCTAAAAAGCTTTACTAAATTATCATCAATATCGATAACATGGTTAACCAGTTCCTTATCATGATGATTCTTTTCAAAAAACTTTCTTAGGACCCATGTTTTTAATCTAAAAACATTACAAAAAGCCACAAAAACTAAGAAAGTTACAGCAAAACGCGTGGAGCACAGCCGCAAAAGGTTTCAACAAGGCGCACTAACAACGCCAACTAACGCCAGGTGACCGAAACATGAACTGCTTTTATTTACAACACTCACGTGTGCTGCGTCAGATTCTGATGTTTTGTTTGAGCTCCAACGCAAAATTTTCTTGACATTTTGCGTCAAATTCCGATTATGTTGAGTACTGATGCGGTCGAGTATTGAGGTTCCACTTGTAATTTGGGGTGTTCTTGGACTTACCCAAGTGAAGTCATACTAAATCCTTTTGACACTTGCTTTCCCTCCCTCATTTTTAAATAGGTTTTTAGGCTTTGTTATTTAGTTGCATTTTTAGGTTTTCAGGAAAATTGAACAGAAAATCCTTAGAATGTCATGTATCGCTGTCCTCTTAGCACACTCTCCCAGTATTAGCAGTTGCTTTCATGAGGCATGTTTCATGAGGTTTGTTATAAGTGATTATTCCTTATAGGTATACTATTGTTAACCCACATCCATAGTTCACGTATACATGCTTAAGGGTTTTTGCAGATGTATAATGCCATATATTCACCAACAGGTAGAATTTTTAACTGTCAGCCTGTGACAATAAGGACAATCACTTACCTGAAATGAAGACTTTATTCCATGGTTGGGCTTGAGGCTGGTTGAATAGCTTAACTGTCTTTTGAGTGGGATTCTTATATGGATGTCTTCATTGAAGACATTAAGAGATATCATTAAGATATCTTAGAAAATGTATATCTCAATAGGCCCCTCTGCCCCTGTACCTTATGCTAAAATAACCATATGAGAGTACAGCTGAAACTCTCCCATCAGAATTCATAGTTCCATCATTTCCTTCTCTCATGTGCAGGCATTTGCTGCTTTTTTCCCCCAAAATCATTTTATGGGAAGTTAATACAGATATCATATCATTTCATAGTTCAATCACGTCAAGCAATATTATACAATTGCTACCACAACCAGTTTCAAACATTCTGTTCCTTCTCGAACTCCATGACATCCTCTGGTTTTAATATTACCTTTCTTTTCGGAAACCTTCCCACCTCCTTCCATTCACAGTGGAACCAAGGAGAAACTAGAGATGCCTACTTACTGGGGATTTTGCGGTTTGGTTTTCTTTGAAGTACAAAGTACTGAATGCACTGGAGAGTCATCCAGTGAGCACATGCTATGACTCAAATGAATCAGAATTTCAAATTGATACAAGGACGGGTGCTTAAAAAACACCCCCCAAAACTAGAAAGTGCACGAGTGGGGTAACCCAAAAGGACAGAGGGAAAAAAATGCAAAATGAGCAAACCTACATGGGAAAGCTTTCAGACCTGTGGTATAATTCTTTGATGAGCAATTGTATGCATGACCTTCAGAAAGAACTTCCCTATTTCATGATTTGTTGACAGGCTGGTGTGTGACATTTTGCTAAAGGACCTAGTTACATTGTGAAAAGAGGAAAGTACCCTTTTGGTAAGGAATATAAACAAATGTCTCCAACCCAGACATTTTTCAAAGAGCTCCAGAGACGCTTGCTAGCTAAAGTGCACAAGGCACAATCCTGCAGCAGCTTCCAGAGGAGGATGTTTCAGAACTGAAGGGCTGGCTGCTACCTTCTCTCCCTCTCTTTCTGTTGTTCAGGTTTAAATAGGAAAGCACAATGGATGCAATTGGATCCATGAGCAAGAATTAGAAAAATGCATCTACCCTGAAGAAAGAGACTTTGGAATGTTAAAAACAAAAAAAGCCAAAAGACAGAATGAAATTGTAGAAGTCAGCCTCTTCTTTAAAATACATACAATGTGGAAGTTACTATGCAGGAATAGATTTCTTCAATAGTGATAGGAAAGAGAAAGTCATGTTCCAACTCATCTTTACCCTGAAAGACCTTTGGATCGCTCCTGCATCTGAGGTACCATTGCTGGACAATTAGAATAGTTGACAGAGATGGAAACCTCTGAGGAGAAAGGAAGAAACATCTTGAGAAACTCAGGCTCCTGGAACAGCAGGAGTGCGTGGCATTTAGCAATTAACTCCGAGAAACTAAAGAAAGGTGCAGGAGCTAAAATGCTGATAGGTTTTGCATAAAACAGAGGAATCTATTTGGGCCTTGAACAGCTGTTAACAATTCCTTCAAAGTCACTAACTAGCAACCAGCTGAATATTCCTCTCTATCACCTACAAGCCTCCTCTGAGGGAGGTGTGGGGAGGGGCTGTGAATGTGTTTCACATTTGCCAGAGATATGTTAGGGGGAGGGGAGAAGAGGATCGGTTTGTTTGTTTTCCTTTGAGTGTTAAATTCTAATAAAAGATTCCGTCGTTGTAGTTGTGGGGGTTGGGTGTCATTGGGTGAGTTCAGATTCTGATCCGATGTACAGTGGAACAACACATTGCCCAGCCCTGTGGCATCCTGGTCACCCTAACTCATGTTTGAGCCCATTGCTGTGGGCCCCTGATCAACACATCCCACTGAGATCTTTCCTCTCCTGCGCTGCTGATTCTCTACTCTGCCAAGTCTGATACCCTACTACAGGGCCTGATAACACGTCCAAAGTCCAAAGTCCATTTTTGCTTTTAAAGAAAATTCTGATTGTATTTCTCCAAAGACATTCCAAGGATTCCAGACAAGGCTTTTTAGGCATGGCTTTGAATCCTCTTCCTCCAAAGGTGAATGCATTTGCTGGATATTTCTGGCCAGCACATAAACCTTCCTTTGAATTGTCAGGTCCTGTCAGATGAGCATCTTGGACATTTATGAAGGAGATGCGCTAATGGGCCACTCGAATTCTCTTACTAAATATTTTATCTTATAGAAAAGGAAATTCATTAAAAGTATGTTAGGCATTCTTTTATTAGAATAATGTTGGGTAGTTGATCTCAAAGAAGAGTTGTACTTTAAATGATTTAGATTCTTTCCTTGCTCTTTACAAACCCGAAGTCCATATCAGCTGGATGGGGGTTTCCATTTCATCACGAGTAAACAGAATGCAGCAATAACAGACATCAAAGACAGATCAGGCCTCAGACAGACCGACAAAAAGCTTCAGACTGTGAAAAGTTAATATATTCTGAAAGAAGGCTGGGGTTTTTGTTTGGTTTGGGTTTTGCTCTTTTACAAAATACATTTAATTGCAAAAATAAAAATATTTTTGGTGTGTAACTTTGTGAATATTGTTGAGGATAATGTTAGATATTACAAGGAAATGTAAGGATATTGCCTATAAATATGAGTATGGGGATATATATTATTGTCCATGTGAATGTTTAAGCTACCAACTAAGTGGAGTTGTATCAAGTTTAATCTAAAAGCGTAAAATCTAGGGCTTTTATAAGACATGAACAAAACTTTTCTAAAACTCCTTAGAATGTAAAGGTTTCATATAATGTATTTGAATGAATTCTAAAATGATGAAAAACTACTTTCCTTGAGGATATGTATATATTCTTCTGTGAAAATGATACCTTTTAGCACCATAATGTCTCACATCTTCTTTGCTAGAGTCATTTCATTTCTTGAAGATCTTATTAATGCCAACTGCCCGGCTATGCTTCAAAAAGTTTACCCTCCAATATACAATAATTTCCCCTGTGTTGAAGCTCATGGCACTTTAATTTATAGCAATCATGTGTCTATTAATTATGTACTATTTCCTTAGCTAGTATTATTTAAGCTCTCTCTTTCTGCTGCTCCCTCATTTGTCAGACTCTCTCGTTACACTCTCTCATAATGTTTAAAGCTTTATGAGAGCAAGTATTCACACAGCACTCTTTTGCATACAGTTAGTGCTCAATAAACATTTTAAACATGCTGATTTTAAAAAGTTGATTAAAATTTCATTTTATTCTGAAGGTCTGACAAGTGTCTTTGAAGATATAATTAAAGTGAGGAGCTATTATTTGAAGGATGGGAGATGGTAGGTAGCTAGACAGTAGGGCATGTCAAGGCTTGGCAATCCTTCTATAGGTGTTGTGCCAAGTCTTCATTCATCCACTCCTTATCAAGGTCAGATGCATGGCAACTACTTTGGAAGAGGGAGGCCTGCTATCGTCTTACAGAATGGTCACCCCAACAGAAGTCACTGTGGTGTGAAACAGTTCTGATGAGTCTTCATAGACAGAGAAGCGCCAAGATCTGAAGCTGGCCTTTTACTCCTACTATGGCCCTGGGGTAGAAGGATGGCAGAGGACAATTAAGAAGAGTCATCCTCCCTCCCTGTATTTTTTTTAATATATAAGCAAAAACATTCACAATATGAATGCTCAGTTAAGAAAATGAAAACAGAGATTGCAGTCGATTCCAAACATGAGAAATATATGACACTAGGGAATATGAAGACAGTTTGGGTGAG
Organism: Tenrec ecaudatus; assembly: GCF_050624435.1. Classification (NCBI taxonomy): domain Eukaryota; kingdom Metazoa; phylum Chordata; class Mammalia; order Afrosoricida; family Tenrecidae; genus Tenrec; species Tenrec ecaudatus. The sequence continues at coordinate 23,771,608 of NC_134540.1, read as the reverse complement.
ACATCTGATATGTAACACATGCACTGGTTTCTTCACATTTACTGAGGTCATTGAGGCATCTCAGTTATATCTTTGACACAGGAAAAAAAATATATAGGTGGAATTTTATGCCCCAAGTGGCAAGTCCAATAAAAAAGAACAGGCAGCAGGAACATTAACCTTCAGAGAAAACTTTAATTCTCCTCCCTTGTAGTTAGCAGTTCAACACATAACCTGATAGAGTTACTAGAAATGTTGTAGATGCAGAAAAGAGCTCTGGTGGCACTGTAGACTAAGTGTTGGACTAGAAACTCCAAGGTTGGCAGTTCAAACCCACTAGTTGCTCCTTATAAAAAAAGATGAGATTATTTGCTCCTTTACTGATTTATAGGTTCAGAAACCATGAATAGGATCGTGATGAGTTGGAACTAACTCTGGAAGGAGGTGGGTGCAGAAAGTTTCCTTTGGCTATCTATAGATATGATAGGCAAAATAATGATCCCTGACAAATATCCATGTACTGATGCCAGGAATCTCTGTGCTATCTTAAAACAAAGGGGAAATCAGGAATCTCTGTCTGTTATCGCACAAAACAAAGGGGAAATCATGGGTGAAAGAGATGACCTTGAGAGGGGAAGATTATACTCTGCTCTGGATGGGGCAAATTTTAAAGACACGAATCTTTAAAACATGGAAGAAAAAGTCAGTAGAGTCAGTGTCAGAGTGATGCCACATGAGAAAGATTCAACCAACTTTTGCTGACTTTGAAGATGGAAGGAGACCAGAAGCCATAGAAGCCAGGAAGCCACTAACCGTTGAAAAGGGCAAGAAAAGAGATTCAATGACAGACCCTCCAGAAAGACAGCGCTTGACCAGTGGTGTTAGCCCAGAGTCTGGCTAGTGGTGTTAGCGCAGAACTAGAACTCTGAGATAATGTATGTATATTGTTTTAAGCCACTACATTTTTGGTAATTGGTGATAGCAAATTAATAGAATTGCTGAGAATAAAATGATAACCTCCTTTTGGTTGCTAGACAAGAAAACCAAAATGTGTGGCATGTGAGCTTTGTTTTGTTTTATTGTTTTCTAGGCCAAGTTCAAAGCAAGCGGAGGAGGAGGCCAACATTCCAGACATCTTGGGGGCTTTGAATGGAAATTTCTATTTTGAGTAGAAAATTGAATAGAAATTTCCAAAGGGTAGCATGAGAAAATAAAGTCAATCGTTATAGCAAAATGTTTGAGGACCTGGGATTAGTCAACCAAAGGGGAAGATCATGTTTACCATGAAAGAACTCATGAAAAAGAAAAAAAGACTGGACTTCCAATTTTGAAAGATTCCACAGGCTAAGTATTAAGTAATGCAGGAAGCATCAAGAGAAGATGGGAAAATGCAATCACTGCACCAGAAAGAACTAATTGACAGTTCACCATTTCCAGAGGTAGCATATGAGCAAACACCAATGGTACTAAAGGGAAAGGTCAAGCTGCACTGAATGCATTAGCTGAAAACAAGGCTCCAGGAATTGATGGAATGCCCGTTGACATGTTTCAAAAACTGAAGATACACTGGAAGCCCTCACTTGTGTATGCCAAGACATTTGGGAGACAGCTATCTGGCCAACTGAATGGCAGAGATCATATTTATGCCAATTCCAAAGAAAGGTGACCCAACAGAATGCTGAAACTATTGAATAATATCATTAAAATCACACACAAGTAAAATTTTGCTTAAAATCATCAACAGCTACAGCAGAGCATTGACAGGGAACTGTCAGAGGTTCAGGAAGAATTCAGAAGAGGACATGGAACAAGGGATATTATTGCTGAAGTCAGACAGATCCTGATTCAAAGGAGAGAATACAAGAAAGATGTTTCCTTGTGGTTCACTGTCCATACAAAGGCATTCAACCACGTGGACCATGACAAGCTGTGGTTAACCTTGAGAAGAACGGAAATTCCGGAACCTTTCGTTGTGTTCATTTGGAATTTGTACATAAACCAAGAGGCAGTTGTCTGAACAAGGGAAGATAAAGATCAAAGATCCTAGCCTTCAGTTGTAGCCTTTCAACTCAATCAAAGAAAGGTAAAAATCTTCCCAACTGGACCAATAGGTAACATCATGATAAATGGAGAAAAGGTTCAAGTTGTTGAGGATTTTGTCTTCCTTAAATGCAGAATCAATGCTCATGGAAGCAGCAGACAAGAGATCAAAAGACGTACTGAATTGGGTAAATTCACTGCAGGAGGTCTTTGTGCCAAACCCAAGCCATGGTACTCTCCATTGCATCACAGGCATGTGAACGTTGGACATTGAAGAAGGAAGACCATAGAAAAACCAGTGCATTGGAATTGTGGTGCTGGAGAGGAATATGGAAAGTACTATGGACCGCTAAAGAAGTCGGACCAGAAAATGCCTTAGAGACAAGGAGGGCAAGACTTCCCCTTGCGCGTCCTTTGGACACATTGTCAGGAGAGACTAGTTTCTGGAGAAGGACATCATGTTTGGGAAAGCGGAGAAGTGGCGAAAAAGAGGAAGGCCCTTGACGAAATAGATTGACCAGGAGTTCGTTCCATCAGTGGGATCAGGCTCAGGAAGAGTAGTGGGGATGGCGCGGGTCCACGCCATGTTTCGTTCTGTTGTGCCTGGAGTCGCTTTGCACCGGGGATGGCTGACTCTGTGGCGCAGCAGCAGCAGGGGGCTGTGATTTGAAACATGTTCATGAGGAAAGAAAGGTTGTCTGATTTGTTTTGTTTTTAAAGGAAATAAATAATAGTTAAATCAGTGACACTTCAATAAGCACTCGTTCAACACCCTTAGCCTGTGAATCAAGGTAAAGGGTCTGCAATCAGTGTGGATGGGAGAGTCCCTCACTGAGGACCAGGGAGGGAGGGTGGTCTGAAAACCTCATCTTGATGGCAGAAAAGGAAAAACAAAGAGCCAAATCACGAAGATGACAATAGTTGGCTCGTTCCCTTTTCAGCCACTGTTGTCCACAAATCCACACAGCCACTGGTTTCCTCCTGAGGCGACTGTGGTTACAGTGAGGGCCGCTTGCCTAGCAGAAGCATGCGTTTCCCACAGACAGAGAGTCAAAATGACAAGAAGTCGCTTGCTCTTTTGTGAAATAGCCCCCCACACCACCACCCCACACTAGTGCTGTGTTGCTCTCCTTTATCTTTGCACAACTCAACTTGGCATGGGTATCTACATCCGTAGGTGCCAATAACCAAGCAGACACAGATTTCTCTCCCCCAAATCCATAGACAACCATTAAGTGTCAAGGACAGATGTTTGTTTCTTTCTCGCTCTAAGTTTTGAGGACCACCTACAACAGCCATGACAGCTGTGCTAATCGAAAAAGCAAAGGCGGCCACAAAGGACTGTTCTTTGACCATGTAATCAATTTTCCACTCAATGCATTGTTCACTCTTGGAGACTAATGCCAGAATTGATTTTAACAGCCATTACAGAAATACTGAAGTCAAAGGGCTTGCAACCTTTTTTAGCATGACCAATGGAATTTTTTAAATAGATATGTGAATAAATCATTGAGTATGATTCATATGCTTTTTAAAAAAGGTTCTTTGAGTCACTGTCCAGACACATTCTTTACAAGTAGACAAGTGGACTAAATAAAATCCCATACTGAGAAATAGTGCATTAGCTCAGTTTATGCTTATGAAATTATGCTTGGAACATTCGTATAGCATTTTCAGTAGCTCCCCCAAAAGCCAGTAGGTAATCAGTTAGCACATAATGAATGATCACTATTCAACATGAAACCGGAGGAAGAAGTTGTGTATGCGGTCTCTATGACAAAATGTGACCTTAATTTGTGTGCAAGACAGACATTTAAAGCCCCAGGAGTGAGGAGCAGTAATAAAAAAAAATCACTAATTGCTGTTCAAGGTTACCATGTAGTTTTTCCATATAAACTAAAGGTATTGAAATAAGTCATTTTTTTTCTCCTGAAGTATTTTTCACAGTCAAAAAGTAAGACAAGTAAACTAAACTCTGGTGCTTCTGATATATCATTGGATATGTTGTTCCTTAGCACATTCCATGTCTGGAAATAGAAATGTAAGCAAAATGAAATGCAAACAAATTAACATAAGGAAAAAGCAATCTATTGGAAATAGCTTTACAGACATTTTACATAAGGAAGCTTTATTCCCAACTGATACGAGAGCCTTTAATTTGTCCTTTCTGATAAATTAGTATCTCTTTAAATATTTAAAAATAGGATTCCCCAATAAAAATTGGAGTGCTTTGTTCAGAATTTTAAAATTCAGTAGAGTTTATATTTGATGTAGGGATATGAAATGTGAGCCACACGATTCAAATATGGATAGTAAAGCTCATGACTAGCTTCTCTCTATTGCCGTCTTACAAACATCCACCCCCTCTGCAGTGTCTCCGGGCCATGTTTTCCTCCCAGAGTGGAGGCCTGGAGTGTGTGAAGCAGGCAGTGATTGTCCATGGAGTTAAGAGCTGGGTACAGCACAAGCCGGCATCCTTCTGATTTCTCGGCACCACACCTGTGCACAAGAGGAACGTCCTTATGTGTGACAGGTGGTACCTGTGACACAGACACGACACCCACAATAGCAATCAGCATTTATCTGGGGTTCTGCATGCACCATAAAGCAGGGCTTTCATTCCCTTTTTGGTTTCAACTAGGAACAGAGAAGGTGGGCAAAGGATGATGTCTTTCCTCATCTTGGTTCAATGTCAATGCTGAGCACATTCTTTCATCTTCCAGCTGAGTCCACCTTCCTGCTCGGTTTCCTATTGAAGCGAGAGGGCTCCCTGTGTAAAATTACTTGAGTTCAATTCGAGGGAATTGTAGAGTTAAGTCCCCTAAAAATGTTAATTCTTAACGTGCATAATCCCCTGGGGGGAGTGGGGAGGAACAATGTAGCTATTGATTTTAATAGTCAATAAAAACTCACAAGTTGAATGCACTGTGAACTTGCATCTGATTCTGTGAAATTTACTGATATAGAAAGTGCATTAAAAGTTGTTTATAGAAAATATTGAATGAATATTCCGGGGAAAGAAACAGCTTGAATTTTCTCTTCGAAGCTAAACAGAGTACGCCCGCTTCACTGATATCATTGGATGATTTAGAGTCATGGACAATATCAATTAGAGCACGCATTAAAAATGTCATCACAGCCCTTCACAGAGGCCTGACCGGCACAGGAAACACTCCTGAACTAAAGATTTTCAATACGCTTCAGGGAAGTCTATTTGGTAGTTCATTGTCTTTTCACAGAATTCTCAAAGGAAAAAATATTAAGCAAACCCACTGCCATCAAGCCAACTCTGACTTACAGCAATGCTTTAGGACAGAGGAGAACTGCCCAGAAATGCCTCGGAGGATTTCCAAGACCCTACATTGTTTACTGGAGAGCAGCTATTAGTTTTGAAGCACCAACCTTGTGGTTTGCTGCCCACTGCACACCCCACAGAGCCACTGCTCTCTGATCTTCATTTGAGGTGATAAATGGCCTTCAAAGATCAAACATGCTTTCTTTTAATACAATATTCGCTTTGCACTCCCAATTGTCATGTTTTCCCTTAATGGTGAAGTCTTCTTCCATTTCATCTAGAGAATAACCAAATATAGCTTTAACTATGTACACATTAACATACTTTCTAATATTATTTAGTAGCTTTTTGAAATGCCTAAGTGTCAATAAAATTCATTTCTGCATAGGATGATCAAGTTTGGATGGAATGAGTGAGTGTTCTTGTTCCTACACTATTTTAAAAAATCATTTGTGTACACTGACCTGTACATAATGGACCTCAATAATACCAGAAACTGTAAAAGGATGGATGTTGGAAAATATCCAGGAGAGCAATCGACAAGGTCCACAAACTGTCCTTGTCAGCCAGATGGTTAGCAATCGAATGCTTTCTAAATCAGTCTTTAAGCTCTACACTCGACAATTATAAGAAAATAGAAACATCGCTGATATGTAAATTAGGTTGAAGTTTGCTTCACATATTTTATAAACAGGGAAATGACCAATTTGTTTCTTTTCTGACAAGATTGTCCACATCAGAGCAGTTCATATATTTTTAAGGAAAAAGACAACAGAACGGTACTTGAACTATTGTTCGGAAATGGAGTATAATTAGAGATACAATTACACGGATCCTTAATTTACGTCTCTCCACTTCTGATCCTTTAATAAACAAAACCTTACGAATACGAGAACTCTATTACAAATCTAATCTCCTTTGGTTAATAAGACATGGTATTCAATAATCATTACTGTGCAAAGCTGCCTAAGTTATAAGCACTTTCCATATTGAATGTGTTTTTAATCCTCATAGCAACTTTGTAAAATGTCCACACTTACCACCATTCCTCTCACGGGTACAGACAGAGAAACTGAAGCACAGAGAGGTTACGTAACTTGCTCACAAGTTCACAGCTAGTCCTTGGCACAGGTGCAATGCAGACGCTGCCATTGAAGCTTAGAAACTCCCTCTCCTAAACACAGCGCCTTGCCTCTTGTCGGGAAGGGGAGAGGCATCTCCTGCACACATTGATCTTTTCCCTCCTTGTGCATTCACGGTTACATAAAGCCGTTTACATCTTATTTCATTTCTTTTTCTTTTTAATTATGTGCGGGGTGAGGGTTTACACAGCAAATTAGGTTCGCATTTGACCGTTTCCCTCCAAGTTGGTCTGCGACATCTGCTTCATTTTTCTTGTCTTGCTTTTCAACTCTTCCGCGTGGTTTGAGTGAGCGTTTACAGAACACATCGGGTTCCCATTCCCCAAGTAATACCCATGTGGTTTCCTAACACTGCTCACAATCCTCGCAAAGTTACAGCACTCAACCCACCCCCCACCTGGGTGCCCCAGAGCCTTTTTATCTTCTTTCCTATCCCTTCTCGCGGCCTCTGAATCTTGTGCTCTGGTACATGCTGCCTTTCAGATCTGAGATGGCTGCTTGGTCTAAGACGTGCTTACCTCCCTAATGTTATTGTTCCCTTATAGACCTGTGTTTGGCTGAAAATTGAACCATGGGACTGAGTTCATTTGCAGCCCTGAAGGGGCTTCGATTTAGGGGCTCCACTTGTCTCTATCTGACCAGGGAACCTGGCCTTTTTATGTTTTTACCTCACTCCTTCCTTAATCAGACACTTAAGTTCATCGTGAGTTTGTTCCTTAAAAGCTAGAGTTAAAAGTAAGAGCACTTCATGGTCCATAATCCAGAAAGATAACTGGAGACAAAGAGATGTGGTTTGACTCAAGTGTCACTGGCGTTTGAGTCTGGAAGTAAGAAGACCTATTCAGCCCTTTCCCCTTCGTTCTCTGCGACTTTCGCCTTGCAATGAGTTGCTTTTCTAGTTTAAACTGTTCTCTAGACTTGGGAACTCTTACCCTCCAGTGCAGCCTGAGCAGAACCGCGAAGCAGCTAGTCCCAAAAGCTGTGTGGGAGCTGGAATCAGTAAAAGGGACGTCATTTTGTACCCCTGGTCATGCTGACCAGGGTTGAACCGCCTCTCTCTCAGAAATGCAGAAAAAGAAGACAGGGGAGCTCTGCTCTTCTGGCGCATGCCCAGGAGGAAGGAAGTCAGAAGGGCACCATCTTTTCATCAGCAGCAGGAAGTGCCCTGTGGCTGTGGGGCCAGGAGCATTAGTAACGCCAACATTGCTGCTGCTTTAAACTTTGTGAAAGGCACCTTAGGAATGGGTGCCAGGGTTGAAAATGTGGTCCTTCTGACCCAAGGCAGCCGCGCCCACATGCATGCTCTCTTTTTTCGGGTGCTTCATTCATGCTCAACCAAACATTTCTGTCTTTCCTGGTCCTTTCATCCCTGGAGCTATCGAGAGCACTTGTTGTGGAGTGTTATTGCGTTGCTTCCCTCTCTTGGCGATTCTGTTTCCAGAAGAGTCAAACCCTGCCGGGTCCTGTGCCACCCTCCCAGTCCTTGCTGGGGTGCAGCCTCTTATTGTAGCCGTTGGGACAGCTTATCTCACAGGGGCTCCTCCTCCTTTCGCTGACCCTCTGCCTTACCGAGCATGATGGTCATCCCCAAGGACTGGTCCCTCCTGATCACATGTCCTACCATGCTTGTGACTACAGAAAATTCTGGATATATATATATATATATATGGTATATATATATATATACCAATATATTCATTGTTCTCAGAGTCACTCTAATTTGAAGCATCAATTCTTCTTTGTACTTCCTTATTTATTATCCAGTTTTCACAGGCACGTGAGGGGATTGAAAACACCATGGCTTGCATCTTCGGTGGGATTCACTCCATGGAAATTCACCCATGTTCACATAGGTATACAGAGAGGAGCTTATATCTAGACAATGGCTCACACCGTTGAGGACTCTAAATGCGTAGGCCAGATGTCAAGCTGGAGGCATTTTCTGACTCGCACAGCTGTGAGGGCTGATGAACCCAAGATCAGCATGAAGACCACAGGCTGGTGGCTGCAAAGGCAAATGACTCTAATATCCATAGGTCAGACTTATGGTAGCAGAGGTGAATGATTCCAAGGTCAGCAGGCCAGGTGGCAGGCCACCGATAATTCCAGGGCAGGCCTTGGCTCAAATCCTAAGTGCTGAAGCTTGATGAGCCGGATGCAGAATCCAGACCCAGTAAAAGACAAAGCAAAAATTTCTGTAGCATCCACTTATATGGAAAGCAGGCCACATCTTTGAGGAAATGCCCTTTCCATTGCGCTAGGCTGTTACCTGCATGAGAGTGTTGGATCCCACCCTAAACTCCCTACAACTGATTGTGTACTCAGAGCAGAGTCCATGATGGAGTTGATTATATTGTGCTAGGCCAAATGATGGGAGATCCTGATCTAGCCAAGCTCACATAAAACCCGTCACACTTAGGTCAGGCACACCTTAGTCCTCCAGGTAGCATCTTTGCTTCCTAACACAGAGATCTTTTGCAGCGAATTTACCAAATGCCATGGGCATTGATTGTGGATCCAAGTAATATTCAATTCCTGGAAACATTAATGGCAACTTCAGCATCAATCATTAGGGCAGGAAATCAAAGTATGTTTTGTCCATTGGTGTTACTCTTAGTTTATATAACATTGAAAATATTATTGCAATGAGAAGAAGAGGATCCAAGTGTGAGCTAGGGAGCAGTTTCTTGATATAATTGAAAGAAGGGGGATGCCATAGGTGGCTGTCGTGCCTGGCCAGAGTCAAGTCCCTCGGAGAAGAGTGGACTGTGAAATACAACTGTGCACCATGCACTATAGGACTGGGTCACTAGACAGAATGTTAGACCAGGTGGGCACTTGGACTGAGTTGATGAACATGCCTAGTTCCTATAACAGGAGCTTGCTTCTCCATCCACTGCTCAGGATTCTTTCCTTGTTTGCTCAGTCTAGCCTCATTCGACCCCACACTGATGTTTTTTCTATGAATATTGGCCCTATTTTTATTTTCTCAAAAGGTATATTTCAGTCGAATCCAAATCCATCCCAACTACAAAGTAAAACCGGCTACTATACAGTCTAAAAGGACTTAGTAGCAAACCTACACATGTCAGAATAGAATTGTACCCAATAGGAATTCCAGTGGCTAATGGTTTGGAAGTAGATCACCTGGTCTTTTATCCAAAGTGGTTTTGGGTAGACACAAACCTTCAACATTTTGATTAGCAGTAAGGTGTGTTAGCTACCTGAGATATAGTCAATTAATATGGCACACGTAGGCATAATTTCTTATGTGATTTATTACAAATTCTCGGCTCTAGGCCTGTGGCTATCCTCTCATTATTTGAACAGGAAGAGCGTCAAATTTGTTCTACAGGTGAGCAAAGTCATGCCCTTCATTTCCTTAAGGGCAGGGTCTGCTGAAAGACAAAAGTTACCCCTCAACACCATTCCCACCATTCCTCTGTAGAAAAGCCATTTTGGAAGCTGAGAGAACTCAGAGCCTTCAAAAGAAAAGCTACTAGTGGACTGCCTTCCAGATATCTGCACCAGAGGCTGTGACAAGGAGACCACGAGACAGAGCAGAGGCAGCTCTGTGACTATGAGGCAAAGCAATGAACTGGCTTTGGGGCCATGGAAGCAGAGGCCAAGAGACCACATGGCTAAGGACCAGAGAGATTTTTTGGCTGGCTGAGAATTGCTGAATTGGAAATCAATGATTGTATCCTTACTGTTTACTGATCTTGGCTTGTGGTAACATATTATCTTCTCTAATAAAGCCCCTGAGTCACGAGTATTGTCTATGAGTTGAAACAAATGCTCAAGCCCAGCAGAGAAGGAATGATTGATGTCAGCATGAGTGAAGAAAGATGGAGGTAGAGGCACACCCTCCTGTCAATAGAGAAGCCAGAGCAAGTCAGCAGTGGCCACACCCTCCTCTTGTTCATGCATACTCAAGGATTCAACCTAAAAAAATGTAGCTTCAAAAAGAAATGCAAAATTATACTTTAAATTTTCAGTTTCTATTAAATTTAAACTTTACCATCTTAGTCTTTCAGTACGGAATATTTTTTATTATGAATCTTTTTAAAATCAATGTTCTTTGTTATCTAGAAGCAGAAGGAGCAGTCCTATTAATGAGCCTGTTCTAGAGGGAAAAAACAACTTATGGAGATATGGTTTTTTTTAAGTCTTAAACAGGAAAAAGCCAAATCATTCAGATGACGGAAACTATCCACAGGAGGTCATGACGGTTCCACGGATTCTCACTTAAATAGGACATAGAGGACAAAGGAAATTATCTCAAGGTCATGATTCCTACAAACTCAAACCAAACTGCTTCTAACTCATCAAGTGTCCTGAGCTCTTATATCTTATCTGTAACTATGGACATGCTCCAGTCTAGCCCACCATCAAAGGCGGGACTGGGGTATGACTGATTTTTGTAAATAGACCTTATACCCTGCCATTTTACTGAACCTTACAATTAGTTCTAGTAACTTTCTTTGCTGAAACTTTGGGATTTTTTATGTGCAAGATGTCTTTCGCAAATAGAGAGCTGTATGCCCTCAACAACAATCCCACAAGACAGAGTGAAACTGCTCTTGTGATTTCCTGAGACTGTAACTTACCCCAGAAGTAGCAAGGAGCCTCTTTCTCCTTGGAGTGGTTGTCAACTGCTGACCGTGTAGCTAGTCATCACAGTTGCACAAGGGACTCTACAGAATCGGGAGAGAGAACATGATTTGGATATGTACACTGATATATATTAGAAAAGCTTACATGATTATTTCAGGGCACTCCACCCAAGTAACTTGGGGTGTCACTCAGATGACCCGAGCCCAGTAACCCAGTTCCATCAAGAACATCCGAGACATGTCCCTGAGCATAAGAGGCTACTCTTCTTTGGGCTGCCTAGGAGAGCAGGGGTAATCCACAGCCAAACACACTCTGCCACAGGGAAAACCTTTCAAATTGTTGGCCAAGGTCAGAAAATCCAGTGGAGGCTAAATCTCGGTGGAGACTCCACCCCAAACCGCAGTCTTCCTAACGCCCAGTGCTCAGAAATTAAGTTCTAATGCAAGCCCCCAGTATCGAAGGCATGGTATCATAAAACACTGTGATATGCAAAAACTTGCTATAGGAGGATATAAAAGATATTTAATTCTTCTTTCTAAAAATAAATGATTATGTTTGTAGTATATTCTCTGAAATAATTTTGTGTTATCATTTCTTGCATTTCTCTTCAGAAAACTCACTTCCTCTCACATTGGATTGTAAAACAGACAAATTTAGTATGAATCTTTTGGCTTAATTTTGAAATATTCAGGGCAAGATCATATAACATTTGTCCAACTACTCTATATAATAGAATTTATATGAAAAGCAATAATAGTTGAAATAATAGAATCATAAATTTAAATTATAATCACAATGTGAATTGTGATTAATTCCATTTGGGACTATAATGTAGCAGTAGTGAAAGTTGTAAAATATACAGTCTTTCATCTGAGTACATTAACTTGAATTTGTCTAATTCAGAATTAAAATGAAGAATTCATCTACTTGCAGGTTGTCCATTTTCTTCTTTATGAAATCCTGGATTGTTCAACGCTCATAAAGCATAACTATTTTGCTTCTTAATTAAAATAAAATAACTAGCATTCTAAAAAATATCAAATACCCAGCTACTTCACTGAGTCAATATTTCCTGTTCTCCCTTTCCCTTTGGGACCCTGTCTCTACTCCGTGTCCGAACAGGGAACAGCCGAAGGCTGAGATGTCTCATCTTTGTTTGAGGGAAACAAATGCCCTGCCTCCTCTCCTCTCCCCCACTCTTCCTGGAAGTTCATCAATGGATTCTGATCATCTACTTTGTATACTCACTATCATCGCAAAGGGGTTCTCTGCTGATGAAGACTGCCGTCACCCGTCAGCACTGTGGACGCTGGGTCCCGTGCAAGCGCTTGGCAGCCAGGACAGCTTCCCCTCTCTCTGCAGTTCATCGAAGCCCCTCATTTCCTACTCACACATGAAAGCATCTTTTCCCCCCTAATCTCCATGATTAAATTTTCTTTTCCTCTCTTCCTATTTAATTCCAATATTATTTTAAGTCTGTGCAATGGTGGCAGTTATAGTGGTCATATACAAAGCTATGTAAATGAAGCATTCTTGTACAGATAATACATGTGCCGTCAAACCAGAGAGGACTGTCCAAGCACACCATGTAAATGCACTGAGCAAGTGGGCATTCCGCCTAACTCCTGATACATGGCTCTGCTCCGAAAGCTGCCTGTACCACTATACATGGGACTGCTGCATGGGAAATATATATATATACATATAAATTTATATATATATAAATACAAATATCCCAAACAGCAGTGGTTGCAATATTCCATTGCTCAAGGCTCAGAATCCCCCTTTGTGAATGAAAGCATTTCACAACCTTTATCTGTTGCTTTGCTAATATGCCAAATCATTCTTACTCCTTCCTATTGACTCAGTGAAGCTTTCATGTTTTCAATCCAGCCAGCACTCCCTGCTAAATGAGACACCAGTAGCTGAGCGCATGAGATGAGTAACCAAGATTTGGGGCAGAATATTTTCTACAGGAGGAGCCCTAGAGTTCTGACTGATTCCAAGGCTGATTTGATGTAAACACACATTTGTACAGGAACGAGAGGTTTCATCAAAAGCTGATTTAAGTGTTTCAACATAAATCTGTGTTTGCTAATCTCAGAGTGTTAGAAACCCTTATCACTTAACTTTGATGGGTGCCATAAATTTTGCCTGGGAATATACAGGTGCTTTCTTTTCCATATAAATGAGGTCATTATTGATTGGCCTAGGAAATGGACTCTAAAGAAGCGTTCATTTGAACTCCATTCCCTTAGGAAATTAGCGTTTTCATAACAATAATAAAAATAAAAATAAAATGGTTTCAATGCAGAGCTGAATGCTTCCCCTCTGTTCTTGTCTAACAGTCTCTTAAGCATAGCATAATAGCTAGCTTTGTTTAAAAAAAATTAAAATGCCCTGGGTCAAAAAAAATCAATTTTGGAAGTAGTCATATCAATTTCCTTGGCAGAGTTGCTGAATAGAGTTTTTATTGACTGTGAATCTGAGTTACTAAGAAAAATTAGTGATATTAGAAAATGGTTGTGCTATGCAAATTCCAATGATGGAGTAAGAATGGCTCTTGCTCACAGCCTGGATGTGAAAAACATCTCTGGACAGTGTGCAGTGGTATGCAGTGTCGCTCACCACATGCTTTTTGACTTTGGAAGACCTTAGCTGACTTATAAAGTCATTCAACCTTTTTACTACAAAGTCAAGTTTGAGTTTGTGATTTTTCTTCATTTCATGAAAGAAAGAAAGAAAGAAAGAAAGAAAGAAAGAAAGAAAGAAAGAAAGAAAGAAAGAAAGAAAGCAAAGAGGGAACTGAGGGAGCGAAGAGGGAAAAAAAAGGAGACTGCTATAGTTGTTACTAGAAAAAAATGTGCTCTTTTCCCACTTGCATGCTGATATTAACTTGATCCCATAAACTTTCTCTGAGGCCAGACCCTGTTATTTGAACTGGATGTGAGAAAGGTTTGGCCTGTGGAATTATCTTGGTTTTACTCTTGTAAAAATAGTGTGGAGGCAGCTTCTGGATTCAAAGAGGGAAAGAAATATCCAAATCAACATCCCAAAGTGAATTCTTATGAGGTGATCAGACATGCCTCTGGGTTCTGACACCAAGTGTCTGTCTCATGGCATTCTCTATTCCTTTGCGAGGTCTGATAATTTGTTGGAATAGTAGCACAGAAATCATAGACCAGATTTGCAGTAATGGAGCTTATGAGGGAAAAATAGGTAAATCATTCATGATTAGAATGCACAGGATACAGTTCCTCCCTTAGGACAACCTCCTCTTCTACGTATCCGCAGGCATGTCTATTTCCAGTCCGTGGACCATCAGCCCAGCCCCACTCAGCTCAGGCAAGCATTACAAAGCTCTTTCTCTTCAGCTCTGCCAAGAAGTGCTCAAAGGTACCCCACGCCACTAGTACACCGCCCAACCACAGGCACCAGACTCAATATGAGATGGCATTGACTCAATGGCTGTCAGAATTTGGGGTATTTTTTGAGTTTTCTCACCATCTCATACTTTTCCTGGTGTCACAGCTATCTGTGTCCTGGATCAGGGAGTTTCAGGAAGAGGAACTTGAGGTCAAAGGGAAGCTCCACTCACATCCTGGAACTTTTTTCATGATGGTTATAAGACCCCTCCCCCCCACCCCTACACACACACACACACACACACACACACACGCACACACACACGTGCGTGCCTCTGGGAAAGCCCACTTTAATGCCTAGCAGGATGGAAAAACTGACTAACTCACACATTAGGATTCCTGATTCTACCCCAACAATGATGGTTCCATGCCCCTTATTCCTATTATTAGCAAGACAATAAATCCCTTTGGTGAGTCATTAGCATGTCAAATTTGCATAATCCCACCCAGTCATTTGGAGGGAACTAGAAAATAATGATTAAAGCAAAACAACACAATCATGGCCCTTCAGTGGAAGAGTCCTATGAGTAATTCACAACACCACAGCAATGATCTCTGATCTCAGTTCTTGGATGGGCAAAGAGCTAACAAGCTGAACTGCTAACTGAAAAGTGGGAAGTTCAGTTCCAAGCAGGGACTCCTGGAAAGAAAGACGTGCTGATCTACTTTTGAATTATCAGCCGCTGAAAACACTATGGGATTGTTATAAGTTTGAATTGCCCAGATGGCAGCTGATTGACTTTGCTATTAGAACTTATTCATTTCCTTGGCCCCATCCATGACGAGGTATTACCTACAGCCTGTGACTGCTGATGGCCATTCTCTTCTGGGAAAGTATTGTGTTTTATCATTTCTTGTTACCACGCTTTTTCAAAGTATGTTCAGTCACTCTCTGAATCTCAAAGTTTGTTGTCAAATCCTTCATGACATAATCCTCTAGGAATACAAACTGTACCTGGCAAACATTTGAGGAAATCTTCTTTAAATCACTTCTAAGATGTCAGCTGTGCCATGTTGGACCACAGCCATCTTTTCCTTGGGAGTGTTCTCAGAGCTTAACATTAAGTGTAAGAAAACAACACTATTATTCTTCTGCCTACTTCCTTCAGTGACCACCCCTCCCCCCCACTCTATCCTTTGGACAGAGCACCAGGTTTTTGCTGTCAAGGTGAAAATCTTTGACAATATGACCTTCTATGATCCCTGAGTTATACCATGACATCACTTCTCTTTGCACTTGATTTCTAAGTCTGCTCTTCGTAGTCACTTCACAGGATGACTGATCCGGCTGTATTCCCACCTGCTACTTCCTGTACATGAATTTCCCCTCACCAATTGCACTAGAATTTGTATGACTAATTTGTATGGATTCCCTTAAAACAGTGGTTCTCCACCTTCCTAATGCCGTGATCCCTTAATGTAGTTCCTCATGTTGTGGTGACCCCCAACCATAAAATTACTTTCATTGCTACTTCATAACTGTCATTTTGCTACTGTGATGAATTTGGCAATCTCTACAAAAGGGTCATTCGATCCCCAAAGGGGTCTTGACCCACAGGTTGAGAACCACTGCCTTAAAGATTCTACTCAAAGGCTAGTCGTCATGGGCAACCTTCACTGAATCCTGCTCAAGGGAAGGTGACTTACCCTACCATCCCCTTTGTAGTTCCCCCAGGGTTTATACACACTTCAATTGTGTTCCGGACTCTTTAGATTTCAGTTTGTCAATAGGTTGTTTGCTCATATTCTACAATGATCTCTAATAAATCAACTATCTCCATGACAGTTACTCTTCCTCACATCATCAATTTGCAATCTCTCGGTTAGTTTTTAAATTTTAAAGAGTATGTATATGTCTTGCTACAAAGAGAACTGTCTCTTGACTCCCTGCAGTGCAAGACGAGGTTGTCAGAGTCTTCTCTGTACCTGGGACTCTCCTTGACTTCTTTCAACTTCACAAATCAGCCACAGGCATTTTCTCTTCAATAAGTGGAATAACATTTATGGTCTGTATTATCAAACATAATTAGACCTTCCTGAATTTTTATACAAAATAGCAGTAACATTATTATGGTGAGGCAAATACCACACACTACATAAGCAATAATGTACAAAAAAGCATTCCCTTTTAAGTTCAGATTTACTGTTTTGTTTCATTCGAGTTTATCTTGCTTTTTGATTTGTTTCTGGAGTTTCTGTTTGCCATTTTTAATGATCTGTTTTACATTTGTTGTTGTGGAGAATATGCAGACTCTCAACAATATCTCCATGGATAATGAGCTGACAGTGACTGTGTCATTTGAGCTAGGCAGACATCCTCACCAGCCTTTCCAAGTGGGGCTTCCTAATTCACATAAATGCGCCGCTGCCTGAGTTTCTTATCTAATCTCAAATTGCAATGAGAGTTTGAGCCTTCGTGAATAGTTCTCAAAGGAACACAGGCTTAAAACAGACATGAACACAAACCCACCCACTGCAGTGGAGCCCTGCTTAGGGCAATCCTTGAGGACAGCATGAAGCTGTCCCTGTGACTGTCTTCACCAGATTAGAAAGCCTAGCCTTTCTCCTGCACGGTGGCTGGGGGTTTCAAACTGCTCACTGTGCAGTTAGTAGACCAACGCATACCCACGTACCCACTACTCCAATCAGGTCTCCTACGAAGCCAGATTCTCAAGGGTAAAACCTTGTGAAACTCAGAACCTATGTGAGAGGAAAACATGTCAGAGAAAGAAAATTCAATTATGTTCTAAAATGTACCCTCTGTCAAAGGGAAAAAACGTGGAAGGCCCAGAAAAGCAAAGCCTTCCCTTTGAGTTTCAGTTCTCACAGATTTCACTATATTCAATTCACTCAATTGCAAGGATGTTCTCTGTTCCCCAGAAAATCTTCTCTTCCACAGCCCTGTCCCCATCTGGACGCAGTGCTCTGCTGGCCTTGTGCAGCACTGACGTCTTCTGTCAAGGCTTCAACACTGGGTTCGAGATCTTCCCTCGTAACGATTCTTGGAGTATGTCCTCTTCCCAAGAGACAGAAACCTGCATGTGTCACTCAGTCATGGCCATCACGTTGAAGCTAACTCAAAACCCTCCAATGAGGCAGGTCGAGCTGCTCCTGGGGCTTCTGAGATCCAATCTTTGCAGGAGTAGATCGGTTGGCAGATGCTGACCTCGCAGTGAGCAGCGGGATGCAAAACCCATTACACAACCACGGCTCCTTTCCAATCCAAAAGTCTTTTCTTCTAAACTCAAGTTTAATGCACAGACACAACCAGCTTGTAATTCTAGATTAATATGTTTTCTTGCTTTTCAAAGTTATTGTTCCACTAATTTCGAACATCCATTTACACAAATATGCAGTTGATGCTCCTCTGATGCTCATTGCCTTATAGATGAACTTTCTTTGTTTTCAGAAGCTCTTAAAAGCATTTTATTATCCTTGGTGTTTTGAAAACTTTACAGTTTGTATGGTTTGATGTGATGTTTTCCCCGCGCTGTGTTGGACATTGAGCCTTCCATTCAAAGAGACTTTCTTTGATTATATCTTTATTTGTTATATGTTGGATGCTGGTCCAGTTGGGTTGAACTTATATATGTTTTAGCACTTACTAATTTATTTCATCTTTTTGTCCTTTTAATTTACATATTGAGGGATTTACTTACCTTTAGTTGTCAAAGCTTTTATTCAGACTCTAATTTTGATCATCATATGTAACTTCCAAAATCTCTTCATTTATAGTTATCATTTCATTAAATAATAAATAATCAAAAGTGGATCTAGGTAAAGGTTATTACTGAGTAATAAATTTTTCAAGATTAAAGTAGAAGTACAGTGATCATCAACCATACTTATTACTTTCTAATTTGACATTACAAACAGAAAAAATTAATGAAATAAAATAAAATCAGACTATCTTAGCCCTATAATTAGAATCTTGATGTAGAAAATATGTAGGGAATGTGTTTCCACTCTTGGATGCAGGTATCTCATCTAAAGAAATGAAAAATAAATATCACACAGCCCATAACTTATGAAGAAATCAACTTGGTCGTATTTTTGAGGAATTAACAATGAGTAAATTAGGTATTTATAGTTACTTCACTTGAATTAAATGACTATATAATTGCCAAGCTTATCGAACTTAACAAAATCTCATATTTTCCAACCCTATGATGCTATTTAATTATTGTACTAGTATTGAATAGAATTCTAGTGACTTCAGGGCTAAATGTTCATGAAGTTTTATTATGAAGTTTATGCATCCAATTTGTACCCTACAATAAGAAATCTATTCACATCTATCTTTTCTTTATTTGTACCTGTTTACAAATTTTCCCTTCCTAAAAAAGAGTTAAGAATGTGAAATCAGAGAAACAAAAGAACATTGATTAGATTATGATTCAAGCCAGGTGCCTAAAAGGAGACACTGATTTTTTTTCTAATTATATTCAGTGCAAAAGCAGATAATACAATCCGTATTTACAGTAGTTCATCTTGGCCTTTAATCATGTGTTTATCCCCCAGACTATCGATTGCCGCTCCAGCGAGGAGAACAGCATTGACCCTGGGGTAGGAAGAGGAGGAGTATAACTCTGTGCTGTTGGCTGTTCCAGGCGATGAAACTATAATTCACAAAGTGATAGATAACAGAAGGTAATTTTATGGTTACTAAGAATGAGTTTGCATGTGTTTGTGTAGTTACTATATAAATTTATAGATGCATTTTGTTTGTATCGCATTTTAAATTTTAGTGGCTGAGCAGGAAGAGGATTGAAGTAGGGCAAGGAGAATGTTCACGAACGCCTTCTTCAGCAGCCCTTGTAAAGGTGGACTGTAATTCAACATGAAATAGGTTCAGAATGTTCCCCCAAGCTCATTATAAATCAAGCTGCTTCGAAGGTATGATGTTATTAAGTTTGTTTTTTGATTTTCTCTTGCCCTTCCTCCATCATCTTCTCTAAAGGAAGAGTTTGAAGGCAGGAAAAGTAATTCAGCCAGGACCCACTTTTAGTGGCTAAAATAAAGAGAGCCGTGTTCAATATATACATTCCACTAAGGCGTGAACGCACTTCCGAGAGTCAGGAAATCTTTGTGGCCGACGCTGTGCAACCCACATCATTGGTTGAGTTTGTCCAACGTTTGCTGATAAATTCTCCTTTTGGGGGGGGCAGCATTTGATGATAAATTCAGCTTATTAATACACATAAAATTAGGCATGTTTTTTTTAATATGGCTAAAAATCACAGGAGTTAACCAATGATGAGCCTCCATTTGTTCTAATAAGGATATCACTGGTTTCTCTCATTCATTAATCTCAGCAAAGATGTCACTTTGAGAACTAAGCCATAGTATTTTCAATGGCCTCATATGCATGTCAAATCTGGACAATAGGAATAAGGTAGGCCCAAGAAGAACTGATGCCTTTGAATCATAGTTCCTGCAAAGAGTAGCCTAGGTGCTGCCAGAACACAGAGCAAATCTGTCTGAGAGGAAGTACAGCAAAAATGCTGTTAGCAATGGTGATGGGGAGACTTTGTCGCACATATTTTGAACATGTTTTTGGGAAGTACCAGTTCCTAGAGAAAAGCCTCATGCTTGAGAGAGGGTCAGAGAAAAAGAAGACTGCCAATGAAATGTGTTGACACAGTGGCTGTAACGATGGGCTCCAGCACTTCGAGGGATGGCAAGGACCGAGGTACTGTTTCATTCTGTTGTACACTCATAAAATTAAAATCATCACCCAAGAATGCCAAAGGTTACAGAGATTTTTTGTTGTGGTCCATTCATCAGTGATAGAAAATCATTTTAATATATACAGGAGGACACTTCTCCTCTTTCTTATAATAGAAAGTAGACATCAACTGGCTAAAAGCAGTCCCAAATCTGCATTTGGAGAACTGACACCATACTGGTAAATCCTTTCAAGTTGGTGAGTTTCTTGTGGAAAAAAGACTAAGTCTTATTCATTACAGTGGCTGGTATCCGTTTGATTTTCAGTGCATATGTATTGAACTGTGCCACAATGAACTTTGAGATCCCTAATATGTGTAATGAATGCTTTCCCCTCCTACACTAAATTCTCAGTACACACTTTAAAGAATAAGCAACTTATTCTCAGTTTGAAGTGGTTCTCCAGTATTTATCAAACCTGAGTTTTGCTTCCCCTAGGTTTCTCATTCTTTATTCCACAACCTGATAGAATATGCATATTATTATTTACTAAAAAAGAAGGAACCTGAAACATTATGAAGCCAAAAAATATCTAAATTCTGAACACAGAGTATTAGAGAGCTAGTTATACAACGTATAGGTAGCCTTCTCTTAAACTATGAAATTGTATTTATTGTCACTCAGCAAGTCATTTAAACACTCTGTAAAAGTATATCTTAAAAGTCCCAAATTGAACAAACCCTTAGAAGATCAAATTGGCAATGATTTTCCACACAGATCAGAAGAAGAGTGATACATAAATTTAGAATATTATTTATATCTCCACAAGGAAAGAGGGACCAGACTTCAACACCGTGATCCAAGATGTGAATGCAACATGCCGGCGTGGAGTAGGGAACCAGTGGAGAGGTCTGAGGGGCCGGCCCCAATCCCAACTACGTGGACACCTGTCCCTCCCCCAGAAGAATTTATTTCAAAGGATGGCATTGACTCTGCAATTCCGGGAGAGGGATATATCTGATTGGAGCACATGGGAACAGATGAAGGGGGGGGGGAGGAGATAGGGGAGCACATCCTGGCCCACCAGGCTGTGAGGATGATGTTCCCAATTAGAGCAGTCAGCCCACAGAGAGGTCCACTATGAGACCACCATGGCCGGCCCCACTATGAAACACGACGCCCCTCACTGACCCATAGTCCTACAGGGGACAACACTGGAGACAGTGTGGGAATTGGGCCCAATCTGTGGGAATTGGGCCCACACCTAGGCAAAACACTAAGGGGGTGCAACAGAACAGCAAGGGAATGGAGCGGCGAGGTCCCCAGGGAATGCTGAAGGTGGACTTGGGGCCAGGGCATGGTGCCCCAACAGACTGGACTGGAAAACATTCCTAAAGGTCAACAAGCAATTCTTGAACTAACTACAAAATCAATAAATTCAGAATATTATTAAGAAAGGGCTGTGCTAAATAGTCACTCAAACGAACATGGAATGATTATTATAAACCTAGCCATGCTGCATTCTTTAGATTTTAAAAAATGATGTCACATGCTGGAGGATGTGTGCTCCACTGGTAACTGAAAGTTGAGTGGTTCAATCCCACTGAGTTGCTCGCTGGTCGAAAGGAGTAACAGGACTTCTGTCAATAGTACAATCTTCATCCACTCAAGAGACATTTCCACTCTATCCTTTTGGTCTATGAGTATGAATTGACTTGAAGGCACTGGTTTGTTGGTTGGTTTTATAATACATAGAAACAACCAAATGAGGCCAGTACAGCTCAATTAAGTATTAAGCTATAATAAAACCATTTAAACCAAAACCAAGCCAATCGTCATAGAGCCAAGTCTGACTCATAGTGACCTGTAGAACAGAGTGGAACGCCCTCCTGAGGTTTCCAAGTTCACAGATCTTCAGAAGCCGATGATTACAGTTTTCTCCTGAAGAGCAGCTGGTAGTTTCAAGTCTTTTCTCTTTTGGTCACTAGCCACAAACTAATTCCCCAAACTACACTCATGGCCACCATGTTGACACCAGTCCATACTGACTCTAGAGCACCGGGAAGAGACCTGCCCCTTAGGTTTCCCAGCCTTTTTGCGGGAGTAGAAAGCCCCCTTCTCTGCTGAGGGACTGATGGCTTCAAACTGCCAAACCCGCAGGTTGCTGTCCAGAACATAACCAGGGCTCCGGGATAAACACATGACTCTGTAATGCTGCTAAAAGAGCAGTTGGGTGTTCAAATCCAGGCGGCAGCTTTGCAGAACGATGACCTGGTGAGCTGCTCCTAGAAAGATGATCAAGAACCTGATGAGCACTTCGATTCTGGTCACATGAAATCACTGTGCATCAAAATGGATTTGACGGCACTGAACCAGAACAGCATCTAGCCCTCACATGTTTCTACCTTTAGCAACTACTTCTAATGTTGCCTCTGCCTGTGTTGCCCCAGCGCCCATTTCTGCACATTGTGTACCTGTTGCCTTCTTTTGATCAATTTCTTGTCATCCATAGAAAAACCACGGTGCACCTTGTCCAGGCTGTTCCTGCTCTGGAGCCTGTCGGCCACACTTGGCATAGCTTCCCATGCATCCCAGACTTATACGCTGGCTCTGCAAATCTCAGCTCCTGACGGACCAGCAGCTATGTGTTTGAACTGAACATCCTGAACGGTGTCAGGAAAAAAATAACAAAAACCTCGGTAAGATTGTTTTTTCCTTTCTCTTCCTTGCTTCTTCTCTTTGCCCTCAACAGTGTGTTTAACTATGAGGTGCTTCGAGCTCATGGATATTGAATGATGTGATCAAACAAATACTAGATAGGAGAGAAGGTTAATGATTGGAAAGGAGAGATGAAAGGAAGACGGAAGTCATAACCATCAAAGACAGTTTCATGAAGCCCGTACACCTAACCTTGGAATTTTCACAAATTAACAAGTTTTGTGAAGGTGAGACCCGCAGGAGCCGTTCCACACCCTTCTATGGGGTCACCAGCAGTCAGAATCGACTCCGTGGCAGTGAGTTTGATTTGGGGGTTTGACATTTAGCAGCAGAGCACAGGGCAGATTAGGAAAAAAGCAGATCAGATGAGACTCCATAAAAAAGGTGCACAAATAATTAAGAATGAACTCATGGATTTGGACATGGTACCGGGAGAGGTCAGTTCCTGGTAAAGGACATCATCCTCGATAGAAGGTCAGCCAAAAAGAGGCTGGGCGCCAAGGAGATGGGCTGACCCAGTGCCTGCAACAATGAGTAAAAGGATGGCGTGGGAGCGGAAATACTCCATTCCGTGGTACGCAAGGGCGTTATGAGTCAGCATCCACTCGATGACATTTCATAGCAGCAACAAATTAAAGTTATACCCTTGCAAACGAAGAATTTAGAAGAAGCTGAAACGTATGAGATAAATAGTTATCCCACACCAGATTCTGTGCTTTTCCTTAGGGTCAATGATTCATTGCAATGACCACACAGCATTCAGACTGTGCTCATGATTATGGGTTGATTATGGAAGTTAACTGGCTATAATTCAGGTGAGAAATGCATAGAATAACATTGTTTCATCAGAACATGTTGCAAAACTCCTTTAGGGCTGCTCATAAATGCCCAAAGGCATGCATGCTACTCCAATGGAAGTCTCAAGAGAGGCCCTCAACACTAGCTCAGTAGGTCAGCAAAGCCAGCTCCCGGATTGAAGCTTCTGCCCAGATGCACCCCACTCCATAAGCCAGCCTCATGCTTAAAATTACTCCGCGTTACTTGCTCTGTGGAGTAGGACGATTGCCATGCTGTCTCGCGCTCTGGCTCCTGGTTCTGCTGCTGCTGCTCCTTGGTCACTCTTCTGATGTCAAAGCCATCTTCCTGCATCAAAGAGGCCCACGGCCCAGGAATCTCAGGTCTCTGCACACCACTTCTGGAACTTGCTGGTAGTGAGAATCGCCCTCCTGCTTCTGAGATGGCTTCTTTTATACCCTGCAGGGTGGCCAGCACAGTGAATCCAGTGAATACTACAACTGAATCCTATCCATGTCTTCCCCCTCTTTTCTCTTACCCAGACCCATCAGGAAAAGATCATTCGGTGAGGATTAAGGAATGAGTGGCTCTAAGTCACAGCAACTGCACGGCACTGTCTAGGATGTGAACATGCAAGGACTTGGTGCCTCTATAGCTAGAGAGTAGTGGTTTCCAGCTTCAAATGCATTAGCTTACCAAAAAATGTCTATTTGACCTACATGCTTTTGTTAATTATACTTTACCAAGGAAAACCTTAAAAAATAATAATGTAATATATACTACTGCCACAACCTCATGCCAGAGAAACTATTTTATAAAATATAAGGATGGCTTCCAGAATCATCTCCTCTAGGTCTTTACTCGGGGTTTTAATTTCCCTGGACTTTCCCACCTATTTATTGAAATGTCACTCATTCTTTAAGACCTCCCCCGCCAAGTCACTATGAAAGCAATCATAACTGCAGATAGGAACAGTCTACAGTATTATTTGTTCTATCTTACTTACCACATCATTCTTTATATTAATATGTGTAGTTGCATCTTTTTTTATATACTGTAAATCCTCTAAGGGCGTGCATCTTAAATTATTTCTCTTTGCGTAGACAGCAGAATGTTAACCAATTGCCCTTGACCTATCCCAACGCTTGATGACCCCATCTTCTGTAACAAAGTAGAATTGTACTTCATATGGTTCTCAGCAGACCATTTTTTGGAAGGAGATCAGCGGGCCTTTCTTCTGAGGTACAGTTGAGATGCCTCAAATACACCATTCAGGGACTTCAAGAGTTAGATTTAAAAGACACGGATGATAATGTTCAAAAACTGGAAATCGGTGGTAGCATGGAAAGAAGTGGGAAGAGGAGCTGTCCTAGAGAGGATGCAGCGAGGTTCCATAGCACATGGGTTGAGTTTCCAGGTGTGAACTATCAAGTGTGGGGAAAATATTAGAAATCTGGGATATGAATAAAATTTTTGATATAGTGCTATAAATAAGAGCCTTGTCTGCATAGAGTAAAACAGGTAATACCTTGGTGGAGGAAGAACCAAAGAGAGAAGAAACCACAAGCGAGGGAAGAATTTTGAAGGCCTCTTACCCCATGGGAGAGAGAGGAAGACAAACTGGTGAAAGATATGGGAAAGGGGAACAAGAGAGGGACCAATGAAACGGGCTGCCCTGGAACCCAAGAAAGAACCGGGTTTTAAGGGCTAGTGATCAAATGATGAGTTTTACATCAGTCAGGAAAACCAAACCCATAGCCGTGGAGTCTCTTCCAACTTAAAGGGTCCTAGTGTTTCCAAGGCGGCGATCTTTCTGGAAGTGGCCTGTGATGTCTTTCTCCCACAGAGCAGCCAGTGGGCTTGAATCATAAAACTTTCCACCATTAAACACACAACCACTGTGGTTTCAGGGGTACCTGCCTTTCTTATCCTGAACCTTGAAAATTAAAACAAACGCTGCTAAAACTGGTTGCAAACAATTCTGACAGTCGTCATTAAGTTCTGGTCTTGGATGTTAAAGAAGAGAAATATCCACAGAGAAAGAACTACAAATTATAGGGTATATGCTTCACAACAATATCAATGGAAATAGTTCACGAAGAAAGGTTGTACATGACTGGCTCAGTGTACACTAATTTATTTTTCATTCCACTTTTAATGAATTCACATTAGAGAGGTTCTTTTGAAGTCATCGTGTGTTATTTTAATAATTTATTTCTGAACTTTAAAAATTAATAATATTTGCACAGGGCCATTTTATAATCACAATATGGCACTTCCAGGTGTGAATTATGATATAATAACTCAAACCTTGTGCATTTCAACAAGTACTCATCCTGTGGCCTCATTCTTAGCAAAGTGAAATGTTTGAATTATTATGCAATGACTCAGGCTTTGTCACATATTATTACTTAATTATGGAAAAAGCGGAAAAAATTTCAGCTAATTTCAGTCTTGGAAAAAAATCTAACATTTTATCTTTGAAGAAAGGTCAAAAATGCTTGTTGGACACAGAAGAAGCACAGTGAGCCTTTCTCTTCCGACTCCTCCGGGCTCACTTTGGATAGCGTCCTTGTCTGGTTAACTTTTTTGTGTAAATCTCACGAAATTTCCACTAGAGAAATTGAAAATGCTGAGATAGTTTCAGGGAACTTTTTTTTTCTTCCTTTTTTGAAAATCTCAGAAGAAATAGCTCTATTACATTACTTTAAGAAAATTTTAAAGTAATACAGGGAAATGTAAAAATCTAACTTTTCTTTTCTAATGAAAATCAAAGAAAGGGAAGTTTGAAAGGAAAGAAATGAAGAAGAATAGGAGGGAGGAGAGGAAGGCACTTGAGAATAAAGTATGGATTTCTATTAATTGACATTTTCTTTCTTTTTTTTTAATCATTGTATTGGGGGCTCATACAGCTCTGATCACAATCCATACATACAACCATTGTGTTGAGCACATTTGTATATGTGTTGACATCATCATTTTTAAAACATTTTCTTTCTACTTGAACCCTTGGTATCAGCTCATTTTTTCCCTCCATCCTTCATGCACCCTTGATAATTTATCATTTTTTTTCATGTCTTACACGGACTGCTGTCTCCCTTCTCCCTCTTTTCTATTGTCTGTCTCCTTGGGGTGGGGGTGGGGGCAGTTTATATATTGATCATGATCGGTTGCCCCTTTCTTGGCCCAACTTCCCCTTCCCTTCCTGGTATCGCTATTCTCATTATTGGGAGGTTATCTGTCCTGTATTCCTTGTGTTACGAGTTCTTATCTGTACCCATGTACATGCTCTGGTCTAGCCGGATTTGTAGGGTAGAAATGGGGTTATGATAGTGAAGGGGAGGAAGCATTGAAGAACTAGAGGAAAGTTGTATGTTTCGTTGGTGCTATACTGCACCGGACTGACTCATGTCTTCCTTGTGACTCTTCTTTGAGGGAATGTCCAATTGTAACTGACATTTTCTAATAAAGTTGTTAAACAATAGAACCCCCCAAATATATAGTACAAAATATATTATAATCATTTGAGATCAGCATAGATATTTTACAGAGGAAGGATACTCTGTTAAGGTGATATAACAAATAGTCTTTAAATAATAGCAAGAATCCATCTCAGAAGTCAAAACCATAAAAATATTCATTGGATTATTTTCATGTTGCTGCTAGGTCTTGCCGGTCAGTTCCGATTCCTAGTGCCCCACGTGCAACAGAAGGACACACTGCCAGTGCTGCATCGCCCTCACAGTTGGTCTCACGTTTCAGCCCTTTGTTGCAGCCACTGTGACCATCCATCTTGTCAAGGGCCTTCCTCCTTCATGGGCCAGCTACTTCACCAACCATGACGTCCTTCTCCAGGGCCGATTCTCTCCTGAGAGCACGTCCAATGTAGATGCGAAGTCTCGCCGTGCTGACCTCTAACTGCATTCTGGCTGCCCTTCTGCCAACCCAGATGTGTTGGTTCTTTGGGAAGTCCACAGCCCTTTCAGTCGTCTTCCCCAGCACCAGGAGGCAAAGCACTGGCTTTCCTTTGGTCTTCCTTACTCAGTGTCCAGCTTTCACAGGGAAAAGAGACCAGTGAAGATACCACGGCTTGGGGCAGGTTCACCTTCGTCCTCAATGTAACCTCCTTGTGTTTGCAACACTTTAAAGAGGTCTTCTAGCACAGATTGACCCAAGGCAGGGTGTCATTTGATCTCTTGACCGCTGCTTCCATCAACATTGATTGTGTGTCCAAGCAAGAGGAAACCCTTGACAACTTCAACCTCTTCTCCATTTTACAAGATACTACCTTTCTTAAACCTATCATGACAGTTCAGTCCTAAAGATTTTGTCTTTAAAAATATATATATATATAGATAGATAGATAGATAGATATAGATATATATTGGTTTGTAACCTATACCGAAGGCTGCAATCATTGATCAAGTGCTTCAAGATTGTTGAAAAACCTTCCTTCCTCCAATCCTGATGTCATATTTGTTTCATATCATCCAGTTTCTCTTGTTATTTGCTCAGCATCTCACTCACTGCCATCTAGTCAATGCTGCCACATAGCGACATCCTGTGAGTTGCTGAGACTGGAACTGTTCAGGAGCATGGCAAGCCCAGTCTTTCTCCCAAGGAGCTGCTGCTGGTTGGGAACTACCAATCATGTGAATCACAGCCTAAGTAACTGCTGCATCACAAGGCTCCTGTTTGCGTACCGTACCGATGGAATATGAATGGAGACAGGATACAACCTTCCTGCACACCTATCCGGAGTTTAACCCCTTGTTCTGTTTGCACTACTGCCTCCATCTACGTGCATGTTCCCATGAGCAGTCTTCTCAGGGTTCCCCATGGTTTGTTATGGTCCACACCGTTAAATGCCTCAGCTGAACAATGAAACACAAAGAAACCTCATTCTAGCATTCTCTGTGCTCAGCCAAAATCCATCTGACATCAGCGGTGATATCCCTTGTTCGACATCCTCTTCTGGATCTGGCCTAAGCCTCTGGCAGCTCCCTGTCAGTGTACTATTACAACTCTTGTTGAGTGAAATTTTGCTCAGCAAAAGTTTTCTTAATGGGATATTAATGATAATGCCCTATGATGTGAATCATCTGTTGGGTCGCCTCTTTGCGGAATGGGTACAAATATGGGATCTCTTCCAGTCAATTGGCCAAGGAGCTATCTTCCAAATTTTCTGGAATAGACAAGGGAGTGCTTCCAGTGCTTCATCAGCTTGTTGAAACATTTCAAATTTATTGCATCAATTCCTAAAACCTTGGGGTTTTTTTGCTATGTTTTTAGTGCAGATTGAATGTCTTCCTTCAGCACCTGTGGTTCTTGCTCATAAAACAGATGATTGTTGAATGTTGACTAATGCTTTTTGGAAAGATGACTCTGTGTGTTCTGCCCCTGTCTTTTGATGGTTCCTGCATTGTTCAATATTTTGCCCACAGAATCTTTCAATATTTCAACTTGAGGCTTGAATTTTTTCCTTGAGCTCTTTCAGTTTATGATATGCTGAGTAGGCTCTTTTGGTATCTATAACTCTAGGTCTATTCACATTTCATTATAATATTTTACTTTGTGTTTCTGAGACTGTAACTCTGTATGGGAATAGAAAACCTCATCTTTTTCCCTTGGAGAAGCTGGTAGATTTGACCTACTAACCTGTCATCAGGTAGCTTAACCCACTGCACCACTAGGGTTTCTTTGCTAGGTGTTAGCTATGTTTTCCCCTGACTTCTGGAGGTTTACAATGTAGAAAGGAAAAAGGCAAAGGAGATAAAGATGATATATATTTATGACACAAATAACTTCAATAAAATAGTCAAGATAACAAACATGATAGAGTACAAGGGCTTAAGTCCCTCAGACTGGGTTAAAGAGCTTGTGGTATTTTG
This sequence comes from Tenrec ecaudatus, assembly GCF_050624435.1. Lineage (NCBI taxonomy): Eukaryota > Metazoa > Chordata > Mammalia > Afrosoricida > Tenrecidae > Tenrec > Tenrec ecaudatus. The sequence continues at coordinate 23,742,039 of NC_134540.1, read as the reverse complement.
TAACATAATACATTTTACAAATGAGCAAAATCGTTGAATGAGAAGAGGATTGTGTACTTGTGAAGAGCAAACAATAGACAGGTCCATACAGGGAACAGCATATATGCTCTTTCTCCAATAGCCAGATTCCCGGGTCCAGGAACCAGGAGGTGGAGATGGGAATGACACCACTCGCCATTACTCTTATTGAGCCACTCACCACAGTTTTTCTTCCTGTTGTGTCGCCTGCCTATCCCAGGAGCCATCAGCGAACTACAATGGTGGACCCTCCATCATTAAATGCAAGTGGAATATACAAAATCGAGGTAGGGCAGTACCTGAAGGTATGAGCCAGCTGTACGAGGAGGTGGTCCCAACGTCTACAGCCTCCATACCTGTCACAGTACTGCCTTCTTCCCCGGCTGTACCCGTGGCCTTATGAGGAGTGCCACCTGCTCGGCTGACTGAGAAGCAGCACTCGTACTTGGTTGATGGATGGTTCTGCATAAGATACACCACCACTACAGGCTCTTCCGGGACCTCTCAAAGACAGTGATGAGGGGAAACACCCCCCGGCCGGCACTTCACGGGGTTCACCTGGTTGTTCATTTCTCCTTGGAAGGAGAAATGGCCAACTGTGAGACTGCACATAGCTTTACAGGCTGGGGCAAAGAACTTGGATGCATGGTCGTGGCCTTGGAATGAGCATGATTGGAAAATCAGTGATGAGAAAGTGTGGGGAAGAGGTATGTGGATAGACCTCTCTGAATGGGCCCCCAAAGTGAAGATATTTGTGTCTTATATGAATGCTCACCAAAGGGTGACCACTGCGGAGGAGGACTTGAACAATCAAGTGGATAGAAGGACATGCTCTGTGGAAACCAGTCATCCTGTGTTTGCCAAATAGGCATGTGAATAGAGTGGCCAAGCGGGCAGGAATGCAGGCTGTGTGTGAGTTCAACAACATGAAATTTCCCTCACTAAGGATGACTGGCTATTGCCACTTTTGAGTGGCCAACCTGTCAGCAGCAGAGATCAACACTGAGTCCAAGATGTGGGATCATTCCTTGGAGGGAAGATCAGCAACCTGGTGGTAGGTTGATTACATGGGATCACTTCCGTTTTGGAAAAGACAGCATTTTGTTCTTAGTGGACTAGACGTTTACTTTAGATATGGAGTTGCTTTCCCTGATGCAACGCTTCTGCCAAAACTATGATTCTATGCTTCTTCCAAGAGCGATTTGTTTGTTCTTTTGCCAGCCCCTGGTATTTTCAGTATTCTTCACTAGCACCACAATTTAAATGCATCGGATCTTCTTCAGTCTTCCTTAATTAGAGGAGTGGATAACCGCATCTTCTCCCCAAGGAGGGACTACCAGGTTTGGAGCCCCTACCTTTTTTATTCCCAACCATTTTATTGGGAGCGAATACAGATATTGCATCATTCCACAGTTCAGTCACACCAAGCAGTATGGTACGATCGCTACCACAATCAGTTTCACAAGATTCTCTTCCTCCTGGACTCCTTGAAGTCTGCTACCCTTTGACTTCCCACCCCAACTCCGTACCTCCACGGAACCCTTTTTTTACTTCATCTTGTGGCTAGCAACCCAGTGTTTATGCAACAACACTATCAGGTTTCCTATAAAGCTTTTGCTTTAGTTATGTCATGTTTTAGAAAATAGGCTTTATATATATGCTAATACTTTTTGTTAGTTACACACATATCCAACACAGTGCAGGACCAAAGTCATATATTACTTTCTTCTATCTTGACAGGAAATGAATTTGAACTGCCAACCTCAGGTTATTGGTTAAGAACAAACTATTTGTGCCACCTGGGAACATCCAAAATTACCTTACCTAGAATATTTTTTAAATCATTTTTGAGATTTTATTTAGACAGAAATGTGAGAAACTTAGCAATGTGATCATTGTGTTGTGTTGCGATTTTCATTTGTGTTTTTTTGTGTTCCACTATTCTTGTTTAGGAATTAGTTAAAATAAATGCTTCTTTAAAGAATACATTCCTCATTTAATGAGAACAATAAAAAGTCAATGTTTTTCTTCATAGAATTAGATAAATTTACTAATTAGTTTTCTGATTTGCTGAGGTCTGGACTTCATTTAGTATTTCCTGGTTCTGGATGTAATGTAGTTTTATATACTCTAGTTAAAGAGTCATGACAAGGGGCTAAATACCACAGAAATACTCAATTAAGAAAATTAAAATCTTTAAAGAAAAATAAAGGGCCAGACAGTGAGAGTTCACCTCAGAATGGCAAACATTGGATAAGAATGGCAGATTACTAAAATTATATTAAAGTATTTTATATATCATATTATAATATTTATTATTACCATACACATCAACCCCTTTAATTTAGTAAGAAGCTTCACAGATGTCCCTACAATGTCCTCTTTAATGTACATTCAGAATTAACATTGTAGCTTAACCCACACTCCAAAAAAGAATTTTCCCTTCTCATACAGGGTAGAGAAGAGACTTTATTTTCATTGCAGAACAAAGTACTCCTATGGATTTGGGAAGCATTATTGACTGCCATGCTTCTCTTTGGCAACACCAATGATCAACATGTAGCTACTGAAAGCCACCAAGTGGTGCCTTCTCATCTGCTTTCAAAAGGCCACAGTCGTGAAGTCCCTGTGGAGCCCTGAAAAGCTAGATGCTCTGCTCTAGACGATACGGAGTCACAGTTAACTAGAATAGACTCAACGGCAACCGGTGCTGGGTACCACAGCGTGCAAGGGAATGCCTTCATACTGCCTCCCAATATCGGCTGAGACATTCCATTGCGCAGAACTGATAAACATTCCGGACACATTGCACAGACACTGATAAACCTGTATCTGAAGGGTCCAGCCAGCTGGCTCTCTGCAGTCCTGAAGGTAAGCTGGAGGGGACAGCAGACACATATTCAGCACCTTGTCATGATGTCTCTGTTTGTGTTATCAACGTGTAGAGAAAGCAACCAACCTTCTTTCAGGGAGAAGGAAAGAGAAATGGGCTCGTATTCTTCTATCTAAGAGTTCTTACTTGCTGTATCGAGAGCTTTGTGATTAAACATTTCTGTCTATATTTATCACCTAATAGCTTTAAAGTAACATTCATTACCTCTCACAGAAAAAAAAATTAGGTCAAAGAATAAAGTCAAAAAGGTGACTCCATGAACAATCACTAACTCTTTTTGAAATTGTCTCCATCAAATTGGCTACTTCATAAATGCATGTGCTTATTTTTTAGAAAAAATCCTGAAGTGGATTATTTTAAAATATAATAGTAGCATACACACCTATCTTCTACCTAACACTTAAAACTGTGGTTTGTTATGTCCTTATAAAAGTCTGCCCTTTGAAAAGGCTATAAATGCCTCCTAAAGTGTGTCCTAGGTCCTGGTTGCAACAGGGAAGAATGAATGCATTCTATTAAATTTAAGTTTTGCAAAAACACTCTGACCAAAACTAAGGCTCAGCGTTCTACCTGGAGACGAGCTTCTACAGCAATTAGGGAATAAAAACCTGACTTTTCGAATCCATATTTTGTTCTGAAAAAGACCTATTCTTAAATCAGGATGGCACTAGGTGGGAACTTATAACCATTAAATATTTAATTTCACCCCAATCCATCCATACACTGCTCTGATAAACCTGTCGATACTCAGGTATTATTTGAACAAGCAGGGGTGTTTTGACTAAGAATAATAAATCAATTATGTCATCTCTCTCCCTGAAAACTTACTAGCCTCCCCACAACATCCAAAATCAATTTCAAATTCCTCCATTTAGCAGGCTCGTCCATTTCTCCACACCCTACAGTACTCTTCATTCTTTCACAACAAAGATTGCCCTCCCCACTTGGATCTTTAAATCCTATCATTTCTTCAAACTCAACTTCCAATGCAGTGTTATCTATCACGCCGCCAACAGAAAAGAGTCTTGGATCTTTAACGGAGCCCCTCTGCCAGGCAGCCTCCTACTGGTGCACTGTGCGCTTAGCTCTTCCTCCACACCTCCCTTGGGAATCTAAAACCCTGTCCGAGCAATACGAGCCTCACTGGAATTAGATGCTGGCGTTCGCTCTACAATGTGGTGCCTTTAGATTTAGCAGTTCCGCCACCAGTAGTTAAAATCCTGAATTACTAAATAAACACCACCTCCATTTGTCGTTGTTAGGTGCCATGGAGCGAAAGCAACCCCAAGGCAGCAGAGGGAACCCCTGCCCAGGCCTGCACCATAGCCACAATAGGTGCTGGGCTTGTTAGTCCGGCGTCATAGCCACTGCGCCAATGCGTCTTGTTGAGAGCTTCCTCTTGTGTATTGATCATCTATTTTGCCAGGCATGGTGTCCTCCAGAGGCTGGTCCTTCCTGAAACATGTCCACAGTACATGCGATGAAGTCTCCCATTCCTTGCGTCTCAGGAGCATTCTGGCTGTACTTCTTCCCCGACAGATGCGTCCCTTCTTCTAGAATGTGCATCTATAAGGAGGCTAGGCGGTGCTATGAATAAGCACTTAGTTGCTGTCGTTACCACGGTGATCTGGCCCCACCAGTCTCTTCACTGGAGAAGGATGCTGCAGGCTGCATTTGGAAAGATTTACAGCCTGGGAAACCCTATGGGGTAATTCCACTCTATTTTCCGGGGTCATGATTCATTGGAATTGAGTGGGTGGGCAGGGGGAAAATGTCCTCTCTGTAACCAAAGCGCTTCTGCCGCAGGGAACAGATTAAGGTGGCAAACAGGACATTGTATTTTTTTTAAGACATTGGGAACACCATTTCTTTGTGGTCTGAAGCTATTAGACAGGAAAGAAGATGTTCAAACTGAATTGTCCTGTGCCATCGCTGCAGTGATGGATGCTGACTGACAAAGGTAACTTGATGGTTTACAGCGCATTTAATTTTACATGTGTATTTGTGACATGCTAGACTCTCAAAAGCCTGAGGGCCAAGGCAGGATCTCTTTTCCCTGGGTCTCAGAGTTTCCTGGCCTGGTAAAGAGTTATATATATATATATATATATATATATTTATTTAAATCCTTTCACTTAGCATGAGTATAACGTATACTTGCATTGTAAATATTATTTCTAGGTAGCACTTCCTCCCATTTTATTCCTCTTTTATGAAATGTAATGTTTTTCATGAAGTAACACAGAATCTGCAGGAAAACAGCATACCATGTTAAACTATTCATGTCTCCCTTAAATCTGTACCTATGAAGGTTTCAGAGGAAACATACAAGATGCTTGATCCCAATTCTTTACATTTGCTATCAGATGGACAATAAATTATTGACACTAGAATTTGGAATTATTGCTTCTGAAAATGAGATTTAAATTAATTTTCAAAAATACTATATTGACATCTTTATGCTTTGTTTAAATTCCTTTGATTTATCAGTATCCATTAATATTTTGAACTCTGTTTTAAATAGTTTACAGGAAAATACCTATTTAAAAATTAATATAATATATCATATATCATCATATATCGATTTTTAACTTTCAATTTAGTATATTTCTATTAAAATTATATTCAAATTTTATATAATGTTGCCAATGTTTGTGGTTATACCTTTTCAGAAAAACACACATATATGAAAATTACCTGAAATTCAGTAACTTGCATCACTTAAAAATTAAATAAAAACCGGCTTGTAAAAAACAATAAAACAAAAAAAAAACCCGGCTTGTAGCTTTCCATTTGTTAAGAATTTGGTCCTTAACCCTCTGATCTTCAACCCCAAATTTTTCGACATAAACCTATATACTTTTTAAATAGCAACAAAAAAATTGAGTCATAAGACACGTATAACCTACAATATACTATCTCCAAATTTACAAAAGTAAAGGGAAAACTTGACAAGAAATGATAGAGCAACTTTCCTCTGACTGGTATAACCTGTAACCTCTTGAGAGCATCAGGGGTGGGTACCTTGCTGGTAAATTTCTTTCCCTTGACTTCTGTACTTGACTGTAGCCTAAATCTCTTTCTGGGGTTGTTCCTAGCTTTTCCAAACGAGGAACAGCCCTAGACTATTCGAATTGGTATTTCTGAGAGCAACTGACATTGGACACAGGTCCATTTGTGAAGCATCCAAAGTAGAAGGCCTGCCAGAATCTAAGGAATGAAAATTCATGATGGTGGCTACTGGGCAAGGGGCTCAAAGGAAAATGAGTGGAACTTCACAGAGAGGAACAAAAGTGTGAGTTGTCAAGTTTAGAATAAAAAGAAGCCTTAATTTCTCGTCCACAATGCCATCTCTAGGCGAAAACCTAGTCTCATGTCCAGCCAATGGCTAAAGATAAAGATGTATCAGTATACAGGTGAGGAGGAGAACGAGGCAAAGGGCGAATATCTCAGGAGCTCCTGCTGTAGCGTCTCACCTGCATGGTAAAGAGAGAGGCCGGGAAGGTCTGTGCCCAGCTCTTTCAAAAGGAAGACTTCACCCTGAACTCCCCAGGAGGTCTGTGCCCAGCTCTTTCAAAAGGAAGACTTCACCCTGAACTCCGGCTGCAGTTAATCAACTGTATCTGCTGTTGATTGTCCAGCACCGTGAACATCATCACTTAATTACATTGTTTCACTCTTAGGCTATCTTCAGTGCCACATCTCTTTAAAGCCGTGTTTTATTTGGTTAAAGTTTGTTTGATCATCCAGCGGATTATTAAATGGAACGGGTGACTATTTCAGCTCAAGTTAAAATCAATAATATTTAGCTGGGCCTGAGGTGCTAAATCCTAAACTCCGTGTTTTTCACTTTGCTGCAGCCCCTATATCTAAGCATCGCTGACGGTTCCTTCTCCCGCGATCACCTATGATTTATGGCTCTTCGAGTAGGAGGGACGAAAGCTTCAAGGCCTTTGGCAGTGTTTAAGCTTCTAATAATCAGCAGAGTTTTCTTATTCTTCTTGCACCAAGATTGCCATGTTCAATTTTAGGACTTCATAAAGAAAAAATGGAATTAAAAAAAGTTCAGAGCTTTTTCTGTGTTCCAAAATAGTTAGAGCATCTGACTTTTAGCAGAAATATAATCTG